>NC_142073.1:2982129-3293796 GCF_059756535.1 Pantherophis guttatus | reverse complement strand
CCCTTGAGAATCTGTAGAGAATTTGGAAGGAAAAGATCACAGGAATCACAGAATGGAAATTTCAATTTTTCTTTCCCCTTTTTAGAAAAGGAAGTTGAACGAACAAACAAATCTCCCAGGGCTGAAAATCTTGATAGTAATTTTCATTCTGCCTCACATCCTGGGAGTGCCCTTCCACAACATTTGTGGTGGGGGAAATATCGCCAGAGCCCAGCAGGACAGACTTCAACATAATGGAAGATAAAATACAACAACCTCCGTCAAGGCAACAGATTTTGCCCCCAAATAGTTCTGAATGAAGATGTATGAGTCAGAATCTTAACGCTGGCTTTTTCCAAAGGCGAGGCGATTTTAAGCCTATTTTGAATCTGACATTTTCCCATTTCTGCGTTGCACGGCTTTGGCAAAGGACACAAAGCACTTGCGGCACGTTGGCCTTCCATAAATGAAATATATTTTGCTTCTGAAGAGACAGTCCCCTCCTTCTCGTCTTCTCCAGCCCTGTGAAAAGATAACAAATCTCACTATTGATCCGGTGTACGTTACACTATCTACATTAGTGGGGTTTTTTTTTCAAGCTTGACTGCTTTAAGAGATGTGGACTTCAACTCCCAGCAGACTGGCTGGGGAATTCTGGGAGTTGAAGTCCACACTTTCTCTTTCTCTTTCTCCTGAAAACATCCTTGGGTTTTTTTACCCCCTGGTTTCCCACACATAATCACATACACATATTTGCAGAGGTGGGTTTCAGCAGGTTCTGACTAGTTCTAGAGAACCGGTAGTGGAAATTTTGAGTAGTTCGGAGAACTGGTAAATACCACCTCTGACTGGCCCCATCCCCATCTATTGTCTGCCTTCCGAGTCCCAGCTGATCGTGAAGAAATGGGGATTTTGCAGTATCCTTCCCCTGGAGTGGGGTGGGAATGGAGATTTTACAGTATCCTTCCCCTGCCATGCCCACCAAGCCATGCCATGCCCACCAAGCCACACCCACATGCCTTACCCACACCCAGAGAACCGGTAGTAAAAAAAATTGAATCCCACCACTGCGTATTTGTTATTAATTGCACCATGGCTTTTTGGAATGTTGGTGTCAAAATCATTGGGGATCACTTGACAAAGATGGATGCCAAGCTTTACATGGTTATATCGTCCACCCTTTGAGAAACAATCGCAGGATGGTTTTACAGCATTGCATTTCGCTGAACGGGTTTGAAAAGAAAGATTTAAATCAGGCCAGGATGATTAATTTAAAGAGAATGAAGTGCTACGTCTTTCTTTTATGTCCTCAGAGTGATCGATGGCAGAGACTATATTCGTACGGGTTTGCTTCCCCCTAAAAGGAGAAAAATTAAATTGGGATATGAACACAAATTTCATCTTATCAGTTTGGGGGGTACTTTAACAAGGGTGAGGGAAAGCTTTATAGCTATTCATTCATTTTAATAAAGCCAACACATGGGATACGCGTAATCACTTTTAAAGCATACAGCAAATTGTGCTTTTATTTAATACTATTATAGCATGATTATAGCCTAAAACACTACCAAAAAAATGTAGAATCAATCAATTTTGCTCCCTGACATCAACTATTAAAGAGAGACAGGTGTGAGCAAGAATGAGATTAGAAGATAGATTGACAGGTTCTGCCAAATTAGTCTGGGACGGGTTTAAATATGTCCCAACATTTCTCAGCAATGGCTCAGATTTGTTCCATGAAGTCACACAGTTCAGGGATGGTGCTGCTATTGTCAGTAGAAATGTGTGCAGAAAAGTCTTCTTGATGTTTTTTGTTTGACAGGAGATGCGTAGCTAGAAAAACTTCTACACTGGCCATAAGAATGAAGGGTTTTTTTTTCTAGCTACACAACTCCTGTCAAACCAAGTTTTCTTCATACGGAAGTAGAAGGTACCAATAAAGGAGAATATATGTAGCTCAGGGTTGAAATGAGGGGCCCTTGGTGCTCTCTGAGCTTGGTGGTTTTCTTGCAGAGGTTTCATCACCCAAACTAGGGAACATCACCAGTGCTAGAAGGGAGTGGGATTTGGGAGGAGGAGGAGGAGGAGGAGGAGGAGGAGGAGGAGGAGGAGGAGGAGGAGGAGGAGGAGGAGGAGGAGGGACTGTGGAATCTTTGGTGCTCTCTGAGCTTGGTTGGCTTTTAACAGACATTTTATTACCCTAACTATATAATATCATCAGTGCTAGAAGAGAATGGAATACTGGAGGAGGAGGAGGAGGAGGAGGAGGAGGAGGAGGAGGAGGAGGAGGAGGAGGAGGAGGAGGAGGAGGAGGAGGAGGATGTTACCTAGTTTGAGTAATAAAACATCTGCAAGAAAACAACCAAGCTCAGAGAGCACCAAAGACTCCATTGGTATTACCAACTGTGAAAATTCACAATCAGATTGAAGAGTGTCCACAAGGGACACTGGGGAAAAATATGTTAAGATGGCCACAGCCATGATACAATTAAAGCTGTGTCCATTTTTAATTCTCATGCAACACACCTAAGAAACCAGACATGGCTTCAACTATGTTTTTGTGGCTGCCATCTTGATTTTTTTGTTTTTAAAAAAACATACCTTACGGACACTTCTGGTAGGAATGTAGACGATATGGGCTATGAAGAGCAGCGGCAGAAAATGAGGCAGCAATTTGAATATTGGGGAAAGATGCATCTGAAAAGGAATGCGTAGCTTAGAAAGACCCTCCCCAATCTTAATTTAGGTTCAGCTGCATTTTTAATATTCACAACATTGAACAATGTTGAAAATTAAACATTGTGCATGGGGAAGAGTTGTTCATGAAAAGTGTAAAATTTTAAGGGGATTCAAAAATGGAAAAAAAACCCACCTTCTGGTCGAAAAAGATAATAGGACCCTGTTTTCACAGTGGTTCACTTACCCCATAGGACCCTGAAGCCGCTTGCCACACACAATTTTACATTTTGCCAGATAGGAATACGATGCTCAAAACCAGAATCCTGATTTTCATTAAACAAAATCTGGGTTTGCCCTTTTCAGTTTTTGTCATAACTATCAAATAAACCTAGCCTTCGATGCCCACAAAAACTTCCCTCCCATTTAATGCTTCTTGACAAACATTTCCAACCATACTTCCATCCCTGGGGAGAGAGAGAAAAAAGGCAGGTGTGCAGAATACAGCTGGCTGGATTAATTTCTGCTGACTACTGTGTAGCCTTTGAATGTGAATGTGGAGATAATTGCAAATTACCGCTGTTGTTGGAAGCTTAAATCCACCCCTTTCCCCCTCCTCCAATTCCTGCCTTTCTCAGGTGCTTCATGGGAAGGACAAACTCAATCACGCAACAACCTGTTAGGAAAATGGTGATTAAACCATTTGATAGCATCTGTTTTTTAACTCAGGAAAAGGTACATAAAGAGGGCCATTGAAGACAAGGTGGTTATTTACTCTGGAGACAAAAAGACCTTTGGGTATTTTGGCTGATTTGTTTTGGTCTGGTCTGGTTTGGTTTGTTCGGAAGAGTGTAATAGTATGTGGAAAAGACCTTGTGAGAAGTTGGTGTTAGGGAATGGACAGATAAGAGACAACATAGCCCACAGCTGAATAATGGGCAAGGCAAGAGGCCAGAGGTGGGTTGCTGCCGGTATGGACCGGTTTGGGTGAAGTGATAGCTCCAACCAGCAGGTGGCACCTGCCCACCCGCCCACCTGCCCCGGTGCTGTTCTGTCCTATATTGCCGTGTTTTTGATGCCACGTACATGTGCGGAAGGCATATGCAAGAGCAAAGCAATCTGTTCTGACCTAGTCTTCCTTAGAAAGTAATCAGCACAAACTTACTCCGGGCAAACCTCTTTAATTCAAACGGCTGTGAATTATTGTCATTCCCAGTCTGAAAGGCTTCTCAAACAGTCTATCAGGGGAGTGTTTACAAACACCCACCTTATCTCCCTTGGAATGCTCCCAGAGAACTAATTGCCACACAGGGTAAGGCCAAACCTAGCATAGAGTCAAACAGAACTTTTCCAGAGCTTTTACCGACCAGATGAACTAATTGCTTCCTGCAAAAGCTCACGTCCCGTTCACTGCTCTTTTATGACTTAAGGGAGGGGCCAATCATCTCCAAGCCTTATTCCCAAGTCGACCTGTTTTCTTAATTGTTCCTGTCTTCTGGCAGCTCTGCGCATGCGCACACTGGGAACAGGCTCCTGCTGTTCTTCTGCCTCGCTGATGTCAGACTCCGGAGACTCCGGAGGCAGCAAAGACCTGCCAGATGGCCTTGGGCCCCTCTGTGCCTCTGACTCAGAGCCCTCATCTGAGCCTTCCCCAGACTCCAGGACTGGCCCACATTCCTTCCCAACCTCCTCACTGTCCAACTCTGCTGCCAGCTCTGCTGGCCGCTGGCGGGCCACAACACAATCATGTGTGCACACGTGCTCACATTTTTGGTGCTGGGCGAACCGGTTGTTACATTATGTGATGCCCACCTCTGCAAGAGGCTGAGATGGAACCCTTCCTAAGACCTACCAGGTTATCAAGGTGATGGCGGAAGAATTTTATTTTCAGGCTTGCAAGATTGATGATAGGCTTAGCAGGTAGATCAAATAAACTCATTCTTACTTTATTGTGAAGCTGCATTAGCAGAATTTGTGGAATACCACAATTTTGTGGAAAACCCTAACCCTAACCCTACAGAATATTAATTTGAACAATATTCAGCAAAAGATGCCCAAGACGTCAACAAAACTTTTTTCCCCATTGAATATATAAGTATAAGACACAATGAAACCAATAAAATGTAATGGAAAAAGATATTGAATGGCAGAAGGATGCAACTTAAAATATCTAGGCTGACAAAAAAAACAAACAAAAAAACAACGGTGTGCTTTGACTCCGGGAAGATAGAAATATTGATATAAGTCAGACGTCTATGGGGAATAGGTTTCATTAAAAAGTAATCATAACAGACAGTTTGGCTTGAGTTTATTATGAAAAACAGCAGTTCAGAATTTCCTGGTGGAGAAAGCAGGGCAAGTGGTGAGAAACTCAATTGAGTTTGGATTTCAAAAGCTACTGGAGCTGCATAATCATTAAGTCACACCTTGAAGCTTCTATTATAACAGAATAATAAGAGTTGGAAGGGACCTTGGAGATCTTCTAGTCCAAACGCTTGCTCAAGTAGGAGACCTTATACCATTCTGGAGAAATAACTGTCCGATCTCTTCTTAAAAGCCTCCAGTGATGGAACTTCCACAAGTTCTGAAGGCAGGCCCTTCCACTGGCTTATTGTTTTCACTGTCAGGAATGTTCTCCTTACTTCTAGGTTGCTTCTCTCCTTGATTAGCTTCCATCCATCTTGTCCTACCTTCAGGTGCTTTGGAGAATAGCTTGACTCCCCACTTCTTTGTGGCAGCCCCTCAAATCTTGGAACATATATAAGAATATGGATGGGGAGAAATTATCTACAGTTGCAAAGGTTGAAAGGTTCCTAGCTAACTCTCTTGTCCCTTCATAAAAGATCATTTTGGACGTCCAACCTGTAATCTCCATGCCACCATCTGAGTTTGTATGAGTAAATGGAATTGGGCTTTCTCCACTGGGGTCATCCTGGAAGACATATTTGGTTTTTTTCTTTATCTGTCCACAGGACATCAGAGTTCTGGGCTTTTATTTTTTAGACCAGTAGGTGCCTTGGTTTTAAAAAGTCACCAATAGTTTTTCAAACGTAACCAAAACTGTTGGGAGAGTGGGAATGAGAAATTTGGAGGCCATTTTGAAATTGGAATGCTCTTACTTTAGTTTTCCTTTCATCTTCAACTCACTCCGTGTCAGGTGGGCAGGACGAAAAGCCACTGGAGAAAGAAGAGGTGATAGGTAGAGGCTTTGATTCTGCAAAATAAAACCCTGTTCAACCATTGGGGGGTGGGAGAGAAGCAATCATTGTGTGTGTGTGTGTGTGTGTGTGTGTGTGTGTGTGTGTGTGTGTCATCCTATGTGTTCAGTTGCTGAAATGAGTTCTTTCTAAGATCAGTTGCTCGCAAGCCAAGATCACTTTGTCACGAAAAAGGGTTTGCTTGATTGTATTTTTATTTCTGCCTTCCAGCACTGACTCCTGTTTCCTTCTTCCCCCAACACCTCCCGACCAAGTCCTTGAGCTCTTGAGTGAAAGTATTGCAGTAATTAAGTAGATTACTCCGTCTGAATAGAAAATGAGAAATTAAGCAAAAAGTGTTCAAATGCCAGTGCTCCAGAATTCCAAGCAGATCACCTCAATTTGGTGACGTTATCAGAATCCATTTATTGAGCTGCATCACCAGCTAAATTGATTGAATTAAACATGCTTCGTGACGCTGGCTAACCTTTGACCCATCTGATTACTTGGAATAATCAAGAGGCTAATTATCCCTAGCATGAACAGTACTTTGAAGACTTGGGGACATGACTGGGTTCAGAGAACCTACACTGGTATTAATCAAGATGTCAGGAAAAGGCCAAAGTATCGGAGGCCCATTACAATGCAGTTATACAAGTTAGATGATCCATAAATTCCCCAGACTGTCTGGAAGCAGGTAGCCCACTCACCCAATGCACAGGTAGAAAAGATAAGTCAGATTAAAGCAGAGCCAGATGAATGAAAGCATGAGATCCACCTCCAGATGCATTTGGTGATGTAGGGGAAGGAATGGCAGAACGTGGGTTGGAGTTAAAAGAGGGATCAGCCTAGAATCCCTACGAGCAGACTAAGTCAAACTGCCTTTGAATTCCATTGACCCTTATCTAACTCCAAGCAGGTGCTGACTGTTAGTTGAGAAGATTCTTGTGCATGAGTAACAATAAATCAATTTAATTGGACCTTCATGGGTGGACCTGGAATTTTTTACCTTAGAGGTGGGTGGGATTTGTGTCATCTGAAGCCAAGGTCCAGTTTCTTTACAGCATAAACAAGCATTTCATGAGTCCTTCCTAAGAAGTTCTTCCTAAGAAGTTTCAGCTTCTCTTTTAATCATCTTTTCCTTATTTCCTTTTCCTTGCTGTTTTTTGAAGCACTGCGAAGAAAAACTTTCACATCCCCTTCCTTTCCTTCCCTTTGGTAATGGACACACTGCTTGGGTGATCAACCCATCCCCAGAAATTTTATGAAACTGTTGCAATTGTTGCATCCCTAACTTGAAATAATTTCTTAAAAATTTACAACTCACGCATCTGGAAGATTGTAAATGTCCTAGGAAATTTCTGTTCTCTGTCAACTGCTATCAAGGTCACCAAGATCATTTCATTGATTAAAGTCCTCCGAAAGTTCTCCCTTTTTTAACTGAACAAAAATGTTTATGCTTTGAAATAGATAACGTTAAAAGTCACCCTTTCCCAACCAGGAAAAGATAAAAGAAGATGAGGATGATGAATGTTGATGATAAAAACATCAGTGGAGAAAAGGGAAGAGTAGAATAGCCTTGATGACCTACTTAAAAACGCTCCCTTCTGACTACCAAGCTGTTGATATGAGAGGAGGGGGATTCTGAAGGGGGTTGATTGAATTTCGAATTCATCAGAGAGCAGCCTGTAATAAATTGAACTCGCTAACTGAAGGAAAGAATTTTTTCTCACCTGAAACATAAGAGAGAAAGGAGAGGAGAGGGAGAGAGAGAGAGGTAAGAGAGGAGGGGGAGGGGGGAGAGAGAGAGGAGAGAGAGGAGAGGAAATGTAGGAGAGAGAGAAGGAGAGAGAAAGAGGGGGAGAGAGGGAAAGGAGAGGGAGGGGAAGAGGAGAGAATGAGTGAGAGGAGAGAGGGGGGAGGGAGAGAGGGGATAGAGAGGAGAGGAAATGTAAGAGAGAGAAGGGAGAGAGAGAAAGAGAGAGGGGGAGAGAGAGAGGGAGAGGAGAGAGAGTAAGAGGAGAGAGAAGGGGAGAAGGAGAAAGAGAGTGAGAGGAGAGAGAGGGAGAGGGAGAAAGAGGGAGGAGAGAGAGGAGAGGAAATGTATGAGAGAGAAAGGAGAGAGAGAAAGAAAGAGGGGGAGAGGGAGAGGAGAGAGAGTAAGAGGAGAGAGGGGGAGAAGGAGAAAGAGGGGGGAGAGAGAGGGGAGAAGAAAGATAGGAGAGAGGGGGAGAGGAAGAAAGAGAGAGGAAGGAGAGGAGAGAGAGGGGGAGAGAAAGTTAGAGAGAGAGAGAGAAATCTGATATCATATATTTACCAGTTGAAATTTGTTGAGATTATAGGGCCAAGTTTTATTGTTGATGAAAAATCCATAAAACAAACCATCCCCTTTAAACTGAATTTGATTCCTGTTGATGATGTGGACGTGGATATGTTAGAAAAAAACAAGACCATCCCCTACTATAATCCAATTTGTGTCAATGTGTTCGGTGACTGCATTATGTACTTCATGGAAAGTACCTAGCTCCCAGCCTCACTGATGACAAATTTACTGGAACAAATCAATTTGGAAATTGAAATTACTTTATGGGTGGGTTGAAAGAGAAATTGCTTCACCAACCTGGGCATTTTTGTGGCAGGATGACTAGTTTGCTTCCTTCTTTTTGCATTTATTTCACTGGGATTCTTCAGTCTCATTCTGATGAAAATTCAGGGCAACAGAGGCAGTTCATTAGATCCCCTATGAAGGAGTTGAGCCCTGAATTGCTATTGTCTTCCAAAGTTGAAGATGGCAAGATGAAGTAATTGTTGTCGATGATGTGTAGGCTGTATCAATCTCACTTGTATCAATCAAAAGAAGGACTAGGGGTGACATGATAACGGTGTTCCAATATCTAAGGGCTGCCATGCCAAAGAGGAGGTCAACCTCTGCTCCAAAGCACCTGAAGGCAGGACAAGAAGCAATGGGTGGAAGCTAATCAAGGAGAGAACCAACGTGACAGTGAGAGCAATTAATCGGTGGAACAATTTGTTTCCAGAAGTTGTGGGTGCTCCATCTATAGAGTTTTTTTAAGAAGAGATCGGACAATTATTTGCCTGAGATGATATGGGGTCTTCTGTTTGAGCAGGCAGTTGGACTAAAAGACCTCCAAGGTCCCTTCTAACTCTGGTATTCTATTATTTTGTTAATAATCTTAATTCCAGACTCCCCATCCTTCCTCCTCTCCCAAAAAACACTGTGTTTTCTGCAGATGACTCTGTGGGATCACTGGACTCGATTAATAACAGGATGTAAATGAGAGAGGACTCTTGCACGAAAAATGAAGCAACATGCATCAGATATAGTCTAGTCTCATGAAAAGAAGGATCAGGGGAGACATGATAGCAGTGTTCCAATATCTCAGGGGCTGCCACAAAGAAGGGTTGGGGGTCAACCTATTCTCCAAAGCACCTGAAGGCAGGACAAGAAGCAATGGGTGGAAACTAATCAAGGAGAGAAGCGACTTAGAACTAAGGAGAAATTTCTTGATAGCGAGGACAATTAACTAGGGGAACAACCTGCCTCCAGAAGTTGTGAATGCTCCAACACTGGAAGTTTTTAAGAAGAGATTGGATAACTATTTGTCTGAAATGGTGTAGGATTTCCTGCCCAAGCAGGGGGTTGGACTAGAAGACCTCCAAGGTCCCTTCCAACTCTGTTATTCTATTCTATTCTATTCTATTCTATTCTATTCTATTCTATTCTATTCTATTCACATTTCGATAAGACCGATCAACTGTAGGCCACCAGGCTTACACAGCATCCTTTGGTTCCCAGGAGGTTAATTGATCGTCTCCCCAAACAATTAATTTGTTTCATTTTATTTATTGTTTAGTTTACATAATTTATAATCTCCCCTCTTCAAGAGACTGAGCCATCATCCATTGATCTTAGTGCCCATGTCCTTTTTGTCTTGACAATCCAAACAATTCTGCTTCAGGCTGGTTGTCTTCTAACTTGAATTCTTTTCAAGAGCATTTGAGCTGAATGCATCTTTTGGAGAAATGGCCTACACAGACATTCTCGTGTCATTCCGATGAATCCCACAATAAATTGCCAGATGTTTCCCCGAGCCACGAAAGAACAGCCACATAGTTTCTGCTTCCGCTATCTTTCCCCGTGTTGAATATAATGGCAGACTGATCATCAACAGCAGAAATCAAACAAGAGGGAAACAGCCTTTGATAGCAAGCAGGAACTCCGAAAGAGAAAACTTCGGCAACTGAGGTGAGCCAGGACGACAGAAATGACAGCATCATGGAGTTAGCATCAAGGAAACGCTATGAATCCTTCAAGATGGGATGCCGAAGCGATAACAAGCAATGACAGGAAATTATCCTTTCATCAGCCAGCAGTGTGGATGTCAGCTAAGAGTGGGATTGTTGGGGAAGATGTCCTTGTTGCCTATCAGCAAGAATCCCTTGCTTTGCATTCTGTGTTTTGCTTTAGCATACAACCGTAAGAGAGTCATGGACTTTTTCATCCTTGCAAAGATGGATTCAACATCTTTGCAAGGATGTTCTGTTAAATTCAGAAGCAGCATAATATTGGCAAAGCCGCATTTGCCAATATTATGCTGCTTCTGAATTTAACAGAACAACAGAGGTGGAAAGGGGCTTGTAGGTCATCTAGTACAAACCCCCTGCAAAGCAGGAAACCCTATACCTGTGATGGTGAACCTATGGCACGTGTGCCCAAAGTGGCACATGGAGCCATGTCGCCTGGCACGCGCGGTGTCGTCCATTCCTCTTCCAGGTTTCTGGCACACATGCGCAAGCAACGATCAGCTGGACTTTGTGTGTGCAGCAGTGCTAGAAACTGGAAGAGCTGGTCTGTGAGCCAGGAATGGGGCTTCCTCGAACTTTGGAATTGGGAGTGTCCAGAAAGAAGGAGGACCAATGGGAATTCTCCCTTCTGCAGTGTCATCAGTCTCCGGGCAGGGTCTCCCTTGATTTCACCCACTGGAGGAAAGAGTTCCATGCAGAGAAGAAGCCCCAGTTGGTTATTCAGGCCAAGATCCCCCCTCCCACTTTCTCCGCTTCTCTCTCTCCCCAGAACTGTCTCTTCTCCTTCAGGTGAAGTCCAAAAGGACTCTGTCCGGAGACCGATGATGCTCATGCAGGGAGAATTCTCATTGGTGCTGCCCTTCGTTCTGGCCCCTCCCATCTCAAAAGTCCAATATAAACACTTCCTCTCCCCCCCCCCCCAATGCAGAACTGTGGATTCCTCCTCTGGGGCTGGAAGCATCTGGCCAGACACACGCGTGAGCATGCGGGCCAGGAGCATGCAGGCCACCAGCTGATCGGCACATGCACACATGTGGCAGTAAGTGGAAGACTTGCTGGCTGACGTGCATTGGAACCAGAAGTACTTTATCCGGCACACACATGCCCCTCGGGCAGCTCCTTTTCCTGGTTGCGGGCCTTGACGAGCATGTGCGCACAGAGCGAGTATGCATGAACTGCTCCCTTTTCGGCACTGAGTGCCAAAAAGGTTCGCCATCACTGCCCTATACCATTTCAGACAAATGGTTGTCCAATCTCTTCTTAAAAATCTCCAGTGTTGGAGTACCCACAACTTCTGAAGTCAAACTGCTTGATTGTTCTCTCTGTCGGGAAATTTCTCCTTTATTCTATGTTGGTTCTCTCTTTGATTTGTTTCCACCCATTGCTTCTTGTCCTACCTTCAGAAGCTCTGGAAAATAGGTTGAGTCCCTCATCTTTGTAGGACCCCCTCAAATATTGGATCACTGGGAATATTTCCCAGAGATGTCAGAGCTGACCACAGCAAGAAACATCTCAAGAACATTCGGTTCCATTATCCTCTGGGAAGAGTGAGTGTGTGGATTCTGCTAATTCTTGGCCCCGTGGCCTTAATTTTGAAAAGTGATGACTAACCCTACTTTCCTGAAGATGTTTGGTTTCAGGGAATGTGATTGCTGCCCACCGTCGCTCACCTTCAATATTTCCTTCAAGAAAAATAGAATGCTTTCCTCTGCCCTTATTTATATAAGCCTGTAATCTTCAATCGTTCAGCCGAATGTACATAGTTGTATATCAAACCAGCGCAAGAGCTCAAAAGCTTAAAGAAACACGATAAATGTTGGCTTCTGCAAATAAAGGCGAGCATTTGAAAGGAAAATGTGGGAAGAGAGGTGAGGGAGAGCCCTCGTGTTTTACCCAATTCCATTAGCAGTAAATCACCGGTGTATTTATAGCCGAGAGAATAGATTTAGCAATGTTACCTCTGGAGGGTGGTGGGGGGAGAGACATTATAGCCTTTTGTCTTGGTTTCTCCTTCCTCTCCCCCCTTCCACCCCTCATTCCATGCGTGACAAAAATCACTCAGCCTTTCCAAAACCTCTAAGGCAGAGGGAGGATCAAGGGTTTTCAAATAGCCATGATTTTCGAAAACAAACCAACGCAGCGCAGCTGCAGCCATTTGCCAGGGGAGCACTAAGAAGATAACAGATTAGACAAAAACCATCTTGGTTTTGGCCAGTGAATTTATGCAAACCTTCCCAGAGATCAATGGGCAGAATCGAAAGGCCAACGAAGGATTACGCGTTGAACAGATTTGGGGAAGGGATTTCATCGGAATGCATCAAAATCCACAGATTTCTTTACAAAAGCGGAGGTTTTCTCCTTTAAAATAAAACAACAGCAAGAGAACATAAAGGATATTTGATCTTAAAAGTAAAGGAGAAGGTCCTGAGCATGCACGGAAGTGTTGCACACAAGCAAGGCAGGTGGGCGTGAGCACAGATTCACATTTGCAAACCAGTACCAAAGGTAAGTTAATACCACCCCTGGTGTAATGTGAACTCTGCCATTGCGGGACTCTGACAGCCCAAACAATAGTGGTTTAATCAACACATAGAGTTAAGGAAATCAAAGCTTAGCTTGGAGAACATTGCTTGGGAGTGAGTTAGGAGTTTATTCCTCAGCCTAGACGTTTTTCCAAAAAGATAGTTAAGAAAATCATAAGAGCAAAAATGAGTTATCGGAGAGAAGTTTTTTCCTGTGCAAATGTCAAGCCTGCGCGTGGGCAACGAAAGGCATGGGCCATTAGCCCTTCTCTCTTTCCTTCCCCACAGACAAAGAAGAAGCCAGTATTCATTTTCTGGCACGGGTCTCCAACTGTCATTCTCCCACATAAAACAAGATCAAGGCAAATATTCGGCATAAGTCTCTGTTTGCGGAAATAAATACCCAGCTGGTTCAGGAATTGCTTTCTCTTTTTTGGAAGAAGAATCTCCCTGTTGCAGAAGGAAGACAAATATAACGATTGTGTGGATTTGTTCAGTTACTGGGTATACAGTAATAGCCGCAGGGCCCTCAGTAGGTTGGATACAGCGTATTATGAGATAAAAAGTCCATTTGGTCTCTCATTCTGTCTACAATAATGGCCTGGAAATGGAGGGCCTGGAAATGGAGATTAGTATCTCAATCTTCTTGGAACTCCTGGCCAAAAGTTGGGTCAATATGCTAGCCTTTGACCAATCTCTAGATTCTGGTAGTCTTCGACTTATAACAGTTTGTTTAGTGACTGTTCAAAGTTACAACGGCTCTGAAAAAGGTGACTTATGACAGTTTCGCACACATATGACCACTGCAGTATCCCCATGATCACATGATTAAAATTCAGATACTGGGCCACTGATTCGTACTTATGACGTTTGCACTGTCCTGGGGTCATATGATCCTCTTTTGTGACTTTCTGACAAGCAAAGTCGATAGGGAAGCCAGATTTACTTAATAACCATATTACTAACTTAACAACTGCAGTGATTCACTCAAAACAATTGGGTCAAGAAAGGTCCTAAAATGGAACAAAATTCACTTAACTGTATGAATTCACTTAAATTCACTTCACTTAGCAACAGAAATTTTGAGCTCGGTTGGGGTTGTAAGGTGAGGGCTACCTGTATCTTTCTTCATTCTTTTTTAATTTTTTTTCTTTGCCTTTTTTTCTTTCTTTCTCTTTTTCCCTTCTTTCTTTCATTTTTAAGACTTTGAAAATTAAACTAATAGATTAAGATATATTAAGATAAATACAGATAAGACTAATTGCTTACAGTTAGACTTACATTGCAAACAAAAAGCTTTTTATGACTATGCAATAATCATGGGCAGCCATGAGTGACCAGGTGGAGGGAGGCCAATACCGAAAACATGACTCACAATGTTGCTTGCAACTACACAAAGGGCAGTGTTTGCATCATGACATCACGACACCCAACTTGTCACTTGCATAAAATGTTGGCTTGCTGCTATTTCTTTTGCATTGTGATTTACCTAACGTGTTTTATTCAAGTCCAGTTTACTTACGTGGGTTGATTAAATCACAGCAAAAAAAAAAAAAGTGATCATATTACCAACTCATTTTCTGCTGCTGTTTGACCAAAAAACCCAGGTAATTGTTCAGGGGGAATCGAAGAGTGTGCAAAAATGTAGGATAGATAGAAAATATAGTGCAGATACAATTTCATAATTCCTTTGGTGGAACTTAAGTAACTGACAGAATATGGCAAACAGTATCCCAGTTGCCACTTTGCTTCCAAAAATACATAGGAGAAGCATTTGGGGAAGACAACGTATTAAATGATGGTAATTTAATTAATTGAATTTAATATTTTTTTTCCTAGAATCCAATTAGCTAATCCAGTGGGTAAAACTCAAACCGGCATGATTTTACTTTATTCCTGGATTCTTCGAAATGTAAGGTCCCAAAATGTACTTGAGTCACCAGAATGCCAAAGACTCAAGTCGAAGCTTGCAAAAAGAAACCGATTTTATTTATGGCCAAAAACAAAATACTGGGTAAAACCATTCCAAACACATACAAAAGAGACATGTACTGTATATGGAAAGGCCACTCCTTGGGGAAGGTATGGCATCCTTTCATACCTTCAGAGCCAATAGCTTAATACCCAATTCTGGGCCTCTGTAGCCCTGCATTGGCTGTGCAGCAAGGAGCAGGGGCAGTGGGGCTGAGCAGCTAGCAACAGAGGGGCTGGGTGTGTAGCAACCCCACTTCTTGAGATATCCACCAGGCATGGAGTGGTACAGAAAAACAACACAGAGGTGAGATCACTGATAGAAGCAAATGGCAGAGGCAATTCCAATTCTTAGCAAAGCAATTCTTACAGAAGCAAAACAGCAAGTCAAACCAATTCTACTGACTCTACTATTATGTCTCACTAATTCTAACTGTTCTATTATTATTATGTCCCTTCACTTCCAGATCTGGCCCAAGGGCCTTGAGTCTAACAACCCTGAGTTAGGGAGAGAGTGATCACGCCGTAACCAAAAATGGCCAGAATACAGTAACATTTCTTGGCATTTTGAATGCTTCCACTTAGGAGCTGAATGTATTCTTATTTATACTGCCAGGTCTTATCATCCATGAGCCTCCTGAGAGGAAATGCATAGTGTGACAGGACTTTTGTGACCAAATCTTTCAGCTGAGAGAACAAAAGCAAGAGATTTTCAGATTTATGCAAAGTGACGAGGCATTTTAATTTGGCGGTTCAACTGGCATTTTCAGCATGTGGAATCCTTAATGTGTGAAAGCTTTGGCTCTCATTATTCCAGACTGTGTTTTTTCTTGTGCTCCCTTTGTTGCTGTTAGGGACTATTTTCTTTTAGCTGCATCAGCAACGAAGTATAAGGCAAAAATTAATTCCTTCTGAAAAGGAGTAGAACTGTTTCTGTAATCTCATGCCTCAAAGGCAGATGTGTCTAATCTGAAATGGCTGGTTTTGGTTAGCATGAAGTATATTGGACGGGTTGAGGTACTGTTGGCTTAGAGAGTCACATACAGTAGTGGCCAAAATTGTGGAAACCTTTTGGGAAAAGTGTATTTTTGAGGTTTGATGGCTAATAACACCACTTTTTTTTTTTTTTTTTTTTTGAGTTTCAAGATAATCCTATTCCACTGCTGGAATGGCCTGGGAATAGCCCAGACCTTAACCCAATTAAAAATCTATAGAGCTGACTAAAGAAACTTGTTATCCAGAAGCAACCCAGCAATAAAACCCAGTTAATAGAAGCAATCATTCAATCTTGGTTTCACATTATAACAGCTGCAGAACTAAAAAAAAACTTGGTTTACTCCATGGGAAGATGTTGTAAGGCCTTAATTCATTCTAAAGGGTACCCAACTAAGTATTAACTGATATGGGGATCATTTTTGTATATCTCGTTTTTTCTACATGTTTCACTTTTCTTCTTTATACTGTAACAACTATTTTAATAGCAAATCCTTCATAAAAGTTATTGAATTACATTCTTGGTTAAATTATCTTTCCATTGATATATAATTGTATGGTACTACTCCAAAAAAAAGTGGTGCTATTAGCTAGTTTTAGAAAATCCACTTTTCCCAAAAGGTTTCCACAAGTTTGGCCACTACTGTAAAGACCTGTGAAGAGTCTGGAATACACCTTTTTCTGGTTGGTCCTGCCACTGCAGTGACTTAAATAGTCCCAAACCAAGTTGAATTTGTAGCTCTTCAGAAGAACAGATACTGACGCTGAAACTCAAACACTCTGGCCGCCAAATGAGAAAAGAAGACTCGTTGGAAAAGACCCAGAAGTTGGGAAAGATTGAAGGAAAAAGGAGAAAGGAACGGCGGAGGATGAAATGGTTAGATAGTGTCATCAAAGCAATGACTATGAATTTGGGCAGGAGACAGTGGTGGGATCTTGAAGAGTCGAGATCCTCAACAACTCAGCAACTGAACAACAATGAGTGTAGGATTAGAGGAAAGCCAACAGAAAAAGGCTTGGAATGGTGCTGTTGGGCTTCATTGCAGTTGTCCTTAAAAATATATCCTAAATCGGGGGGTCAAACTCGATTTCATTGAGGGCCACATCAGGGTTGCGTTTGACCTCAGGGGTGAGTGGGTGTGGCTGGGGTGGGCGTGGTCAGGCTGGGCATGACCATTTTGACATCCTGCAGCCCACGCACGGCCCTCCCGGACTCCGTTTTCGTCTGCGATTGGCTTCCTGAAGCCCTCTGCCAGCAAAAACAGAGCCCGGAAAGGCCATGCATGGACTGCAGGATGTCGAAATGGTCATGCCCAGCCTGACCACGCCCACCCCAGCCACGCCCTCCCAAGCTCCATTTTCATTGGCAGAGGCACCGCGGGCCAGTCCTTCACTGCTTCCAGGTGGCCCCATGGGCCAGATCATGTGAGATGTTCAGTTGATCCTTGAGCAACATTGCCTTGGCTTCTAGCTGTTTATTTCTGCTTGGAAACAAACAAAACAGTTGTTTTAAATAGATGCAAACCCATTTTCCTTCCACAAGATGTGCTGGAAGAGGCAGCTGCTGCCCCCTTTGTCTAGGGCAGGGGTCAGCAACCTGCGGCTCTGGAGCCGCATGTGGCTGTTTCATCCCTCTGCTGCGGCTCCCTGTCACTCAAAATATGAGTCACAACCACCAATGTGCGACACCTACCGGCACGCAATTTATTGAGCTTTTCAACCATGGATAAATCTAAGAAAAGAAAAGTTTCAGAAGAAAACAGAATGTTTAATTCAACTACATATGCTAGTTTTGTGGCCGCTCAAGAAATAAGTCAGGCACGGGAAGGGTTTTGTGGCTCCCCGTGTTTTCTTTTCTGGGGGAAATGGGTCCAAATGGCTCTTTGAGTGTTGAAGATTGCAGATCCCTTGTCTAAGGAATGGTCCCAAAGTGAACTCTCACACCACTTCTCCTGGATTGAGAAGCTGAATACATAAACTGAGGCTTATTGCTTGCATCGACAAAAGTTTGGTGAACAGGAAGGGACTGGTCATCTACACTTCCATTTTGACCTGCGCGCATCCTAACTCCGGCCCAATGGTCTCAAAATGCAGATTCAAATGGGTAATCTTTCATTTTCACACAGTTGCCTTTGTGTATCTGAAACAGGTGTGAATTTTTTTTTGCTCAAAGCTGCTGGTTGCTTGGTATGAAATGAATCGTTCTATTATTTAAGTGGCACATCTTGACAGAAAGAGCTTCTCGGCTGACAGGTGAACAAGTATACATTCAGTGACCCAGTTAAAAAATCTTCTGAAGGTTGGACATGAGATGTTCTGTGCCTGAATGACAGCTTTTTGACAGATCTTGATGGCAAGGGGTTAAATGCATCTATTTTATCCTTTATTTTATCCTCCAGAGTTGGTGGTGCTTTGGGATGTGTAGATATTAAAGATTAATACAATCAATTAACGTGTGATCTAATCATCTCTAATGTCACTGGAGAGTCGACTCAATTCCACCTAGCCACTTTTTGCAACTTGCATACTATAAATAGGGTGTAGCATCTGTTCTGCGCTGAAGTTTGCGTGGTGTTTTGAAGCATGGAGTTCATGTGATCTAGCACTACATTAACAGATTCATTGCATTAACACACACATTTTATGATTATTTTAATGACTTGGCTTTTTAAAGCAACCAAATCTTTTTTTTTTCCCCCAAGCTTGTTTAGAAGCCTGGGAAAAGATACGGCTGCTTTAAAGAGATGTTTTGCTCACTCTCTTATGCATTTCAAATGCCTTTTAAAAAACATTTTCAAAGTATGCCCAGCCTTGATGTGTGTGTGTGTGTGTGTGTGTGTGTGTGTGTGTGTGTGTGTGTGTGTTAATCTGAATCAGGAGCTTTTCATTCTTTGGTTTCTTCAAGAAATTGTTTGGTCGATGGAAGAACCTTCAATTCTAATAGTGGAACATAGTTGTTAAAATATAAAGGTAAAGGTAAAGGTTCCCCTCGCACATATGTGCTAGTCGTTCCCGACTCTAGGGGGCGGTGCTCATTTCCGTTTCAAAGCCAAAGAGCCAGTGCTGTCTGAAGACGTCTCCGTGGTCATGTGGCTGGCATGACTAAACACCAAAGGCGCATGGAACGCTGTTCCCTTCCCACCAAAGGTGGCCCCTATTTTTCTACTCAAATTTTTTTAATGTGCTTTCGAACTGCTAGGTTGGCAAAAGCTGGGACAAGTAACGGGAGCTCACTCTGTTACACGGCACTAGGGATTCGAACCGCTGAACTGCCGACCTTTTGTTTGACAAGCTCAGCGTCTTAGCCACCGAGCCACCGTGTCCCACTATGTTAAAATATATTTGCAAGCAAAAAGGACTTGATGCCAAGCGATAATAAAAATCTTGAAAACTCACTCCTGATCAGATGATGATGTCGAGGATGGGTCATTATAAGCCACCTTTTACTCTATACTTTATTTATATTATTATTATTAGCAAGTGAACACCCCCCCCCCAGGAGAGTGCAACAAAATTTCAAATCACAAAATGCTATTAAAAACGGGAACAAGATAAAACCCGGTTATTTTTAAACTCTTTTTTTTTTCCAATTCAGGTAGGAATAAGGTACTACTTTTTACATTAGTTTAGCACTGTTTCATTATAGATTTTTTTTTCCTCGACAATTCGACTCTGTTGTGCTATCGTTTTCTCATTTCTGCTTCCTCCGCCTGAAAGCAGGCGGAGGGGGGAGATAGATATTGGAAAAATGATATTGCTGTGAAACTCTTCAATCACCTGGATGGAACTGTGCGGGTTTTAATATCTTCTAAAGGTAGACCATTCCTATTATTTTCATCCCATTCAACTAGAAAGTGAAGTAGTACCTGGATTACATGGTCTATGGTCGAGTCTTTTCTTAAATCTCAAATGTAGATGTTGCTACCATCAGATTTTGAATTCAGATGGAATCTTGACTGATTCATTCACCCTTACTATCTATCCCTTAAATCAAAGTTTCTCAACCTTGGTGACTTTAATATGAGTAGACTTCAACTTCCAGAACTATCTAGCAAACATGCTAGTTAGGGAATTCTGGGAGCTGAAGTCCTCATCTCTTAAAGTTGCCAAAGTTAAAAAACATTGCCTTAAATAATTCCAGCATTATCTTTTTCCCATAAAATTTTAGCGTATCCTGATGGAGTATTTTAAATAGAAAGTGAAATAGAAAGTGAATGTGATATTATGGGAAATAAAAATTGAGATAATTTCCCCTTATTTCAATACAGAAGACCTTCTCATCCACACAGGTCAAAAAGAACAAAGGAACATTATAACACACACACATGCAAAAGAGCAGTTAAATGTAGATTACCTTTAAAACACCCCATTTCCGAATGCATTGAATATAGTTTTTTATTCCTGATCATTGCATTCTCAAGTACTGTAGCTTTATATTCTTGTTACTGAATTTCTATATTTACAGAAGACAGAAAGAGAAATAAATGGCTTGATGGAGGTTTCAAAGCGAGTTTTAGTCACAGTTTTCTTTTTTTGGTACTCTTTCAAAAGCAGGGATGTGTTATTTATTAGCCATAGAATTTCAGCTTTACTCTGGAATCTCATCCAAGTCATTGTTTGAGTGCTTTGAATAATCAATAGCAACAGCACTTAGACACCACATCATAGTGCTTTACAGCTCTCTCTAAGTGGTTTACAGAGGCAGCCTATTGCCCACAACAATCTGGGTCCTCATTTTACTGACCTCGGAAGGCTGAGTCAACCTTGAGATGGTTAGAATCGAACTGCTGGCAGTCGGCAGGATTAGCCTGCAATACTGCATTCTAACCACTGCGCCACTCCGGCTCTTAACACCTTATACAGATTTATTTTAATGCTGGTGGTGATTTGTTTAATGGTACTAACATTCTTTCTTTCTTAATTTTGAGTTCCAAGCCACCGTGAAAGAAGGCAGCACTGGTGTGATTGTGAATCTAACCGTTGAAGATCGAGATGATCCAGCCACAGCTGCATGGAAGGCAGTTTACACCATCATCAACGGCAATCCAGCCCAGAGCTTCAAAATCCACACCAATGCAAAGAACAATGAAGGGATGTTGTCAGTTGTCAAGGTAAGAAAGGAGCAAGGCACCAACTTTTAGCAACTAAATTATGAACCTAACTTCATATATTGTTCTTCACTTTTCTGGGCCAGACTTCTTCAAGTGATGTCCTCTTACTGTAGATGTGTTGAGTTCCATCAACTCAGCCAACTGATCTCACTGGGGAAAGTTGCTTTCAATGGTATCCAGTATCCACTCTTGATTCTCATTGCTTAGAACCATAGACTCATAGGGCTGGAAGGAACGGACCTTGGAGGTCTTCTAGTCCAACACCATAGACAAGGCAGGAGTCCTTATACCATATTGGACAAATGGTTGTCCAAACGTTCTTAAAATCCTCCAGTGATGGTGCACTTCTCAGTTTTCTCAACCAACGACAATACAGGTTAGACTTAAACTTATGACCACAATTGGGACTGGAAATCCCACTAATAAGTATGGCGGTTGTGAAGGGGGTCAGGCCCAATTTTACAAATCATTTGCCGAAGTTGTTAAATGAATCACCGTGATCATTAAATGAATCACATGGTTGTTAAGGGAGTCTGGTTTCCCCCATTGATTTCGCTTGTCAGAGGCTTGTCAGGTTGTGAATGCCCCAACACTAGAAGTTTTTAAGAAGAGATTAGATAACCATTTGTCTGAAGTGGTGTAGGGTTTCCTGTCTAAGCAGGGGGCTGGACTAGAAGACCTCCAAGGTCCCTTCCAACTCTGTTATTCTATTCTATTCTGTTCTATTCTATTCTATTCTATTCTATTCTATTCTATTCTATTCTATTCTATTCTGTTCTGTTCTGTTCTGTTCTGTTCTGTTCTATTCTATTCTTTTCTATTCTATTCTATTCTATCCTATTCTATTTTCCATCCCAATCTATTATTCTATTCTATTCTATTCTATTCTATTCTATTCTATTCTATTTTCCATCCCAATCTATTATTCTATTCTATTCTATATTCCATCCCAATCTTCTATTCTATTCTATTCTATTCTATTCTATTCTATTCTATTCTATTCTATTCTATTCTATTCTATTTTCCATCCCAATCTATTATTCTATTCTATTCTATATTCCATCCCAATCTTCTATTCTATTCTATTCTATTCTGTTCTGTTCTATTCTATTCTATTCTATTCTATTCTATTCTATTCTATTCTATTCTATTCTATTTAGACAATGCTATACATTCGTGTCTTTCAGCCTTTGGATTATGAGATCTCAGCCTTCCACACGCTCCTGATCAAAGTAGAAAATGAAGATCTCTTGGTTCCAGATGTCCTGTATGACACCAGCTCCACAGCAACTGTTCAGATCACAGTTCTAGATGTTAATGAGGGGCCCATTTTCCACCCTAATCCAATGGTGGTCACCAAACTAGAGAACATCCCCATTGGAAGTGTTGTGTTAACAGTTAATGCCACTGATCCAGACACTTTGCAGCATCAAACTATAAGGTGAGTAGAAGATGTTGAAATCTCATTTTAATTACTTTTACTTTTACTAATACTACCACTATTACTATTTCTTGAATTTGTTTTCCAAAACAGCAAACCCCATCCCAAATAGCCAACATCCTGTGCAGAGGTGGGTTGCAGCAGGTTCTGACCAGTTCTGGAGAGCCGGTAGCAGAAATTTTGTGTAGTTTGGAGAACCGGTAGTAAAAATTCTGACTGGCCCTGCCCCCATCTATTCTCTGTCTCCCAAGTCCCAGCTGATTGGGAGGAAATGGGGATTTTGCAGTATCCTTCCCCTGGAGTGGGGTGGAAATGGAGATTTTACAGTATTCTTCCCCTGCCACACCCACCAAGCCACACCCACCAAGCCACGCCCACCAAGCCATGTCATGCCCACCAAACCATGCCCACAGAACCGGTAGTAAAAAATTTTGAAACCCACCATTGATCCTGTGTCTTGAGCAGTTTCAAAAGCAATCTGTTAAATCTGTTAAATGTTGGTCACATCTCTGAGGAAGCGTATGGGTTGTGACATTTGGCCACTGCCTTATGTTTGAAAACTAGGGAACTAGGGAACAAGGGAATCCAAATGAAGGTGAATATACATGTCCCAGGATAATGTTGCACAATCCAATCTGGATCGGTCACTGGGACCAGATTTACATATTTTTTTGGAAAAAATGAGAAACTCTTAATTTAAGTGGGGTGGAAAGCACGGGAACCTTTAGCACTGTCTGTCCACCAGTTCGTGCAAATATGATGTATCTAAATAAATTTGTTCTTTGAGGAAGTGAAATGCCTCAGAGTTCAATTTGTGATGGGTACATTAATTGGAACCTGACACAGAGATTTATTCTTTCGGACTAGGACCCATCCGCAGGGAACTTCTCTCTCACCCTAGCTCTTTATCATTCTAAAGCTGTTACCAATTTCAGATCTTCTTCTCATTCTGTCCTGTTTTTTTCCCCACCCACCCTTTTTCATGATTTTGTTGCAAATGCAGAATTGCAGCCAGTAGTCGTGGAAAATCAGAAATGCTCATTAGCTTTGCAAATCATTTAGCCCAGCCAAAGAGCAAGACAGAAATCTCCTTGGCTTTCTACCATGAGTTGAAATCTTCACAGGGTTAGCCACCTTGAATAACAATGGGGCAGCAGCTGAAAGAAACATCTCAAGGATCGTGACATTGCTTAGACCAGCTTGTACCACCAAGATTGGAATGAGACTTTTTTCCCGTTCGTTCCCTAGACATAATGTTTTGCTTGCCTCGGGCTGAAAAAGGAGCAATGAAACATGAAAAACAAGTTCACGAGGCTTGGAGAGATCCCACTTTCAAAGGAATATTGTTAAAGCCATGAGTAGAATCGGAGAGAAGTGGTGGGAATATAAAAGAAATTAAGAATTGATAGAAAAGAACACTGGTGGGTTGCTACCAGTTCACCCCAGTTCAGGTGAACTGGTAGCAGCAGTAGTGGGAGGCTCTGCCCACCCATCATCAAATGTGCTCTGTGCATATGCAGAAGTGGTGTGTGTGTGAGTGAAGTGAGAGTGTGTGTGCGTGCGAGCAAACTGGTAACAAAGGTAAGCGAAACCCACCACTGGAAGAGAAAATGCATAGCTCAGAGTTGAACTGAGGGGTCCTTGGTACTCTCTGAGCTTGGTTGTTTTCTTGCAGACATTTCATGACCCAACTAGATAGCATTATCAGTGCTAGTAGGGAGTAGGGTTTGCTCTCATTTTATATACTAGTGGCTTGCCCTGTCCAGTGTTGGTGGAAGTATTGACAAGGCAATTCTTTCCTGCAAGCATCTTCTCTTATAGTGTTGTGTGTCTAGCTTCACTGCAAAATAAATTTGAATCAAAGGTCAAGGTGGATGGTCCTAAGGAACATGACCAAACAGCGTCATGTTGCAATTTTTTCCCAGCTTCCTGAGTTCCATCTTGTGTTAATATAGAGTTGGGACTCGATTAAATTAATCTTAATTCCAATTTATTGTGTAGGTGCTATTTTCCTTAAAATAAGGCCAAAGAAAGCAACCCTAGTAGGTTGCAAACCATTTATAATTTCACTTTTTAATCCAGATTAATAGCTAATCCTGAACTCTGATTTCTTAATCCGAGATTGTATCAGAGTTTAATTTTGCCTGCCTGTTTGCCAACTCTGAAATTCTAATCAGAACTTTTTGATATTTGTGTGCATGTGTGTGTGTTCTCAGTGAGAACTTCAAGGCCAAATGCAATAACAGTTTCTACCCTGGGAAATTAAAGAACAGCCTAATTCTGAAAAATCCATTATTAACAGTAAGTCTTAATTAAACATATTTACCGGCTTGAAAAATTTATCTCGGTGGAAAGATCCTTCAAGGTATGTTGTTTCACTTCAGGCTCAACAAGTTCAGAGATTAGAATAGTTTTGACTTCAGAACCAAATACAAGTAAGTTGTTTACTGCACTACAGTGGTGATTTTTAATTAAAGCAGTGCTCTTTGCTTTCATATTTTATTGTGGCAATATATTTTTATTACCTACTGTGCTTCTGGAGTTTTAATTATTTATGTAAATATATGACTGCAACTTTGATTCTTGGAAAGCAGGGTGACTGAGTCTTTCTCCAGCAAAAGACGGGAAATGCTGATTATGGCTTTGAAGTGTGCCTAATTGATTAAATAATCAAATTGGCAGCAAATACTTAGAGGACTCTATCTAGCTCTAGTTCTCTCTCTCTAGCTTTATCTCTATATCTGTCTCTCTCTCTCTCTCTATCTATCTATCTATCTATCTATCTATCTATCTATATATATATATATATCTACCCGTGTTTCCCCAAAAATAAGACCCTGTCTTAAATTTTTTTGAACCCCAAAATAAGCACTTGGTCTTATTTTCAGGGAGGTCTTATTATTTTGGGGCACATGGAGCAAAATCAGTCTTACCTGATTTCCAGCTCTGTCTCCCTAACCCTAACCAGAGAAAATGGTGGGGACTGGCCGCGCATGCAGTTAAATATTTTTGGGGTGGGCTTATTTTAGCACATGCACTCAAAAGCCTGATTGGGCTTATTATTAGGGGATGTCTTATTTTGGGGGAAACAGGGTATTTTTCTTTCTCTATTTCTACATCTATTTCTTTCTATCTATCTATCTATCTATCTATCTATCTATCTATCTATCTATCATATCTATCCATCCATCCATCCATCCATCCATCCATCCATCCATCCATCCATCCATCCATTTATCTAGCTAGGTAGATAGATAGATAGATAGATAGATAGATAGATAGATAGATAGATAGATAGATAGATAGATATCATCTATCTACCTACCTGAGGTGACGCAGTGGTTAGAGTGCAGTACTGCAGCTACTTTAGCTGACTGCTAGTTCAGCAGATCAGCAGATCAAATCTCACCGGCTCAAGGTTGACTCAGCCTTCCATCCTTCTGAGGTGGGTAAAATGAGGACGCAGATTGTTGGGGGCAATATGCTATTTAGTATACTGTCTTTGGTGTAAGCCGCCCAGAATCCTCAGAGAGTGGGCGGCATAGAAATATGACTAATAAAATAAATAAATAAATAAATACCCATCTATCTATCTCTATCTTCTCTATCTCTATTTCTATCTCTATCCTTTCTCATCCCTTGGGGCAAGAAATGCCACACACACCATAGCATCATCCCTGAATGACACAATTATGTTGTATCATTTGGGGGATGACACACAAGACACAAATACCAGAACACCATCCCTGAATGACACTATTATGCCATTTCTATCCTTTGTGCGACAATGCCGGGCATATCATGACATCATGGCGGCTTCTACCAGATGACCGTGATCAGCTTCATGCTAATGGATGGAAATGGATCAAGGAGAGATTCAACCTGGAAATAAGGAGAAATTTTCTGACAATGAGAACAATCAACCCATGGAACAGAAGTTGCCTTCAGAAGTTGTGGGAGCTTCATCACTGGAAGCTTTCAAGAAGAGACTGCCATTTGTCAAAAATGATGTAGGGTCTTCTGCTTGGACAGGGGTTCAACTACAAGGTCCCTTCCAACACTAGGCTAGAAAAGATTTTGATTATGACTTAAACCATAACAGCCAGTAGTCTAACTAATCCTATATTTAAAACCTTTTACAAAAATAAATAAATAGCCCTTCAAATCCACCTTTTATATTGCAAGCTTTAAAGCAGAAATGGTGCTCACACAGAAAGGCAAAATATTTGATAAATATCAAATATCCAGCCAAGGGATTAAAAAAAAAAGGCACGCTCTTTGTATAAAAATGCCAAAACGTTTCTTCTGAATCCATGATTTTATCCACTAGAATGGCCTGTCTCATGTAACTCATGTGACTTTTGACAAAAGTCAAGGTGAAACTCACATTCAAAATGAAAACAATAGAGGGGTATAATTCATAAATGCAGTGAGGAAAACGTTTGCATTTCCAGAAGACCTTGGAGGGTTGAAGTTCCGTTTGAGGAATGATACCTCATTGGCAATAGTGGTGAATATCTGTAGCTTGGGTGTAGGAGGAGAGTGAAGGTTCATTTTCCGAGCTCGTGGGATGGTTTCTGAACATTTCATTACCAGGCTAGGTAACATCTTCAGTAGAGTTTAGGGTAGGGGTCTGCAACCTTAAACACTCAAAGAGCCACTTGGACCCAATTCCCACAGAAAAGAAAACATCAGGAGTCACAAAACCCTTCCCATGCCTGACTAGTTCCTGAACAGCCACAAAACTAGCATATGTAGTTGAATTAAACATTCTGTTTTCTTCTGAAACGTTTCTTTTCTTGGATTTATCCATGGTTGGCCTACCGGGAGTCGAAAAGCTCAATAAATCGCATGCAGGCAGGTGTCGCACATTGGTGGTTGTGACACATATTTTGAGTGACAGGGAGCCGCAGCAGAGGGATGAAAGAGCCACATGTGGCTCTAGAGCCACAGGTTGATGACCCCTGGTTTAGGGGATGTCAGTGCTGGCGTTCTTCTGCTTATAAGGGCTTTGAGTGGTCATTAGGTCTTGTGTTAGGGAGGTCACATCAGGTGAGGTTCTTGTGATGGGTCAGGTATGGGTCACTTCAAGTGGGGGGGCCTTGTGATGGGAAGGTTACCTCAGGTGAGGGCCATTTGGAGGTGAAGTGCTAGTTCTGAGGCGGTGGCTTGGATGGGTTGGTTGAGGGTCAGTGCTGTCTCCGGTTGGCTGTGCAGTTGATCTGGATTGTGAGGAGTTCATAGGCTGGTTTTATGTTGATATGTCTGTTGCTGGAGTTGCTTCTGAGTCCCAGTCTTCAATGAACTCGTGGGCATGGCGGGTGATACCTCATTATGATTCCCAAGCATGTCTGAAAGTAAACTGAAATCAGTGGCACCGAGCAAGGAGTTGCTCGCTCTTCTTACCCTTATTTTTACAGCTGATCCCCAGCTGTCTTTCCACAGAGCTCCCGTAAGCTCTGAGTCATGAAACCAATTCTCCAAATGTATTTCATACTCTGATACCAGCTTCTTCAAGCAGACCTGAGAACCTGATGAAACCCAACATCCATTGGCATAACCGCCAAGGGATTAATTATGCCCTCTCTGTTTCCTTCGTCTTCTTTGAAGAATCGTTTTGTAGCAGTTGCTATTAGAATTGTATTTAACTCCAGTTAGGAAACTGCTGAAATGTTTGAGTGAGTGGTTTCCCATCCCACTGCTTTCCATAATGTGACAGTGATCGAAGAAATATCTCCTGAAATTCAATTGGTGTGGGTGGGTTGATGTGTTTGCTTATTAACTTTTTAATAAGTCGGCCAATTTCTGGAAAATAGCTTCTGAGTATAAATGCAATCGCACATTTTGTTAGGCATCAGAAAGACCATAAATTACCAGCAAAAATGTCTTTCTACAGAGCGGATGGTCCACAGTATATTTATGAAAAAAGAAAAAAAATTATAGAAGAAGATGATATGAAACCTAGAACATAAGGCTGAGTCAGAGGTGGGTTTCAACAGGCTCTGACCAGTTCTGGAGAACCGGTAGCAGAAAGTTTGAGTAGTTCAGAGAACCGGTAAATACCACCTCTGACTGGCCCTGCCCCCATCTATTTTCTGCCTCCCGAGTCCCAGCTGTTTGGGAGGAAATGGGGATTTTGCAGTAACCTTTCCCTGGAGTGGGGAGGGAATGGAGATTTTACAGTAACCTTGCCCTGCCACGCCCACCAAGCTACACCCACAGAACCGGTAGTAAAAATTTTTGAAACCCACCACTGGGCTGAGTCATTCTGGGGGAAGGCATGGGCTTCAGCTCCTTTGGAGGAATCAAGAGATCAAGATTAGGGTTCAATGAGGGTTAGAGCTCAGGGTTGTGGGGCAGACCTTTTTACAAAGAGGGTGCAAATCAGCATCTAGAAGCAGAAATGTATGGGGTGAGCTCCCGTCCCTTGCTCCAGTTCCTGCCAACCTAGCAGTTCAAAAGCATGCAAATGCAAGTAGATAAATAGGTACCACTTTGGTGGGAAGGTAACAGTGTTCTGTGCGCCTCAGCATATGGTCATGCTGGCCCCATGACCTTGGAAGTGTCTTTAGACAAAGCTGGCTTCTTCAGTCAAGAAACACAAGATAAGCACTGTGCTCTAGAGTTGGACAAGACTGGACAGGGAAAGCTTTATCTTTCCTAGAGAGCCAGAAGAGTTAAGACTATACATCTATCCATCTTCCTAATCTTGAAAGCATTGAATAGTCTGTTGTTTCTTTGTTCTAAAAAAGAAGCAGCAATTCTCTAGTGCAGTTCAATTAAAAATGCACATCAAAAAATAACCAAGGAAAAAAAAGATCATAAAATGTTAAAATAACACAAGCTCACCAGAGATTACATTGATTGAAAGAGTACACCACAGCGCTAGTAACAAAAATAATACTGAAAGGCCAGACACACCAATTCAGTTTTTGGAGGGGGAGGGGAGACTATTTTAGTGCAGGAGGCTCCCCAAGGAGAAGGCCATTTTCTGAGCATCTGTCTCTCACAGCTAACTAAGCAGGAGAGAACCTCTGAAATGCCACGTCCAAAGAAAGATTTTACGCTGCAGAAATGTGGAAAATTTAGTGAATCCTATACTGTATGGTCTTACTGACTTTGGTATTTATATAAGCATTGTAAAAATTATTCTTTTTTATTTTTTAACTTAAACATTCCATCTTCCATTAAACAGCGTGTTGTCTGGGTACAGATGTCTCTGTGCAATAACAATCAAAATTTACAACAGCATTCATTACATTGATATTGATTCTCTAATCTTACAATAATAATAATAGCGAGCATAATACATCTATTCATTTCTCCCTCTTAACATATCTTCTAATAAGAATATACTAATAATATTAAACATAATCTTAATAGTCATATTAGTAAGATGTTTTAACTTTTAATGTTTTTATATATGGTTTTTAAATACATTGTAAGCCGCCTTGAGCCTTCGGAGAAAGGCGGCATACAAGTTGAACAAATAAATAATAAATAATAAGAATCATCATATTGTTTGCTTCTCTAGCTTAACATGTTTTCTATATTTCACTGATCTCCATTTATTTCTAACTTCTATTTTTGTTTCCCAACCATTCATAAAATAATTCCCATGTCATATAATATTCAGTTTGTTCTTTCTTTATAGCAAGCGTTAATCTATTCATTTCTGAACACCATTTAGAAAAGTATTCTAAATGGTGCTTACTCCCTAGTAAACATGTTGAGATCAAGTCAGTACAAACTGGCTCCTGGATCCCTTCTGGCGATCCTAGAGAGGAGATTCTGACCTCATCAGGCAGGAAAATGTTTGCATCCAGAGGTAGCCATAGGATTGTATGACTTGGGGAGGTGTTTTAGGCCTCTGTGGGGTGGTTACTATTTATTTTCCTCTTTAAAATGTGGGTAAAAGTGCCACCTCACACTAAAACTACTAGTTGAGATCCAAAGAAAGAATCAGGATCGCACGTAAGGTCCAGTTCAGAAGATCCATTGCTCAACGGATCACAAGAATCTGGTCAACTGACAGCACTAAACTGGTGGTAGGTAAGAATTAACAGAATTCAGAGGGGGCTTGGTTTCTGGACATGTAAGTTTTCTAGGCTAATTCCTTTCTTGATTCTGCCCCCTCTTTTCATGATTCCTATTCATTGTTCAAGCAAAGCCTGGACACTGTTCCTCAGGCTAACTTTTACTTGATTTTATTTGAGTTGAATTGATTCATTTGAATTTCAAGGATTCCATTATTTTGGATAGTAGATTGATAACAAAATTACACATAGTTATTAGTGCTTCTATACTATGAAGGCGAGAGAAGTGTTTTTAACTTTGAGGTCTACTGTAGGATACCCATCCACAGAAATAGATCAACACAGTGTTAGGATTGAATTCTTTCCTTCGGGTATGAATTTGTTTCCCATTCAAATGATTCCTATGTGAAAAAAGGATCTGGAGCGTCTTGGAAAAGTTTCTACATCTCAACAGGCCAACGTTTAATTCTGCCTGTGGTTTTTAAGCTTCGTTGAAAGCTTGCCACATCGTCGGATAAGTTCTTTATCATATATGATGTTGCAATTTAAAAGAACACACATTCCTCCAAGCGACATGAAACCATGATCATTTCTTCTCTTTTCTCTACAATCTCTCCCTTCTGGGTTAGGTTTTTTTTTTTTTCCCTTTCTTCCCTAAAGTTGGAGAAACAAGATAATCTTTCAAGAATGCCTTCTCAGGCTGTTAGGCTGACGGCACCATTGGTAAAGCTGGCAAGAGAGCACATGGTTGTGAGAGATAAAACTGGTGCCACTTCACGTAAACAGTCACACCAACGCTTTAAATGGCCTCCAGCTGATATCAGACACACACTGAAAGAGACGAGATATGGATTGCGCTATCCCTGCACAATCACTCTTCTGAGCGTTTAAATCACTCCCACAATAGGAAACAAGGCTCAATCTATAGTCCATCTCCCAATACATTTGTATGGACAGAGTCTTATCATAGCAGAAAAAGCAGATGGTCACAAATGGTCTTAAGTTCCCTTGATTCCAACGTGCCTTTCATTCAGTAGGGTTAAAAAAAAATCACAAAAGTCTTTTTTGTAGAACGCATCCTTATGGCATAAATCTCTTCCATTGTTTCTCCCTTCGACACATTCTCCTGCACTAATTGTTCATTTTCATCGTGAAGAGTGGTTGGATGAATGACTGAAAAATGCTTGCAGACTTCAGCTTCTAATAAATATGGCCAAGGCATATGAGTTGGAGTTCTAATCCAATCCCCTGCTCAAGTAGGAGACCCTATACCATTCCAGACAAGTGGCTGTCCAGTCTTCTCTTAAAAGCATCTGGTGATGGAGCACCTACAACTTCTGAAGGCAGGTCATTCCATTGGTTAATTGTTCTCGCTGTTAGGAAATTTTTCCTTAGTTCTAGGTTGCTTCTCTCCTTGATTAGTTTCCAACCATTGCTTCTTGTCCTGCCTTCAGGTGCTTTGCCGAATAGGTTGACTCCCCTCTTCTTTGTGGCAGCCCCTGAGATATTGGAACACGGCTATCATCTCACCCCTAGTCCTTCTCTTCACTAGACTAGCCATAACCAATTCTGACAAAACCCATGGCAATATGTACAGTATGTCTAGTTTAATATATGTCTAGTTTAATGAAAAGAAGGACTAGGGGAGACATGATAGCAGGATTCCAATATCTCAGGGGCTGCCACAAAGAAGAGGGAGTCAAGCTATTCTCCAAAGCACCACAAAGCAGGACAAGAAGCCACGGATGGAAACTAATCAAGGAGAGAAGCAACCTAGAACTAAGGAGAAATTTCCTGACAGTTAGAACAATTAATCAGTGGAACAACTTGCCTCCAGAAGTTGTGGATGCTCCAACACTGGAAGTTTTTAAGAAGATGTTTGGTAACCATTTGTCTGAAGTGGTGTAGGGTTTCCTGCCTAAGCAGGGGGTTGGACTAGAAGACCTCCAAGGTCCCTTCCAACTCTGTTATTATATGTGCACATCTGCATTGCCACCTCTTAGGACAATGAAAGATTGCACTTACCCAAGGGTCTCATTCAATAAAACCAGCAATCAGTTTTATGGGACCTGGTGCTTTAGAGCTTTTGTGACCATGTCAAAAATTACTTCTCTTTTACTCCTTTGGAATCAGTGGTGGCCAATATTTAAGGCAATCTTTTTTTCTTGTTCAGACCGTAGCTTGCACCCTGATTGGAGTTTAATCATTTTTAGCTCTCAGTTTTCCATTGTTTTTCCACATTTAACTTGGCAAACTGAATAATTTCCTGTAGGGTTATTTTGGATAGCTGTAACCCACTTTCTCCTTCTCCTTTGATGTGTCTGCTCATTAGGGGTGAGGAGAGCATTTTATTTAGTTCACGGTTGGAGGTAAACTCAGCTCGTTTTGAATTTTAAGCAATACATAAATTGAAACATGATTGTTCAAATGTTTCGGGATTTCTTGCAGCATAATTTGTCAAAAGAAAGTTTATTAAGGGAGGGGAAATCTGCATAAAAAGATGTATATTCATGAAAATAAAGACAAAATTATCTGTCACGGACATCTGTTTGTAAAAAGCAAATGCATGAGAGGGAAAAAAAATGAACAGAAATGGGTAGGATTTTGCACTAAGAAGGTTTAATGGATTAAAAATAATACATTCAGTGAATTGCATTAGGTAGATTTGCAAAAATGAGGAATGAAAAGTCATAAAACAGACACCTTATCTCATAACTACTGCTCGTGTACATGCTTGAATTTAGATAGCAAGAAAAAAAACTTAGATAACTTATTTCAATGATCCTGAGTTACAGGTATTCTAATGCAATTGTGCCAAATCCTTTTTGCAACTGCTTTAATTTGCCTTTTTTCATTGATTCCACAATCACTGCAACTATCTAACATCTCTGTGTCATCAAGTACAATAAAGCATATCTAAAATGCAATAAGCATTCATCTGAAATACAATGAAAGGCTTTTAAAATACTCAAAAGGGGGGAAATAGAATTTTAGCATAAGGAAGCCAAGTGCATTAAAACACCCTTCATGTGCCAATGAAGGACACCAGGTAATCGTGCATCTTAACAGGTTGTTCCCAACACTGCTGTAACAACCTAGAAACCTGTACACATCTTACCTTCACCTATTGTATTTTTGCCGTAAGTTAAAAACAGAGACACAGCCTCCCACACTTCGAACCATATTTTGAAGGAAATGTGTCCATGAATTCATCTACAAAGACGTCTACAAAGATGGGGGGGGGGGTCAAACTGTTTTCCAAAGCACCAAAAGGCAAGACAAGAAACAACGGTTGGAAGCTAACCAAGGAGAGAAGCAACCTAGGAGAAATTTCCTAATGGTGAGAGGAGTTAACCAATGGAATAGCTTGCTGTCAGAAGTTATGGGTGCTCCATCACTGAAGGCTTTCAAAAAGAGACTGGAAAACCATTTGTCTGAAATGATATAGGATCTCCTGCTCGACCAGAGGGTTGGACTAGAAGATCTCCAAGGTCCCTTTCATCCCTATGATTCTATGATATGTCCTTCTTCCTGTCTTGTGCCATTTTTTGAATAGGTACCAAGAAACTGTTCTCTTATATATATATATATTTTGTAGAGTGGTATCTTCTGTGGATGATACCATATAAATCAATCCATCATCCTCATTACCAATTCCATTCCATACTCTATGTATTCATGAGTTCTAAGGTCGATCAATGTTTTCTTTGTACTGGACCCAGTCCAATTATAGTCAAGACTGTAGTTCCATTACAAAGCTTACAGCTTTCACCTCTACAATTGGAGATTGAATTCCCATCATTGACCATCTCATTAGTAACTAAACAGACTGCCCTCCTTAGAGCTAAAATAGATATATCAGACAACTGTTGTGATCAAGAATGGTCTACAGATCCAGGTCAATTTCTCAAGACAGACAGCAGGAGAGATTTGAAACTTTCAGGCACGCATTGACAAATATAGGAGCACTTCTGGACAGGGTTGGGAAGGATCTTGTATTCAAAAGCAATTAATTGCTCTAGTCTATGTGGGAATTGCCTGCAATTCTTTAAACCAAAAGCTAATTTTCCAGATATCATGATGGAGTGATGAGCAGCAACCAGACAATCTTGGGAAAGGATGCGGCTCGTTTAAAGAGTTGCAGAGAGGTGATACATTAATGTTCTTGCCAACTCTGAAGCACCTTTTTTGATTTTTTTTTAAAAAATTTGATTTATATGCCGCCCTTCTCCGGAGACTTAGGGCGGCTTACAATGCATTAAGCAATAGTCTTCATACTTTTGTATATTTTATACAAAGTCAGTTTATTGCCCCCACAAACTGGGTCCTCAATTTACCTACCTTGGAAAGGATGGAAGGCTGAGTCAACCTTGAGCCTGGTGAGATTCGAACTTACAGTAATTGCAGACAGCTGGTGTTAATCACAATGCTATCAGTCTGCTGAGCCACCAGGCCCCTGATCTGATGCACAGTCCTGCCATGCTCTCCTTATTGGTGGCCATCTTCCTCTTCTGGGCTTCAGCATTTAATTTCAGTTTCCCAACGAGATTTAGTAATAATAGCAAGGATGATATGTGGATGCACAAGGTTACAGCTCTACATCGCCTCTACTTCAACTTGACCTACAAAGAAGACATCATCCCTGCTGCAGGTGAACCAAAGCCTTCAAGCTGATGGATCATGGAAGTCCACATGAACAGCTGAGCCCTCTCTTTTTCCCACCTTCTGGTCCAGCAATGTTGAGTCTAAAATGTGTGTACCATTTTCAAAACTACTAGCTGGTGATGACACCTGCCTTTTGGTAAGCTCCTGGAAGCCAAACGCTGAAAGAGATTAGCATAGGTCCTTAAAATATGCAGATACAGATTAACAGAGTTGGAAGGGACCTTGTAGGTCCAACCCCCCACCCTATCAGACCTTACACCATTTTTGACAGATGGAAGTCCAGTCTCTTCTTGAAAACTTCTAGTGATGAAGCTCCCACAACTTCTGGAGGCAAGCTGTTCCATGGGTTGATTGTTCTCACTATCAGGAACTTTCTCCTAATTTCCAGGTTGAATCTCTCCTTGTTCAGTTTCCATCCATTATTCCTTGTCTGGCCTTCAGGTGCCTTAGAAAATAGCTTGACCCCCTCCCTCCTCTCTATGGCAGCCCCTCAAATATTGGAAAACTGCTCTCATGTCTCCCCTGGTCCTTCTCTTCAATAGACTAGCCATGCCTAGTTCCTCTAACCATTCATCATCTGTTTTAGCCTCCAATCCCCTAATCATCCTGCTTGCTCTTCCCTGCACTTTTTCTAGAGTCTCAACATCTTTTTTATAGTGTGGTGACCAAAACATAGGTCTGATGGAGCCCCTAAAATAAATCTCTTGATCAAAAGGAGATAATTTCCTTGGTCTCTAAACCAGTTTATGCTCCTTCATCTCGTGGCCTGCATGGTTTTGAATATTCAGCAATGATGTTTGAATAAGTAGAAATGTACTCTTACATGCAACTAACCCCGAACTCATATAATTTGAACCTTGTTTCACTCATTCTTTTAAGTGTGTCTCATATGATTTTCTTTTCTTTTTTTCTGAGGAAAAACTCAGAGTTAATTGTCAAAAGTAGTGCTCAATTAAGCCAGATGACTCCAATTATCATCTCAGGAAGCCATTCGAGTACATCCCTAGGAAATGTTTCAATAAGGTTACTCTCACTGTGATTTGCCCCTCCAGATTGAAAATGTCCCTGAAGCTTTTTTCTTTTCCTTTTCCTTTTTCTTCTCAAGACCGTCAATTAGTCGTTCAGGAAGATCTCTCAAATTGGTTCTTGTCTTTGTAGGTAGGATGGTCAACGATACCTCTGCTGGAGCAATTTGCAAGAAACAGAAGTTTTAAACTGGGGGGAAAAAGATGAAGCTCTTAAAAAAAATTAGCATAAATGCAAGCATTGATCCTGTGGACCAGGCTGAGCACAAAACAACAGCTGGAGTTGTTGTTCACAACAGAGTTTGTGAATGTATTTATGGATACGTTCAAAGAATTTTGGAGAAGAGAAATTAGCTTTGATTGATTGATTGATTGATTGATTTGATCGAACCGGAAGAATTCACACATTATGAAAATATTACTATATTAAAATGTAATAGAGTAAAGTACAAGCACTTAAAAAACATTATTAAATAATAGGTGTTTATTGAAATACACAGAGCTCCATCCAAAAATCCTTAAAAATAACTTTCTTCCTGGGGCTGAGAGAGAGTCATTAGCCCAAAGTCACCCAGCTGGTTTTCATGCCTAAGGTGGGACTAGAACTCAACATCTCCTGGCGATTGGCTCAAAGTCACCCTGCTGGCGTTCATGCTAGACAGGACTAGAATTCATACTCTCCCAATTTCTAACTTTCTGCCTTCACCACTAGACCAAACTAGCTCTCTGCTGAAGACCATCCTAAGTGGAAAAGTTATTTTCAACTTTACTGTAAAAATGGTGAAAAAGCCTCCAGTTAAAATAGCAGGCACTATATAAAGGAAAGCCTAGGGAGTGGTGTGGTAGCCTAGAGGTGGAGTTCTCACCTCACAACCAGGAGGCTATGAGTTCGATCCTAGGCAGAGGCAGATATCTCTCTCTGGGCACACTGAGAATATACTGAACAAAACTCCGCATTGGTGACAGGAAGGGCATCCGGCTATTAAACCACTCTGCTAGCTCCATTCAGTTGCCCAGACACCACCCCGCAAGGGATTATGGGGTCATTAAATGATGATGATGATGATGATGATGATGATGATGATGATATAAAGGGCAGCCTAGCAGCACATATTGATTTCTTGTGACTTAGTTGAGAGTCGGATAGATTTTAATATACATCACCCCACAATGCTTTTCACTTTCTTGAAGAACATTTTTAATCTAGCCATGTTTTCCATCAATTACAGTCACAGGAGCATCCAGACAACTGTGAAGTATGCAGCATAAAGTATTATGCTTAAGGGCTCATCATTAAAGTATTCTTGACTTGGGTTGGCCAAAAATGATAATAATATTGCTTCATATCACTTTTAAGCATCTGGAAAGTGGTGATTCTGGGAAAGACAGAAGGATATAAATCTTTCCTTTTGATTTGTTATTGTAGTTTGCAGCCTTGTGAGTAATCCTTTGCCATTTTTAATTGGATGAGGGAATATTTGCATCTGGGCTCACAGCTCGCTTTCCCAGCAAAACCGCAGATTTGAGATATGCTGTTCCCCTTCCCAAAAAATTCCTTTAATTTCTGCACATACCATTAATACCTTCCATGTTTGTTCTCCAAACTTCTATCCTCTAGTGATAAAGAATGGGCATATTTGACCGTTTTTCTTTCTTTCAACCCTTCTTCTCCCGTTTAAAAAATGTTTTGGAAAAATATGGCTAAGAACAGCTTGCTAAATATCTGGACCGATAGATGTGATAAATCAGGAGAGAAGAATGTAAGAGAGAGAAAGAAAGAAAGAAAAACATGTTTTTCTTTAGATGTAGAATGTTTCAGAAATACTAAATGCACACCGAGAATTACACTCATTTTTATGGAAAAGGTCTTATTTTGCAGTCTTCTGCCTAGAGAAAACTGCCCTGTTGCTATTTTAAAGCTATCCAGGAGCCTGGATAGCTCAACAGACTAAAAGCCTGTTATTAACATTCAGCTGTCTGCAATTATTGCAAGTTCGAATCTTGCCAGGCTCAAGGTTGACTCAGCCTTCCATCCTTTCTAAGGTAGGTAAATTGAAGACCCAGTTTGTGGGGGCAATAAGCTGACTTTGTATAAAAATATACAAAAGTATGAAGGCTGTTGCTTAACGCATTGTAAGTCGCCCTGAGTCTCCGGAGAAGGGTGGCATATAAATCTATTTAAAAAAAAAAAAAAAAGATTTCAGGAATTTTAAAAAGGCCCAGTGTGTTCTGTTATTTTATTGCCTCTTCAATTCCCATTTTTAAGAGATCATCTCATTGGGTTCAACGCCCAGCTTCTTCAACCCTTGGACAAGAGCGAGGACGCGACGAGATTCAGCTATCAATTCTCAACTACTGATTCAGTTCTCAAAACCCATTTTCAATCACCTCATAGCTTTCCAAACCTCAACCGATCCCAAACCCTTGTGGGAACTTGGAAGATGAACAGGATCAGGTCATCCCTCAGAAGACAAATTCCTGGTCTGTCGTCCCAAGATGCTTTTTTCCAAAAGTCAAGTGGACCTTCTTGGTTTTTGTTTTTTTTTTGAAAACATTTTGCTTTTCATCCAAGAAGCTTCTTCAGTTCTCACTGCCTGCTGGGGGATGTTTAGTTCGGTTAGAACTGAAGAAACTTCTTGGATGAGAAGTGAAACAGTTCAGTGGTGGGATTCAAAAATTTTTACTACTGGTTCTGTGGGTGTGGCTTGGTGGGCATGGCAAGGAAAGGATACTGTAAAATCCCCATTCCCTCCCCACTCCAGGGGAAGGATACTGTAAAATCCCCATTCCCTCCCCACTCCAGGGGAAGGATACTGTAAAATCCCCATTCCCTCCCCACTCCAGGGGAAGATTAATGCAAAATCCCCATTTCCTCCCGATCAGCTGGGACTCGGGAGGCAGAGAATAGATGGGGTTGGGGCCACTCAGAGGTGGTATTTACCGGTTCCCCGAACTACTCAAAATTTCCGCTACCGGTTCTCCGGAATTGGTCAGGACCTGCTGAATATCACCGTGGTCCAGTTGTCTTTTGGAAAAAGCACCTTTGGGACAACCATGACCTGGATGACTGAGATTTTCCATAGCTGGAGAGTCTCCTGGGCTGTAGGTTAGACTGCAAAGTCAAACACACACACAAACACACATACCGTACACACACACACACACACACACAAAGACAGACACTGACATAGATGGGGGAAGGGGGGAGAAATAGAGGAAAACATCTTGTAATCTCAACAAGAAAACTAGATGACTGTGAAGCTGAACTTAACTCTTAAAAATAACTCGATATTGATCTTGTAAGCTACCAAGGTTTTCTATGTGACAATCATGTCACATAGAACATGAGGAAAACTCTGGTGAATTTCCTAGTCATGCAGTAATGAAAGGTTAAGAGTGTGGTTTGTTTGTTGGTTGGTTGGTTGGTTTGTTTGTGTTGCTCAGTTTAAATGGCCTTTCAACTCACTTTTGCATGTCTCCAGGCAGTTTACAATAGAGCAAATCAAAACACAAAATATGTAATAGAAAACAAAAAATACCTTGATGTTGATGTCCAGAGAAGGACAAAGCTGAGGGTAAGGAAAAAACACAGATTAATTGGAATTATGGTAAACCCCATGGAGATTGTGACAGGGTCTGTACCGTTCGAATAAGGCTGTTGCCTTAATCTTTGTGGTGGTGGTGGTGTGTGTGTGTGTGTGTGTGTGTGTGTGTGTGTGTGTGTGTACTGAATGTATTTGTGAGCTGCCTCTCAAGACTAATAGATTTCCCCAGGCATCTTACAATGTAAAATCAGTCCAATTTGAAAACGTGTTGTATTTAAAAAACAGTTTTGAAACAAGTCCAGAGCAATAAAACTTTCATTGTAAGGATCTAATAGTAATGAAAAGCCCAAACCTTTGATGTTTAGGCATTGCTGACCTTCCTTTAAATGACTGTCTCTATACAGTGACAATCAACAATCCAAGATCATTGTGGTTTGAAAAGGAGAGTTTAAATGGGAACATTACAAGCATTTTCCCCGGCTTTGTACAAGAATAGCACACACTTTTTTGTTATTTATTAGAGTTCAACATCTCAGCGCTGAATTCACCTGGATCCTGAGGGAAGAAAGGAGGAGGAGAAGAAGAAAAAAAAAAAAGGAAGAAAAATAAATATCTCTTTTGAAATCTCTCCACGCTCCAGGAAGTGTTTTTATGGCCCGTTGCACATTTCACATATTATCATGGCTTTGCTAACACATGCAGACTCCTGCATTCTCTATCATCAAATATTTAATGGGAAAAAAAAACGCGTCGGCAGCTTATGGCTTCCCATATGAACAGTCAAACGTAGGCAGGAGATTAGGTGCAGAGCCAATCGAGCAGAGCCAAGAATTCAGGGTTTTCCTACACTTTTCTGGAGAAGGAACTTTTTCCAGTTCTTTCATCGCTGACGCACCTGGCTTCTGTAGAAAGGCGAGTGCTTTTAAACATTCATGGTGTGCCTTTTTTTCCAAAAAAAACAAGATGGGGGACTCCAAAATGTAGGTGTTTTTTATTCCAGGCCAATTCCACTTGGATTTTGAAACCGATCTGCATTTACAAGCTCGGCCTCAGGTAGATAAATGGAAGAGAGAGTCCCCTTCTGCGTCAAAAGGTTTTTGAGACCTGGAGACCAGGGCGGGGTGGGTGGCGTGGGAGGAGGGAATGCTTAAAGCTACATAACACCACTAGGTAAGAACGGTTAAAAATGTAGAAAGTGGCCTTGAATCTTTTATTTATTTATTTATTTATTTTTCACAATTTTGAACTGCCCATCTCACTCAGAATGGGACTCTGAGAGGTACACAATAAAAGATCGGAAGATCACAAATGAAAATCACGCAATCCCGACAGTCGCTCTATCTATCTATCTATCTATCTATCTATCTATCTATCTATCTATCTATCATGTTTCCCCGAAAATAAGACCCTGTCTTATATTTTTTTGAACCCTGAAATAAGCACTTGGCCTTATTGCCATGTGATCAAAAGCCCGATTGGGCTTATTATCAGGGGATGTCTTATTTTGGGAGAAACAGAGTATCTCATCTATCTATCTATCTATCTATCTATCTATCTATCTATCTATCTATGGGTTGTCCTTTGCTGGATGTCCCTTAATAGAGTCTGAACAACTCTAAGTAGTTCTCAACTTACAACCACAACTGATGCCAAAATTTCTGTTGCTAAGCGAGACAGTCGTTAAATGAGTTTTGCCCCATTGTACGACCTTCCTTCCCACAGTTGTTAAGGGAATCACTGAAGTTGTTTAGTTAGTAACATGGTTGTTAAGTGAATCTGGCTTCCCCATTGATTTCGCCTGTCAGAAGGTCACAAAAAGGCATCATGTGACCCATTGCAGTCGACATAAATACATAACAGTTTGGACAAGTGTCCGAATTTTGATCACGTGACCATGGGGATGATCGTTAAGTGTGAAAAGCGGTCATAAGTCACTTTTTTCAGGGCTGTTGTAACTTTGAATGGTCCCTAAATGAGCAGCTGTAAGTTGAGAACTATCTGTATCTGTCTGGGATGTTTCAGTATCTGGTATTTCAATGAATACAAGTTGGGTTGATCGGCTAAATACGTCTTGCCAATTCAATAATTCTACGTTCTGGTAGACAAAATAAGAGGTGAGATAGGAATGAACACACTCATTTTGCTTTCTGTTGTGGTGGACGTATAAATCCTGTTAGGTCTTGCAGCTTCTGGTTCTTCTAAATTACCCAGTTCTCTTTCACATGAAATTTAACATTGTTCTTAGTGGATTTAAGCCAATTTGGATATATTCATTTTACAACTGAAAACTAACCCTGGTTCCCAGAAAGATATACCGTATGTGTATAGATATGAAAAGTAGAGAGGTCTACGAACAGGGGGGACGAAATCTGCTTGAATCACTCCTAAGCACACCTTCTAAATCAGGACCCTATGTTGCTTTGATTTTATTTTTCATATATGTTTATTTTTATTCTTCGGGTAATCGAAACTCATATTTGCATATTAAAAGAATCTCAGGAAGGAACAATCGCCTTAGTTAAGGGGTATTATGTACTTACAATGGGTAAAATTTGAGAGGAGATTTAATTTGGGGGGAAAGAGAACTAATGCTCTGTGTCAAATTACGTGTTGTGTAATTTATCTTCGACGCACAATTGGAACAGATTGGCGAGAAATGCCCATTTCTCCAAGGTAACTGCCATTTGTGAATGTAGAAGCACTGGTTAATCTTTCCCAATTGTTCTGCGGAGCTGAGTGTTGTGTTTGTGTGGGGTGGGGGGTTGTATGTGTGGAGTATCTGCACACACATGTGTCGCGCACACAAGCATATTGTTCGGGATCAATGGGATATTCTTCACCCTGCAATGAGTTCAGCTACCTTGTCTCCTGGTTTGATGGGCATCTTTGTTTCAGAATTATCCTTTTTAATGGAATAAAGGAGCGGCGTGAAATAATTAGACACACTGTTGTTGTCGCACAGTGTATTCATCACTATGGATCATAAGATGCTGCTGCGGATCTGGGCTTTGATGGTTATGAAAAACAGGCCCAGGCGGAGCTGATAGACTGTATCATTTGCTAATCACGACAGCTTGTTCTTTGTTCCTTTCTAATCATTCTTGATGGTGCCAATAGCACCATTGTCATTTGGTGTGAATGTCATTTGGTGTGCTTTGGGGAATGCGATGTTTTGTTTATACAATCACAAACATCTCTGTGACATCACTGACAAGGTATCTGCCTTTGTTCAACAAAGAGGCCTCTTTTAACTCAAGATCTCAGGTAGTGTTCCTCAATCTTAGGAAGTCTAAGATGTATGGACTTCAACTCCCAGAATTCCCCAGTTAGCTAGCTAGCTAGCTGGGGAATTCTGGGTTGTTGAAGTCCACACATCTTAAGAGTTTTCAGAGTTGAGGAACATGGATCTAATAAGCACGATACAGAATCTCGAGTGGGAAGGTAGCATTTAGAAATTTGAGTTGAGACCCAACATCGCGTCCATCTTTTCCCTCCCGACATGTGGATGTGTAGATCCCTGCCACTGTTGGCTATTGCTTGTCTAAAAACACAAGGAAATGCAGAAATCCCACTCCCTTCTAGCACAGGTGATGTTCTCTAGCTGGGTCATGGAATATCTGCAAGAAAACTCCCAAGCCCACAAAGTACCAAGGACCCCACAGTTCAACTCTTGAGATTCTCTTCTATTGGTATCATTGATTATTCTCTGTTCGTTTTGGCAGATTCTCCACCGACAGAGATCCAGCAGACTGGTTGGAAATTAACCCTACAAATGGAACCATTCGCACCAAGGGCATGCTTGATCGTGAATCCCCCTCCGTCCTGAACAACGTCTACACAGCATCCTTTTTGGCAATAGACAGTGGTGAGTACTAGCCAATGGCGTGGGCGTTTTGCTCCTCTTCCTTACCGCCACAAGCAAAGAATATTCACAGCTTTTTCTGAGAAGAGCTTTTCTAGTCCTTGTGGTGCCTTCCACATTTGTTGGATTTTGGCACTACGAATTCCTAGATAGCAGAGACTTAGAGGCCTCCCAAAGAGCATCCAGCTGGTCCCTGTAGGAAAAAGAGTCTTCCCGGGTGGGTGCTCTGCTCTTCTTGTAAAGGTAAAGGTTCCCCTCGCACATATGTGTTAGTCGTTCCCGACTCTAGGGGGTAGTGCTCATCTCCGTTTCAAAGCCGAAGAGCCAGCACTGTCCAAGACATCTCCATGGTCATTTGGCTGGCATGACTAAATGCCAAAGGTGCACGGAACACACTGGGATTCGAACCGCTGAACTGCCGACCTTTCGATCGACAAGATCAGCGTCTTAGCCACTGAGCCATGCTCTTCTTTTAGTCAAGTTTTAATAAATCATCAGATGAACTGAGATGATGATCTCCTACAAAATCCTCCTTTACAAAGCACAGTGAAGGAAAGAATTCAATACAAATAGTAAGGTGAAGGTAAAGGGAACCTTTAGCTTTATGAAAAGTAGGCAATGAACTTGGGTTTTCATATTTTATAGAACCTCTGTGATTGACAATAGCTACAACTAGAAGGGTTCAAAAGGTATGGAAACCTAATAGGGCACCTTTACCTTGGTTAATTCGTGTTTAGCCCTAATGTCATTTGGTTCTTGTTCAATTCCTTTTTTATAAGCCTGGCCATCATGTGTTAAACCAGCCAGTTGTAGTTTATTCAATGAACTATGGACGAACCTTGGCAATGCGTAGACTCAGCTTGATAACCGGTTGCTCTTATTATCATGATAAAATATTGGCAAGAGAGCCTAAGATTAGCATCCCAGTGTTTTGAAGAGAGGTCTTCTTCAATCCCAGAGAAATTGGATGCTGCATACGGGACCTCCTGCATTTGAAGGAGATGGTCTTTCATTGATTCATAATTATTTTCTTATGGTTAGAACAGGGGTCTCCAATCTTGGCAACTTTAAGACTTGTGGACAAGTCTTAAAGTCCACAAGTCCTAAAGTTGCCAGGATATTCCTATTTTCATCAGTGGGGTTAGGATTAATTTTGCTACCCTCTCTGCAAATATCTGAACTGATTATTAAACCCTTGGCACCACTATACAAATAACTCATCTTCAATCTTCCAGATTCTTCTCTTTAACACGTAGTGGCAAATAAGATCCTAATTAAAAACCCCTTGTTAAAAATCAATCTCTTTAACGTATTAGGCAGATTAGAGCTCCTTCTGTTGCCCATCGCCTAAATTAGAAGGAATGTTATGAAAACTCATTGCAAGTAACTTTTTTGTAGCACGTTAAAAATAAAGATGGAGAGAATGGAGGGAAACGAATGGAGGGAAACGTTGAATTTATCCCGCACAGCTGAAAGGTGCAAAATAAATAAGAGCTTTGTACGTAGTGCTCAAAAAGCTAATATGCTTACATGCTTCTTGGAGATGCAGCTGGTTCAGCTGCAACAATGAATTGTAAAAATGCTCTTTTTAAGAGGGTAATTTTATTTCTTTCCTCTGGTTTCTGCACAGGGAATGTTTGCGAGGGTTTGACAAGAACATGGCTTTAAAATGCAAAGCAGGGAAGGAGGTCCCCTTTGCTGCTGCAGTTTATTTGGATACTCATAAATCTATTTCTCTTGAAAAGCGGCTTTTGCAGGAAAGTCTGTTTTCCATATACACAAACCCACACTCATTCCTTTTATCCCGTGTTTCTGTGGGTTTCGATAATGTGTCCTCCATATAGTATGTCTGTTCACTCTAATCGGATTTGAAGGATAAATTTATTACTGGAAAGCAATGCATATAATGCTTGTATTACTAAGAAGTGGAAATTTCAGGTATTCAGGGGAACATGTAGTTCGTAACCCAACTCTATGATCTCCAAATTCATTGGATTTCGGTTTCCACGGTATAATTTCCAGCCAGTATGAAGCATCCCAATATCCCAAACTGGGATTCAAGAATTTATCACTTTGATTTTCTGTGTTTTTTCCCCCTGGTGGGACCAGTCTATCAGGGCAACCTGGTCTACCCAATTATGGGACGGAGTACACACACGCTTTGATTTTCATTTGGGCAACTTCCTGGTGTCACTTAGGTTTTGTGAGCAGGCCAAGGCAATCCCCTACATGTTGGGCTGGCTGGGGAATTCTGGGAGTTGAAGTCCACATATCTTAAAGTTGCCAAGGTTGAGAATCACTGGTGTAAGATCAGTACAAGTCTTTTAAGTAGCAGGGCTGGCTGGCTTTGGGCCTTCTGCTTAGCCCAACTCTGTCTAACCAGAAGGGCCCCATGGCCAGACGGGCAATCCACATTTTTAATTATCCGCCATGCTGTAGAAATGCATGTGGTCCACCTGTTACTGATGATAATTAAGCTGGATGGTGTTTGGGCTCAGAGCAAGCTTCCAAAGATCCCTTCCAACATGGAACTCAAAAGGACATGCCAAATGACATTTATATTTCTGGGCCCGTCCTTGAGAGATAAACAAAGTTGGTTATTCTTTGATCTGATCCTTCTTTCCTTCTTGGGTAAGTGTTGGTTCCCTCCACGAACCGGCTGGAGGCTCAAGCAAAGGAGCTTACATAAAACAAAAAGGATTGTTGCTGTGCTATCCATGTTTTTTTTAAAAAAATCTAAAAATAAAGAGTAGAGACGGATGCATTTTTAAAAAATTCATCATGATTGAGTAGACACAACGTGATGTGCTATTTGGTTGTCAACTCTTTTCTGAACGCCTGCAGGTGGTGGTGGGTGGGGGACGTACTCTAAGCTCAAACCATCTTCTGACAATCGCTTGCCATCATTCTCCATCAGGGAGGGACCTTGTCGGTCTCTGCAATTTTATCTGCTCTACGAGAGTGGTGATATACACCCTGTCAGGAACGAACAACCCAGTGTCAGCTACTTAATTCAAGTTACAGCTTGTACTCTATAAAATAATTACAGTGTAATACATTAAATTAGATTTCATTGACATCTGGAGCAAGCTGATGTCCTGTAAAAAGTTCACTCAGCCTTCAAAATATGACGAAGCCAAGATCTATCGTGGGGTCTTTCAGCTGCTCCCTCTGCTGTGTTGCTGGGATTCAGTTGGAAAGCGGTGGATATAATTTCATGGCTAACTCCATGTGCTAATGTGATAAAATTGATTCCACAAGACTTTTCCCAACCCATCCAACACTAATGCTTAATTTTCTCAAGATTATGATGTTCCCGCTGGGCTACAGAATGAGCAGGATGTTAAATTAAGCTGCGGTTGGAAAGCTGGCCAAAACTGATGGGAAAGCGGCTGGAACTGGGGTGTCTTCTACTGGATGTCAGACTTCACCCCAGGCATGGTGATAAATCTGTATTCTCCAGATACCCAACCGCATTTAAGAACTTGCTTGCAGCAGAAGCTCACAAACACAACACAGCTGGATAAGTTGCTCTAGTGCGTACATGACAGGAGTGATCTGTGTGCAGATGTTGTGCCTCCTGCAGAGGCCAGGAATCAATTCCTGTTTATGAGCCCGTTCCAGACTTTAAACTCAAGACCTCTTTCACTCAACATTTTTGAATCAATAAAAAAATTGACCACTCTTCTCCTGATCTTCAGAATAGGAGTACTCAGTACTACTACAGTACTCAGTGTTGACCTAATGGGTGTGCCAGACTGAGATGTTTACATCTCAGCTAAAACCTTCTGCTGCTGGAAATAACTGACATCACGAACAAATAAAACCAAGATAAAATGTTGGCTTGTTAATGCTTATTACTATACTTATTGCTATGACTACTACTTTTAAATAGCAATAGCACTTAGACTTATATATTGCTTCTTCTTTGACATGCTGCCAAAGGCCTAATTGGCAATTATTTTGGCAAGGCCACACGGAAACACAGAGTCAAAAACGGAGCTTCAAAGTACAAACTGACACCATCCACAACGTTGCTTCCTGCAAAGGCCCACATGCATTTGTTCTTCCTTTATGTCTTATGGGAGGGGCCAATCATCTCCAAGCCTTACTCCCAAGTCATCCCTTCTGTTTTAACTGTTCTTGCCTTCTGACAGCTCTGCACATGCGCGCACGAGGAACAGGCTCCCCCTGTTCCTCGGCCTCTCTGATATCCGACTCTGGAGGCTCCGGACTCCACACATAACTCCCAGATGGCCCTGGCTCCATCTCTGCCTCCAATGCAGAGCCCTCATCCGAGCCTTCCCCAGACTCCAGGACTGGCCCATGTTCCTCCCCGGCCTCCTCACTGTCTGACTCTGCAGGCTGCTGGTGGACCACAACAGTTATCATTTGTGGCACTTTTCTGGATGTGTGGGGAGCAGGGTGGAGCAGGAAACATCTAAGAAGAAAACCATTCCATTTCCCCAAGTGGTCAATTCCTAAAAGCTTCCTCCAACATTGCACCCCAAAATTACTTCCCATTTCCACCATTCATTTTAAAAAAATCACATTGCCCAAAACTGAACTTTTTGCCATGAAATTTCAGCATCCTTGAAGGAACTGGGCAGGATAGGCGAATGCACTTCAGCCACTAGCTTTGAATACTCAAAATGTCAAACTATATAAATTTTTCCAAAGCCCCTACCATTATTAAATAATAATCCCTGTTGTCTTCCTTTGTTGACGGTGTACAAGCAGGGATTTTAAAAATGCACTTGCTGTTCCCCAACGCTCCAACCCTTTTTGGAAATAGCCTTGGCTCTTGAAGATCGCACTTCTTAATTTCATAAATAATAAAATATGACCTTTCCTGTGGAGAGATGCTGCCTCTCCCCTTTCCTAAAAGGATGTCCTAATTTGCTTTGCATTCTTTGGCTTTCTCCAAAGGGCCAGGGCTATTGATGGGGTACTTTGATTTTTATTCTAGTTTATCGAGGGCCAACATAGACACAGAGGCTCTCTAATCCTATGAACCAAAACGAAATGCTGTGAAGAATTCTGCAAAGCGGGGTAAACCCATGGAAGTGGATCAAACCATGTTTTGTTTTGTTTTCAGGGAATTGGCTGAAAGCTGAAGAGCCAGCAGCAAAAATCTATAAGAAGGTTAGGGGTTTTGGGCAGTTGAACTGAAGATTCTCTTAAGTCAACTTCAGGGAATTGGTTTGGCCTGGTTTTCTTCTTTCTAAGATAAGGATGGCATAGAAGAGACCTTCAGATAAATGCTCCATGGTGGCTGGATGGCTGGCTGTTGTGGTCTGCCAGCAGCCTGCAGAGCTGGCAGTGGAGTCGGACAGTGAGGAGACTGGGGAGGGACATGGGCCAGTCCTGGAGTCTGGGGAAGGCTCAGACGAGGGCTCTGCGTCAGAGGCAGAGATGGAGCCAGGGCCATCTGGAGATGATTGGCCCCTCCCATAAGGCTTAAAAGAGGAGCAAAGGCGTGTGGGCTCTTTGCTGGAAAGCAACGTTGTTAATTCTGTTCCCACTCCGTATCTCTGTTTGATTCTGGACTCCGTGTGGCTTTGCCAAGTAAGGTCTTTGGCAGCATGTCAAGGGAGATAAAGGTTGGTGATTAACTTGAAGGACTTCTCCCAAAGGACTTTTTGCAACTAATTGGGACTCAGCTGTGAATGAATGTAATTCACAGCTGTTGCAATAAAAGAGATTTTTGGGACTACTCATGTGTTTTAATGACTCAGGAAGCCTAGGTCACAACGTTGGCTTCCTTTTTATTTACATCTTATGACTTATTATCATTCATTTAGTAACCGTTCAAAGTCAGGGTTCCGACCAGCGCCCTAACGCAATTAAGAATCGCAAGCCATCTGGCAATAAAAATCCAGTCTTTTATTAGGAGCACCATGTCAGCATTACCTAGGTGAAGCCAACTCTGACTTCACCCCCATTGCACCTTCCCTCTGACCCTGTTTCCCCCTCACCCCAAAGTGTGTCACCTGGTCACATTCTCCAACGAGGTAATTCCACGGGTTGTAGAAGTCACTTCCCTCCAGGCATTGCTGGTATCCACGGAGATGGCCTTGGCTTTTTCAGCCAGAATGCATCTTGTTATGACTGAGAAGTAAATTTCTTGGTGCAGCTGCGAGGCGCGATTTCCCATCCCCCTGCCTATGGCAACTCGGGAGCAGGCCATGGAAGCTTCACAAGTTGTCATACAACAGTTTTGAAAAAAGGGACTTATGGCCGTTTTTCACGCTTACGACCTTTGCAGCATCCCCATGGTCACGTGATGAAAATTCAGGGGCTTTATGATAGTTGCAGTGTCCCCTTTCTGACATGCCTACTCAATGGGGAAGCCAGATTCCCTTAACACCCGTGTTATTAAGTTAATAACTGCAGTGGTTCACTTAACAATTGTGGTAGGAAAGGTCGTAAAATGAGGAAAAACTAACAACTGTCTCTTAACAACAGAAATTTTGGGCTCAGTTGTGGTCATACGTTGAGGACTACCTGTATATGGTGACTCCTGAGCTCATAAAATTGTCCTGCTTGGAATTTATTGTTGCTAAAAAAGATTGAATTAGCTGATTAACTCAAGTACATTTTTTCCAATATACAATACTATATATATATAGTATTATATTTTGGAAAAAATGGGAGGGAGGGAGAGAGGGAGGGAGGGAGGGAGAGAATAATGGACTAAAATGCTTTAAAAATAGATACTGAGGTCATAAATCTTTGTCTCCCTTTTTGATGTCAGGCAAATTAATGGGGAAAAAGGGGGGGATGTGCTATGAAGACAGATCAAGTAAAAGGAAAATTGTCTAAGAGTTCAGTTAAAAATGATCTTGCCATATGCTTTAACCTGTTTATAGACATCATGATGCCTGAAATTAAATTATCGCAGATTGATTCCACCTAAAACACATGGTTTGGAAAGAAATTGGGTAATTAGTAGCCATAGCAACCCAATTAAGTTCTTTTACACCCTTTATTTTAATTGCTGTATTAATTGAAGAGAGAAAAATAAATGAAATGCTCATCCTTTACGTATCACGTTAAGGTTTAGTCAAAATATAAATTGCAGGGAAAATATTGCTTAAATTAATCACTATAAGCTGCAGATCCAGAGAGAAAAATTAATTTTGCAACAATCTGGGTTTGAGATGGATGCCACCCATTTACAACTCTGAGATAAGAACCTGGCATTCTGAAATACAAATTACTCAAATGTAGAAACAGATTGTGATTTTAAAGAGCAGCTTGGTCTTTTCTAAAGTCTACAAGAGGAGGGCAGAAATGGAAAGGGTTACCTGACTCAATTTTATCGGCATGTTTCTTGCAAAAGAAACAAAAAATATATTTCAGTTACATTGATTTTCAGTGAAATGTAGATCCACTGAATCTACATTTGGAATATGGCATTGGTAAATTTGGAATGTGGGATCAACTTTTAAACTAGATGAGGATCAAGAATTGATAAGCTCATGAATATGTCTATACTGTATGTCAGCTTCCAGCTAACCCAACTGTGAAGGATCTCACCATTTTCCCACAGTTTACATGAAATGAAGGACTAGGGGTGATATGATAGCAGATATCTAAGGGGCTGCCACATAGAAGAGAGTGCCAACCTATTCTCCAAAGAACCTGAAGGGAGGACAGGAGCAGTGATGGGTTTCAAATTTTTTTACTACCGGTTCTGTAGGCGTGGCTTGGTGGGCGTGGCTTGGTGGGCATGGTAGGGGAAGGATACTGTAAAATCTCCATTCACAACCCACTCCAGGGGAAGGATACTGCAAAATCCCCATTCCTACCCCACTCTGGGGCCAGCCAGAGGTGGTATTTGCTGGTTCTCCGAACTACTCAAAATTTCCACTACCAGTTCTCCAGAACCTATCAGAACCTGCTGGATTTCACCCCTGCCCAGAATTTTGTTTTTTAGGTTGATTGAAATCTGTAGGTTCAGTTTGGCCTCAGTATAATGAGTTACTCAGGGCTGAAGAAGCTTCTTGGAGGAGAAACGAAATATTTTCAGAGAGAGAGAAAAAAAAAACCCCAAGAAAGTCCAGTTGCTTTTTGGAAAAAGCAGCTTTGGGACATCAGCAGGTAAGAGAAGAAACTATTGAGTCATGATGTAAACCTATCAATTTGGCCTCTTTCATTCTCCGCAACCTCTGATGCCTTCTACTGTTCCTGGATGGTCTCGGAAACGTGTCTCCCAAAGTCCGCTACTGACATTATAAAAAAAAAAAAACCAAGAAAACAAGACCCAGAGCATCAACCACGCATGTGCAGGCAACCATCATTCTTGAGTTTCTCTAACAAGCTGGTATTGATTCTTCCTTTCTAGGGTGACAGCCTTCCCTTCCTTGAGGAGATAAGGCACTGGCTCCATGCAATCTTTCCTTTTGTCAATTTGATTAATCTGTTGTCTGTGTACTTAACAAATCCTCTTAGGAAAGGGGGCTGCTATTGAGACCTTCTATTTTTACACCCTGGGAAGAGATGAATAATATGACTCTGAAGGCTTCTCCAGGGGGTCAATTCAGCCTTGACGGGGGTCTGTTTATTTCTGGCTTTCCCTTTCAGTGCTTTTTTTCCCTACATTTAAAGTTGTTAACCAGTTTCAGCTTACAACCTTGACATTTGCTTGTTTTTCTTTTGAAATCCCGGTGTATGGCGTGTAATTGGTTATAAATAATAGACGTGTATAAATAATACAGAGTCGCTTCAATGGGCAAGAGGCAATTTTCTGTCCCTCTTTGTGTTGGTAGTAGCTGAGAGATGCTTAAAGCAACGGCAAAGAGGGACCAAATTAAAACTGCATTAACCAGAGAGCCAGTGCGTTCCCATTTTCCAAATACTGCCAGTTCTTAATTTTGAAAGAGCACAGAGGGAAAAAATCAGAAAAAGGACGACTTACTAGAAGATGATGATTGGCAAATAATAAACTCCAGTGTGTAAAGATGGGGTTTTAATTAAGGGTCCCCAAACCTGACTTTTCGGCTCATATTTCAAGTATTCCATTGGCTTTTCATCCGTTTCTCCTTCCTGACTCAACTTAATAATATATTTAAAGAAAAGAAGAGCCTTGGTAGTACAGGGGTTTAAGGCACCCTGTTATTAAGCTGGTTATTAAGACCAGCTGCCTGCAATTACTGCAGGGTTCGAATCTCACCAAGGCTCAAGGTTGACTCAGCCTTCCATCCTTTCTAAGGTAGGTAAATTGAGGACCCAGTTTGTGGGGGCAATAAGCTGACTTTGTATAAAGATACAAAAGGATGAAGGCTATTGCTTAGCGCACTTTAAGCCGCCCTGAGTCTCCGGAGAAGGGCGGCATATAAATCAAATTTAAAAAAAAAAAAAGAAAAAAAAAGAAAAGAAAAAAGAACGCATATATGGCCTTTTTGAAAATTCAATTAGTTTAGCCTTAACTGAATAATAATTTCCATTTTGATTAATAAGAATGCAGCCTGCTATCCCTGGAGATCAGATACTAGGGTAGAAATAGGCAGAGAGACTGTAGAAGTTGGACAGTTCCACCTTGGTGGTGCATTTATTGGTCTGAAATGAATGAAATATAACCATTGGGATCATTTATCATTCTGCAACTGTGAATTTGTTTCCGATCGTGTTTTCTCTGAATTTATTTTTTTAATGTGTTAATTTTTCTTTCTTTCCAGTCTCCTAAAGTCATGCTAGGTGTATGGTTTTGGAGACATTGAATAATAATAATTATAATAATAATTTTTATTGTCATTGTATGTGTATACACAGTATACCCATACAACAATATTCACTTAACACCCAAAGACCACGTCCAACACATAACAATCCCCAAACACACCCCCACCCACCACAATTCCCCGCCCCTAAACCACCCAAACATCCACACAACAGACCAAGTAATGCTGTCCAACAGCTCACTGATGGTGGCCCTTTAGTTCATTGTTGAGTGCAATTATAGCTCTGGGATAAAAACTATTCAGAAAACGTGTGGTCTGAGTTTTAATTGTTCTGTATCTTCTGCTGGAAGGCAACAGTCCAAAAAGTTTGTAAGCAGGATGGGAAGAGTCTCTCAGAATGTTATGCAACTTCCTCCAACAGCGAGATTCAAAGATGTCATCCAGGGCTGGTAGATGGAGCCCGATGATATTCTGGGCAGTTTTATTGATTCTCTATAGAGCTTTTTTGTCCCCTACAGAGCTGCTCCCATACCATGGAAGAATGCCGCATGTCAGGACACTCTCAATTGTGCTGCGATAGTAGGACAGAAGTAGATGCTGAGATAGATTTATCTTCCTGAGCATTCTCAGGAAGATAAATCTGAAACTGTTGGGGTTGGATAATTCCAGCCCCCTTTCCCACCATTATGAGTAGCTTTGCTATAGCTACACAACACACAATGCCCCCAACCATAATTCACTAATCCATGATGCGTTGTTTGGTTCTGGCTTACCTTGAAAGGCAGACCCAATTCCGGTGCCCTATAAAGTATGATTGATGGCTTGGTATGTCACTTGAACAGCTGGTTCTTCTTGATCCAACCAACTATGGGTGGATGGGTGAGAAAATATTTAATGATTGAGAGTGTCAGACCTGCCTCAACCTGAACCTCTAAGAAAGAACGATCCTCAACTCCATTTATTGAGAAAGGCATAGTTTACTAGAAGTCAAGTGGATTATAGTAAATGCATAGCCGGAACTGAAACAGTGTGCGCCGAAATCCCCAAGTCTAACTCTTCCATCCCTCAGTTGCCTCCCATTACTGGGCCCCCATGTCTAATCAGATTCAAACAAGATGCATAGATTTGTTATGCAGCTGCATTTCGTTCCCAGCTGGTTGTCCTTGAAGTCCATCTTGAAGAGATACAGTGAAGTTCTTTTTTCTCAAACATCCCCCCTCCCATCCAGCCCTCCCCCCCCTCAATTTCATAGCAGCTGATACTGACTGGTTGCAAAGCACAAGCATGAGGTGGCAGCTGACGGAGACCCATAACATGGGGAGGGGGAATTCAAGATAGCCCTCCCAACATCCATATGAACAAAAGCATGGAAGATTAATTTCTTTCATTTTACACTCTGAGATGCCTATTAATTATTACGTTCATGAGATCAACACCTCATAATTGGCAAGAAAATTTGCTTTTGGTTTTCAGCGATCATGGTATGGAGGGACAGAAGGAGACCTGGGTGTTGCACTTGGTCCATTTCTGGACTATCGTGTAGTCTGGACTCAAAATATGGCTTCATAAAACATTGTTAAAATAAATCATGACTCAAGGTGAACCAGGACATGAGCCGAACAGGAGCCAAAGCCTTTATCTTCAACTTGAGGTCCTACAGTTGGCCCTTCCTCTCCAACCAAGAACGACAGTCAGAGTCATCTTCAGGGTCATCTTTTTATCGAGGTGGAATCACCAACCTTGAAATAAGGAGAAAATTCCTGATAGTCAGAACAATTAATCGGTGGAATGTCTTGCCTTCAGAAGTTGTAGGTGCTCCATCCCTGGAGATTTTCAAGAAAAGATTGGACAACCGTTTGTCTAGGGCAGAGGTCTGCAACCTTAAACACTCAAAGAGCCATCTGGACCTGTTTCCCACAGAAAAGAAAGCACCGGGAGCCACAAAACCTGGGTGGGCGTGGCCAACTCCACGTCACTCACTTCCACCAGTCACATGACTCCCTCTCTGTATTTTTCTATGTCTCTCTCTCTCTCCCCCTCTCTCTGTATCTTTCTGTCTCTGCCCCAGCCGCTTCTCCATCACCTGTTGTCACCCTTATCTTTTCAGGCTAGGTGAGGAGTGACTGGGAGAGGAGAGCGAGGGGCGGGCCCAGCCAGTGGTGGGATCACCCAACATAGAGCCACAGCAGAGGGAGCAAAGAGCTGCATGCAGCTCTGGAGCCGCAGGTTGCTGACGCCTGGACTAGGGTGGCATGAGGCCTCGTGCATGAGCAGGGAGTTGGACTAGAAAACCTCCAAAGTCGTTTCCAACTTTGTTATTTCATTAATCTGGTTGAAGTCTCGTTGCTTTTTTTACATGTTTGCAAGGCAGGACTTCAATCAATTCCTCCTCAGGCATGGCACTTCCTAGTGTTGTTTTTATTTCTCTTAAAAAGCCCATGATAACCTGGATTCCGCGTGGCTTTAAAGCAGTCATGGAGGAGGAAAAAAAAGAGTATTACACGAATCAGGAAGTTCTTCAGGGAATCACAAAATGAAAATCCCTGCCTATCCCTCGGAGTAACATGAAATAATAATGCTCCTCCTTCGTTTGGAATGGAAGAATCATTACAAATGCTAGTAATTACTAGAAACAAATATGTGGTTTGTTGTTGCTGGCTTTACAATTTCATTTTGGGAGCAGATGCTACCGAAAACACAGATGGTGAAGGAGAAGGGAAAAAAAGAACAGGGAGAAATCACATTCTCACCTGTATATGAGATAGCTAGGTCAACTTTGGAAGGGGACAAGAAGTTATTACCACCTGTCAATCTAAACAGAGGAAAGTGCTGGTCTTCAGTCTGCTCTCCAAAGATAAATGCTTAACTCAGAAAGTCCTAAAGCACTACTGTGAGGAAATCTGCAAAAATAAAGCTAACCGTGAAACCAACCACCTATCAGTTACAGATAGTCCTCGACTTACAAACATAACTGAGACCGGATTTTTCATTGCTAAGCAAGGTGGTTTTTAAGTGAGTCTTGCCCAGTTTACAATCTTTTTTTTTTTTTCAGCAGGGTTGTGTAGGAAGAAATATCCTTCTGGGTTCTGCTCCAAGTGGGGAAAAAGACACTGGAAACATGGAGACTGCTTGGAAAGATGGTTTAATGGTGGACAGGATCACATGGCTTGAGTTCCTGAACAGAAAAAGGGGGGATACAGTAAATCCTTGGGGTTTTATGCTCTCTCTGGCTCTGCATTTCTTGGGGCTCCGAAACAGTATCCTGATTGGTTGTCAGACTCCCAGGAGGTGGGGGTCTTAGCTAGCCTTGCTGGCTGATGGTCACATGTGCTTCCCAGGTCACATGTGGTGAGTTTCTGCTGCTATTGTGTAGAGGGCTAATCCTATCTTTGTTGGATCTTTGGCAATTCCTACTATGGCTCTGCCTGAAGGAGGTAGATCTTTGTTATGTAGAATAGACTGGCCCAGGCCTTAATGGCCCATTGATAAAGGGTGGGGGCAGGAAGATGGGAGCTGCTTCAAAACATGCTTGTCCATTTCTCATCCAGGGAAATATAATATTCTGCCTTTTTTAATATTTCCCAAAATATTTCATTCTTCTAGGAAAGGGGTGGGTGCTAACTTCCTACAGTTGTTACGCAAATAATTTCACTTGAGTAATTCACATGCTTGTTCAATGAATCTCAGCCATTCTAGGCCGGCCCTGGCTAGGAACAAAGAGCCAAGCAGGGGTGAAATTCAGCAGGTTCTGACAGGCTCTGGAGAACCGGTAGCGGAAATTTTGAATAGTTCAGAGAACCAGCAAATACCACCGCTGGCTGGCCCCAGAGTGGGGTGGGAATGGGGATTTTGCAATATCCTTCCCCCAGGAGTGGAGAGGGAATGGGGATTTTGCAGTATCCTTGTCCTGGAGTGGTGTGAGAATGGAGATTTTGCAGTATCCTTCCCCTGGAGTGGGGTGGGAATGGAGATTTTGCAGTATCCTTCCCCTGTATGCCCACCAAGCCATGCCCACAGAACTGGTAGTAAAAAAAATTTGGATTTCACCACTGGAGCCAAGACACATGGCAAAACATGGCAAAACTCAGCTTTATTCCCCACAAACAGGCTGGAGCCTCAGAATACGATGAGTAGGAAATGAATCCCATGCAAAGTCAGCATTGGAAGTGTTCGTCTCTCAGTGCTCTTTAAGGCCTCTGGGCCCCACCCAGCGTGTGTGTGCTGGCCAGCTGGTCTTCGGATTTCCGGCACTTTGGCGCATGCACATGTACGCACGTTCCGGTTTAGGCACTCGGTGCCAAAAAAGTTTGCCACCACTGTACTAGGTTATAAGTCCAGCTTTATACAAAATATTGGAGGCTAGTTTGGAGTCATTTGTTTGAATTCACCCCTTATTCACGTCCTGGGAAATAAGATTCATACCAGAGCAGACATGAATCAGAAAACTTGGTTTTCCAATTCTGATTCACAAGATGGTCATTCTCCATTTTTGTGATTGATTGATTGATTGATTGATTGGAACGCTGATCATCAAAGAAAGAATGCTCTGGCATTGCGAATAGGCACCCAATGGATTCTTTTGTGTGTGTTTTTTTTCTTTTCCCTCTCTGTTATGAAGCCTAAATGCTAATCTATTGCCTTGATGCATGAGTGCCTTGATCCTACAGGGAAACGCAATATACACAAATGGGGCATTTGTAAATACCTTCTGCTTTTCTTGTAGGTAGCCCTCCAGCTACAGGTACCGGGACGTTGCAGATTATCTTGGAGGATGTGAACGACAACATTCCGTCTCTTTACCCAACGGTAGCCAGCGTCTGTGAAGATGCAAAGGACGTGAAAGTTGTCTTTGGTGCCTTAGATAAAGACATTCACCCCAAGCAAGAGCCCTTCAAATTTGAGTTGAGCAAGCAATCAGGTCAAGATAAAGTATGGAAGCTTACCAGAATTAACAGTAAGTCTATTAGAAACAGCCAAACTTTCAGCATTGTGTTGTCATTCCCTTACAGTTGTCCTTCTCCCTGCATGTATAAATCAGGCTGGGTCCCGTCTGTGCGAGCCACCACCTTCACCACGTGCAGTTCCGGGTTTTCCCTCAGTAAATCAAAACCCCAAATCCAGCCCCTGCACCCATCAGTCCATCACATGGTCCAATCACCATCCGTCCCAACTTGAGCCATCACTGCAACCACTCCTCCTCCAGATGTAGGAACACCATGACCTTGACCAGAGAAGAATGCTATCATGTCTAACTACAATCACTCTACTAAATTCCCCCACTCCTACTTTCCCAAGCGCAAGAAGGTGGCAGTGTGGAAGCTTCCGATGTTAATATTATATATGTTAAAAAGAGCCTTGGTAGTACAGTAGTCTAAAGCACCCTGTTATTAAAACCAGCTGCCTGCAATTACTGCAAGTTCAAATCTCACCAGGCTCAAGGATGACTCAGCCTTCCATCCTTTCTAAGGTAGGTAAAATGAGGATCCAGTTTGTGGGGGCAATAAGATGACTTTGTATAAATATACAAAAGTATGAAGGCTATTGCTTAACGCATTGTAAGCCACCCTGAGTCTCCGGAGAAAGGCGGCATATAAATCAAATTTAAAATAAAATTTTAAAAAAATGGCTTCCAAAGCTGACTTGGTTGCATGCAGGGCAGGGGTGAAATCCTACCGGTTCGGACCGGTTCGGGCGAACCACTAGGGATTATGGGCATCAGTTCGCCAAACTGGTAGTAATTACCCCTCCTTGGCCCCACCCATGCCCGGCCGGTCGCCGCTCATCTCTTCCAACCTCTGCAGGGTTGAAAGTGTGTTGTAACGAGCAAAAAGAGATAGCCAAGGCTCTGATTTTTGTAAAGGTCTGAAACTTGTGAACAATTTGCACAGAGCTGGGAGCTCAGCATATCCTCCGTGTGCATTTTACGAGTGTTGTGCAAAGTTCTTAGAAGTCCTAATGTATACAGAAAGACAGATGGAGGAGAGGGCTCCCTGCGGACACTTTCATGGCTGTGTTAAGCACTCGGAGTGTTTCACGGGTCTCATCTACTTATAAACCCTAAACTAACATTTTATGATAAGGCAATATTATTATCCTCCTATTGCAAATAAAAGAGGAGTTGGCACTGAGGGGTGTGCTAAAAATTTCCTTGGCTGGATAACGGTTGACTTCTGGACCACCTGTCTTGTAGCTGATTTTTTTTTAACTGTTCCACTACAGCAGGGTTTATATATATATATATATATTCAAACTTGGCAACATGCTGGCTGGGGAATTCTGGAAGTTGTAGTCCACCCATCTTAAAGTTGCCAAGTTTGAAAGAAACTTCACTACGGTGTCTTCTGCAAGATTTAAACCATCGCCCTAAATATAACTTCCTTACTTCCTGCAGATACCCACAGCCAAATTGCCGTGCCCCCAAATTTGAAGAAGGCCAATTATATCATCCCCATCTCGGTGACGGATCCTGGAACACCTCCTCTAACTAATAATACGGAACTAAAAATCCAGGTGTGCTCCTGCACGAAATACAAAGTGGACTGTAGCGGTTCGCCTACGTTTCACACCAGCACAGTTCTCATCTTCCTCTGGCTCTTCAGTTTATGCTGTAAGTTGTCTGATAGCGTCAAACTATATGGTGAGGTGCAGGGGTGCGCTTCAAAAATTTTAGCAAGGGGTTCTCTGTCTGGTTGCTGGGTGGGTGTGGCCAATGGTGGGCGTGGCCTACCTCCTGCACCATTTAGGGGAGGGGCATTTTTGCCCTCCCCAGGCTCCAAAGGCTTTCCTCCAGCCTCCAGGAGGGCAAAAACGGCCTCCCCAAGCTCCGGAGGCCCTCTGGAGGCTGGAAACGGGCCCATTTCCAACCTTCTTGAACTTCCAGTAGGCCGTTTTTTGCCCTCCCCAAGTCTTGCCCGCCCTGCACTTACCTGCATCCAAAACAGGCCACGTGGGGACTCCTGGGAGGGGTGGGGTGGGCGGGGCCAGCCAGAAGTGGGATTTGGGGGGTTCTCTGAACTTCACAGAATCTTAGCTAGAGGTTCTCCTGAACCCCTACGAACCCCCAGCAGCCCACCCCTGGTGAGGTTACCCTAAACCAATTTAGCTCAATCTGAAAGGGATGGGAGGAGACTGTTGGCTTTAGGAGTTGTCTCCTGGGTATGAACAACCATTGCTGAGCAAAGTATGGGCCTCCTTTAGATCTTGTCTGGGTTGTTGAGGTCCTCAGTGCTCTCTGAGCTTGGTTGTTTTCTTGCAGACATTTCATGACCCAACTAGGGAATATCATCAGTGCTAGAAGGGAGTAGGGTTTGCTCTCTGTTGAGTGCTCACCACCAAGTGCTCGGGTTTTAGATTTCAAGCATGCAACCATCTCTTTTTTCCTGACAGAGATCTCCTAAGGCTACTAATCAAAAAAAAAAAAAACCTCAGCACAGCTATTCCTTACTTCTTATGCATATGTGAAAAGGGGATTGAAAAAAATGTTCAACAATATGAAAGAGATGAAAATGGAAGGAAGAGACGGTACCACAACTGGGAATGTTATCAGAGATAATCTTTAACTTTTTATATTAACTTTATAAAACGTTAATCCAAGTAACATTTTTATTTGGACCTCTTCAAGCAGAGTAATTCCATTAGTGCCTCACTTGGAACTTCTAATGCTTTGCAGTTCCTCTGAAGTTTTCTTCCCTCTTAATAGAATCTTCTTGTTATTATTTGAACTTTATTCTCAGAGAGCTGGAGTGTTTTTCATATTTTTTTGAATGAGAATGAGGGTGGCCAACTTCCTTGTTTTCTATTATCCAATGTTTCATCACTCTGGATTTTTTCTGGGTGTCAGTCAGTCAGTTGGTCTATCATCTGTCTGTCTGTCCATGCATCCATCCATGCATCCATCCTATTATCCATCTGTCTATCTGTCCAGGAATTATTGGACTTTATTTTCTTCTTGAAAAGAAATGCCAAAAGCAGATTGCCCTTTATCAAACTGAAGGAAGAAGGAGTGGTAGAGAAGGAAGAAGGAGAAGGAAAGAAGGAGAAGGAGGAGCAGTAAAGAAAGTGAAGGAGTTGAGGAGGAGAAAAAGGAGAAGCAGCAAAAGAGGAGGAGGGGTAGAGAAGGAGGAGAAGGAGAACTTTCTGCTAGCATTCATCTAATGGGGCCCATTAGTTCAAAGTTCTGTCAGTGCTGAGTCCACTGGAAAAGCACAAGCAATAACAGCTAAAGATAGCTGTAATGTCTGCAGATTTTCTACAGATATAATTAGTGAGTTCCAGAAGAAAGCATTAAGAGATTCAAGCCAGAGAACTAGCTAAGCAATTTAGTTTTGGGGTGGTTTTTTTGTTTTTTTTTTTTTTTTTTTTGCTACCCTGCCAAAATTTGCCAACTTCACATCTGGAGTTTCTTGATTCCACATGCTGAACTTTCTTTTTTTTACAACTGCCATTAAACTTCACAGCAATATCTCTTGCAGACCAAATATTTCCTAGGAATAATCAAAGATTATGATGCCATTAAAAAAAAAAAGACGGAGGAGGTGGGGGGGAAACCTACTACAAGAGCTTTCATGTGTATTGAACAGATGAGCTGTCCCCATCGCTTTGGGCAAAGTTATAGGCTTAATTTTTTTTTGCTGCACCGACAATTTAGTGAAATCTTTTCCGTTGTCTGCCTTGGCTCTTGGTGATTAGGTTTCACAAGTGCACTTCTGTGTGGGAGGTAAAGTAAAAGGGAGGGAGGGGGTGTTTCTTTTGCTTGTTCTCACTTCTACATTTGTGTATGCACATTTTACAATAGAGGATACAGTCATGAGAAAACCACTTTGGTAAGACAAAACATATTATCATTTAAATGAGGCAATTATCTTCTCTAAGATTGGAACATGTGCCTCTTCAGTAAGTCACCGAAATGATTTGTGGCTGGATTTTTCTTTTCTTTCTTTCTTTTTTTTTCCCTCTCTCTCTTTCTTTTCTTTTCCTTCTGGCTCTTTCTCTTTCTTTCTTTCTTTCTTTCTTTCTTTCTTTCTTTCTTTCTTTCTTTCCTAACTTATTTTCCTTTCTTTTCCTTTCCCTCTTTTTCTCTCATTCTCTTTCTTTCTCTTTTCTTTGTTTTTCTTCTCTCTCTTTCTCTCTTTTCTTTCCCTCTTTTTCTTTCTTTTTTTCTCTCTTTTTTCCTTCTGGCTCTTTTTCTTTTTTTCTTTCTTTCTTTCCTTCCTTCCTTCCTTCCTTCCTTCCTTCCTTCTTTTCTATAGTTGTCTGGCTGTAGTCTAAAGTATCTTATTTGCTGTCCATTGGCTGTTCCAGGAGATGTGGACCATGGACTATTTGCAGCCTGCTTTAAAGAGAAGGGCATGCCATTTTGAAATGAGCCAGATCACATGCATTGCCTTAATCTTTTTTATCTAGGTGCGAATCATTATGGAAGCATGTTAGGTCCCTTCAGCGAGTAAGAGATCACTGCAGTCCATGGACTGCAGAGGTTATTTTCAGCCAGATCCTTAATGAAAGCAGAAAACAGCATCTGCAGTCTCCAGAAAGAGCTGAGATGGGGCGGGAGAGGAGGGAGTAGGCTGGAGGTGCAGAGATGGCATAAGTTGCGCAGAGCCTTCACTGAAATTAATTTGTCAGACTAAGTGTGAAAGGCCTCAGGTGTGCCAGGGAGTCGCACAGCACAGAGATGCCAGGATGGTACCTGCAAATAAGCCTCAAAGATGTCCAGGTATTTAAGCACCTATTAATTTTCATCAGTCTTGCAGCTGAAATGGCAATAACCGTTTGCCCTTTCTGGCAGCTCTCCTCCCCATTCCAGCAAGCAACGAACTCAAAATCCTAAGATAGCACAGCATTTAATTTCTATTCTCAAAACAGCCTAATCCTCAAAACAGACTCTGCCAACTGTTTTATTAATGAGAGCATTGGTTTACCTCTCTGTTGGGGTCTGTAGCATGGATGTCCAACTTTGGCCGTTTTTAGACTTGTGGACTTCAGAATTCCTCAGCCACCCAGGAATTCTGGGAGTTGAAGTTCCACAAGTCTTAAAGTGGCCAAGGTTGGATGCCCTATGATCTATAGCAGCGATGGCTGACCTTTTTGCCATCGCGTGCCAAAAGCAGGGGGAGCAGGGTGGGGGTCGCACGCGCATGTGCCCACACCCATAATTATATGCCCCCTGCCCCCCCATATGCACATGCAACCCCTCGTTTTTTGCTCTCCCCAGGCTCCAGAGCCTCTCTAGGATCCTGGGGAGGGCAAAAATGGCCTCCCCCCCAGGAGGCCCTCTGGAGGCCGGAAATGGCCCATTTGCTGACTTCCGGTGGGACCGGAAGGCCTATTTTTTGCTCTCACCAGGTTCCAGAGCCTCTCTAGGATCCTGGAAAGGGCGAAAATGGCCTTCCCCACCGCCCTGGAGACCCTACAGCCCATTTGCCAACTTCTGGTCCCACCAGACAGGCTCTAGAGCTTGGGGAGAGCAAAAAATGGGCCTTCTCCACCCCCAGGCCCTCCAGAGGCAGTAAACTGCCTGTTTTCCTATTTCTGATGGGCCCAGAAGGCCTGAAAATCAGCTGGCCAGTGCGTGCATGCGTGCCAGAGCTGAGCTCGTGTGCCCACCAATATGGCTCCATGTGCCACCTGTGGCACGTGTGCCATAGGTTTGTCATCACGGATCTATAGCATTTGCAGGAATGTGCTATGCTGGAAAAGCCATAATGGAGCATGTTTGAACAATCTCATTGAGCTACAATTCCCAATATCTCTGGCCTGTCCAAAAAAATCTTCTGGGAGTCATAGTTGAGCCCTCTCTGAAGGCCACAGTTCTTCGAGTGTATTTTAAGTTGTGTGAAAGGAAAACATTGTATGTCTCTGAACTTCAAAGGGGCTATGACAAGCACAAACAGGATAGAAGGTTTTGATGCTCCTGCATAGCCCCATTTCAGTGGAATTTTACCTCTGATAGATGATAGATCATAACCCATCTTAATCAAGCGTTGAGCTCAGTCCATAATGTTAGACTGAAATGAGCAACTGTGATTCTCAGCTTAATTAGCCTGGGGGTGGGGGGTGAATCTAGGTTTAATTTCAGGTATCAAGATTTCTTGTAGAGAATATTTGTGGAGGGGCTGTGCTGGAGAACAGAGAGGGGAAAAGAGATAGTAGTCAAATATGAAATGTCGGTTTCCCTATTTGGCCAAATGAAGCCATTTGGAACCATCAGTGTGTTCTCTATAAATTGGCTCTAGAATCATCACATTTGGAGCAGATCAAATGAGAGCCAGCAGATAAATTAATCATGACTAAGTCTATCTGGTGCCATTAGGGCTACTCTAAATGCAACTAAGGGCATCAGAAAGCATCAAGAGAAATAGTTGGGATGGAATCCCAATTGCCTTATGTCTGTTGATTTCAAGGTTCAACCTCCAGTGATGATAAGGTCTCAAGGTGAATTATTCTTCCATTTGCTAGAAAATTAGTTTATAACTTCCTTAACTCTTGAATTGTTCCCTAGTTCTTGGTGGGAAACTTGTTGACCTACGCATGTTGCCAAACTGCAACTCAACCTTCCTCAGTTTCCCTACCCCAACATTAATCTGATGCCCCAAACTGGTTCTGTGTCCATTTAAAGTGTAATTAATTCATCTAAAATGAAGTTTGGGTGTGTAGATGGTGCAACATAAGGTCAACAAGCGTTAGTGTAAGGATTCTATTTCGTGTCGAGAATTAACATCCTTGAAATTAATGGATAAAAGCAAGAAGTGATGATAGCTTTATTATGTCCCAAAAACACAATGCTAGAACATGCATGTGTTTGTATGGATTTATGTATGTATTTTGTATGTATGTATGTATTCCACACAGATAGAAACATTGCAATAAACACATGGAGAAGATAAGTGTTTCTATGTGACACAAATACTTGATCATACAGAAATATTGCCACTATTTTGTAATCCTTTTTATCAACTGAGCCTCAGTCTTGAAAGCTGTACAGATTAAATTTTGGCACTTTCTATAGTACTGTATATATTTAAGAGAAAATGTTTAATGTTCCCTAATTTCACAGGAACTAAATTATGTTTTGTGACAGGCTGTAGTTCTTTTTGCAGTAGCTTATTATGACAGACTTATGACTGTACAGCCATTTTCTGAATTCTTTTACAACAGTCTTTGGCTAAAATCAGCCAATAATTCACACACAATACTTTACTTGACAGATTTTGGCTGTTTCTTTGCTGGCAGGAAAAGCAAAGAAAAAATCACAAATCTGTCCTCTCAACTTTTCATTTTCTTTTTTAATCTAACCCAGTTTATCTTTTTGTCTTCCCGTGTGAAGGTATCTTGGTTAGATTTCAATTTGGTGGAAAGGTTGGGTCATTTTTCTTCCTTGCTCTGGTAGCAATTGGCAATGTTTAGTTTTTAGGGATGCTTGGCTATGCGATGGAACCATGGTGTAAGATTTCAAGGAAGGGTGCAGAAATATCAGCCTGCTGTGGGTCTTTCTTAGTATTAGACTAGCAAGAAACCAGCAGGAAATACCAGAATTGTCTGTCTGCCTTCTCTTCTCCCCATAATTGTTGAATCTTTTGAATCTTTCTCCTTACGCCTCACTATTGGTCCTTTGGCAGTGGTGGGATTCAAATAATTTAACAACCAGTTCTCTGCCCTAATGACCGGCTGGGTGGGTGTGGCCATGGTGGGCATGGCCAGGGGGTGTGAAAGGCAGCACTCGGCCTCCTGCACCTCCTGGAAGCAAAAACGTGCCACGGGGGGGGGGAAGCACCCCTCCCCATGCCCCATTTTTTTTAAGGTTTTTGTCAAGCATATATAAGATAACAGGTAAAAGTATAAACATAATTTGAATACATGAAAAGAGTAAGTAAAAAGGAATATTAGGACAGGGACGGTAGGCACGCTGGTGCACTTATTTTTAGTTTTGGGCCTAGGAGGCCTCTCTGCAGCCTCCTGGGAGCGAAAACGAGCTGTGGGGGGGGACTCCTGGTAGAGGTGGGGCGGGGAAGGGCTGGGCCAGCCAGAAATGTAACTACCAGTTCACCCGAACCGGCCCGAACTGGCTGAATCCCACCACTGGGAAGAAAAAAAGCATGTTGAATGGTGCAAAATTTTGGAGTAAAAAAGAATTGGTTGTTAACTTGCATTTGCAAATTACTTCATTCCTCAGTAAAGGAGAAGCTCTATTTGATTTGACTCATAGCCCATCAAGGTTATCAAACAAAAACTTTATTTTTTTTTTTTTCTGATCAGTTGTGTCCGATTTTCAGAACCTGCCTGGACAAACCTCTTGGAAGTTTCCTTGGCAAAGTTTTTCAAAAGTGGTTTGCCATTGCCTCCTTCTTAGGGATGAGCAAGAGTGACTGGCCCAAGGTCAACCAACTGGCCTTGTGCCTATGATGCAGAGGTGGTATTCAGCCAGTTCGCACTGGTTCAGATGAACTGGGAGCAGCAATCGTGGGTGGGCGTGCCCATCCACCCCAGCTCCAAGTCATGCTAATTAGGCATGTTTTTGAGGCTGGGCGCATGCATGGAAGGCACGCAAGGGAGCAAAGCTCATGCGCAGAAGATTGGGTTCATGTGCGGACAGCACGTGGACATGCAAAGCGAGCATGTACACAGGCACATGGTGAACCAGTGGTGAAGGTAAGTGAAACCCACCTCTGCTATGATGGGACTAGAACTCACAATCTCCCAGTTTCTAGCCTGGTACCTTAACCCAGGGCTGAAATGCTTCCAGTTCTGACAGGATTGGGCGATCCGGTAGCGATCATGGTGGGTGGTTCAGCAATCTGGTAGGGATGGCGGAGCAAAGCTCCGCCCACCCGCCCCAATGTTGTTGTCGTGTGTTTTTAGAATGTCTGTGCGCGCATGTGAAGTGCGCATGTGTGCACATGAGCGAAGCAAGCGCGTGTGTGCGGCACGTGCACTTCCAAATCGGTAAGAAAGGTAAGTAGATTTCACCCCTGACGTAATCACTACACCAACTATCTAAACACTAAATTCTGTATGAACCACATAGGTCTGGGCGTGAAACGCATAAATCATGTAAAGGAAACCGAATCCAAGAATAGAATTCAAATCCTTGGAGGTTACATTTTTCTTTGTTTCCCGGCCTTTTTCCTTTTTTTTTCTCACTTAAATGGCCAATGTAATTATGGGTGTTTTCTTCTCTACCCTTAAATCTTTATGATGAATTGCTCTGGCACGTGGGTAATTGAATGTAAATTGCTTAGAGTCATAAGTGAGCCACCAAATAAATGTGGCTGAAGATTAGAGGAGGAATAAAATAAATATGGTCTTTAAACTTCCCCGCATGCTTGCTAATAAACGATGTCATTGCTCACCATCCAGGTCTGTAAGAACTCCTGACTTTGAAAGCTGGCCTAGCGTTTCGCCATGGTGACAAGCAAAGAGCGTACTATCCCAAAACGGAAGATCACCTCTGACTTTTTCGACTCCTCCTTCTCCAAAGCCTCAGAATTGCTTCAAGAATGGGCCCTTCTCGGTTTCAGCTCGGTGTCCTCCCAGCAACTGGATTGTATTTGACAAAAGTTGCAGCAGCCTCGCTCCGGATGCCTTCCTCGAGAGCATTGGACATGATGGCCTCTTGTTGAAAAAAAAGAGAACAAAAAACAAAAAACAAAAACCAACAACAACAACAGCAGCAGCAACAACAACAAAATAGACACAGTCAAAACTCGGTCTTCTGGGAGCCAAATTACGCGATGACTCTGTCTTCCCCTTCCCACCTCTCTGTCCACTTGTTGCTATTGAACTGTTTTAAAACAATTGTCTGTGGGTTAGTATTTGTATATGTATGAGTGTATGTATATGTATATATATATATTTATAGAGAGAGAAGAGATATACCGATAGGATTAGCTTTTGTATGGCTTTCACATTAGGCTTGGGGGTCAAATGGGGCAGAGGAACATGGAAGCAGGGTGATGGGTGGCCACCAGTAGCTCTGCTCAGCATTTATGCTACGTGTAAAATAGTGGTCCTCAACCCAGTGTTTTCTCAGCCGTGGTAACTTTTAAGAGTTGTGGACTTCAGCTCCCAGAATTCCCCAACCAGCACAGCTCTTAAAGATACTATGGTTGAGAAACACTGGAGTAACCCAAAGGAGAGAGCATCCGACAAGAGGATTGTGTGAAGCAGCTGATTCAATAGCATCACTTAAGAGAAAAAAAGTGAGAGAGAGAGAGAGAGAGAGAGAGAGAGAGAGAGAGGGAGGGAGGGAAGGAGGGAGAACAAGAGAGAGAGGGAGAACGAGAGAGAGAGGGAGAGAGAGAGGGAGAACGAGAGAGAGAGAGAGACAGAGAGAGAGAGAGAGAGAGAGAGATCTTCCTGTGTTTTATAGTATAGGACGCTATCATTTCCTTTGATTTTCCATTTCATTTCCAAGGATTGGAGTCAAACGTACTGCCCAGCTTGATATGCTCAGCCGGTATGGGGGAAGATCTTCCATTGGGTGGCATGCTATGAAGATGAACTTTTGCAAGAGAATAAAAATGTTAAAATCCTGTTCTGCTCACCCTTTAGATATTTCTTTTTCTTCTTCCCCTTCCTCCTCTCTAGATTAAACTTTCTTTGCCTTCTCTGTGTCTTCCTCCTCCTCCTCTCTAGATTAAATTTTCCCTATCTCCCTTCTTTTTCTCCTCCTCAGATTAAACTTTCTTCTTCTTCTTCTTCTTCTTCTTCTTCTTCTTCTTCTTCTTCTTCTTCTTCTTCTTCTTCTTCTTCTTCTTCTTCTTCTTCTTCCTCCTCCTCTTCCTCTTCCTCTTCCTCTTCCTCTTCCTCTCCTCCTCCTCCTCCTCCTCCTCCTCCTCCTCCTCCTCCTGAGGGACAGATATTTTGGTAGAAAGGGTTTTATTCTCTTTTATACTGATGGTTTCACTGGCTAGAACTGCTTTGTGTTAATTGCTGGGGCAACTTGTCAATTTTTTCATCATTTCAGGATGATTGGGAACGAGCTTGGGGGAGGCACTTAAGCTATTTAAATGTTGACGCTTACTGAGAAACCAAGTTTCCTTGAAAAACAGGGCCACAAATAATAAATACCATCCCATCAATTCCTGACATTTCACCATCATATTTAGAAGTGAAATTCAACAGGGTTATAGCAGTAACTGCTAAATTACTTTGAAAGTTTATGCCAGAGGTCTTCAAACTTGGCAGCTTTAAGATTTGTGGACTTCAACTCCCAGAATTCTCCAGCTCAAGAACTCATGATTATATTATCCAACTCCCATCAGCTCAGTCCGTCATGAGTTGGAGGCAGATTTTCAATGAGTGGTCTTTCCATTTTTTTCTTCCTTTTTAATTTTTTTTTAAAATCTATTTTTAATCATCAACCAGTTCTCTCTACAGAAGCTAGCTCTCATTACTCAAGCACATCTAAACTGAAAAAAAAAGTTATATAAATATATACATATAATTTGTTTTGAATATATTATATATACACACATACTCACACAAGTACACACAAAGATACACACAAGTGCACAATGGGATTTATTTAAAAACTAACCAGAGCTGCTTCTTTTTTTTTGGTTTTGTTTTCAGTATGTATGAAATAACCACACTTGTTTGCAAAAAAACAAACAAAAACGAAACGAAAACAAAACAGGAACAAAGGGTGTTCATTATGTATGAAATGGAAGCCTTTTTTAAAAATATATATATAATTATATATATATATATATATATTATTTGGTGAGCATGTAAGGTAATGGAAAACCTCTCTAACTGTATCATCAGAACGATCTTCTTGTTAATAAATTGTAAATGATCCACTCAGCTCACAACAATTTTTTTTAACGACCAAGGAAAAAAAGAGTAATAAGCAATAGACTGTGGCTTTTACTAGAACATGGCAGTAACTAGGGATAAGGTAAGTGTCTTAGACTCTTTTAATAAAGTTGCTTATTTAAAGTCTGAATTACAGAACTTTCTTATGTAACGCAATGTTTTGTAGCTCTTAATTTGGGTTGGGTTTAGACCAGTGGTGGGTTCCAATTTTTTTTACTACCGGTTCTGTGGGTGTGGCCTGGTGGGCATGGCATGGCTTGGTGGGCGTGGCTTGGTGGGCATGGCAGGGGAAGGATACTGCAAAATCCCCATTCCCTCCCCACTCCAAGGGAAGGTTACTGCAAAATCCCCATTTCCTCCCAATCAGCTGGGACTTGGGAGGCAGAGAATAAATGGGGGCAGGGCTAGTCAGAATTTTTACTACCGGTTCTCTGAACTACTCAAAATTTCCACTACCGGTTGTCCAGAACTGGTCAGAACCACCTCTGGTTTGGACAGAACATACAAATATCTTGTATATCTAAACATTTATTTCTATGTCATGCCTCTCTTTCCACAGATCCCCCCCTAAATCACCAACTCATTAAAAACTCTCTTTTTATCCTTTTAATAATGTTGCAGTAGATAGGAAATGCTTCAGGGGTGTAAGATGCCTAGTTTTAACTTCCTGGTTGTGCCATGAATCTTCAATGCAACAGCTGGTGGGAAACTATTAGCTCCTCAGAAGTTGATGGATTACAATTCTCTCAAATCCTCAGCATTGGTCCTTGAGCTGCTGAGGCCTCTAGTTCTGCAAACATCTGGCTGGTTTTGGTTTCCTCATGAGAAGCACCATGGTAGTGCAATTTGTTTTGTCATCTTATGACCTCAACTCAAGAAGTCACCCAACAACTCCATATCTGCTTCACCCTACAGGCAGAATTCTGCACCACCAGTTCTGCCTGCATGAAGTGACTTGTGCAATGTGTCAAAGGAGCCTGTTCATTTCTCCACCAACACACGAAGGAGAAATTGCAACCTCGGAATAAAATATTGCATGTAGCTGACATCTCTACAGAGCACCCCAACTGCTGAACATCTGGGAGATGTGGCAAACGCTTGTAGCCCTCCTTCTGAATCTTCTTACAGAAAAAAAAAATGAACAGATGGTTTGCCTTGATCTCTTTACTATAATCCAATCCACAGTCAAGGAGACCTGCCTTCATCAATGTGAGTCATCTTGAATCATTTGCCTGTCATTTTCTCAAGTTATATTACGTGATCTACATAGTTTGAATCGAAACTGGAGTGGAATAAATTATTGTTTCTTCAGCTCATTGTCACGTAGTCTTGGACACTCAGATCTTGGAGAAAGTCACTTATTCATCATCTAACCTGGTCAAAGGCAAAGTTGAAGAAGATTTTAAGAGTGGGAATAACAGTTTTCAAAGCAAACACACACACACACACACACTCATTCAAACGAGTAGTGGGTTTCAAAATTTTTTACTACCGGTTTTGTGGGTGTGACATGGTGGGCGTGGCATGGCTTGGTGGGCCTGGCATGGTAGGCGTGGCAGGGGAAAGATACTGTAAAATCTCCATTCCCTCCTGATCAACTGGGACTCGGGAGGCAGAGAATAGATGGGGGTTGGGCCAGTCAGAGGGGGTATTTACCGTTCTCCAAACTACTCAAAATTTCTGCTACCGGTTCTCCAGAACTGGTCAGAACCTGCTGAAACCCACCTCTGATTCAAACTCATTTTTTTCCCCCGGATAACAAAACATTCACAGATTCTTGCAATGGCAGAAAAATGAAGCAAGGCCATCATAATTGTTTTTTATTTATAAGGCAACATTGATTAAATCAGATTTTTTTTTTAAATAGCACCTTATCCCCTTTAAATTAGCTCTTTGAATGTTCTGCTATTTCATTCCCCAGCAATCAAGATATGTTTGCAAAACGTTTAGAGAAAAGAACAAAAATTAATCATTTTCACTTTTGAGCAGATAATAAGAACAGCTAATAAATCATTTTATCTCTAAAGCAAGGGAGGTTTTTTTAAAAAAACAGACACAAACTCAATATAATTACTATTAAGTTAATCAGGAAAAAAATGATGCTGGGGAAAATTTATCATTTGTTGCAATTGTCATCAGCAGAAGAGGAAAAGAACGGATTTTGGGAGGCATGCTCTATTTCTGTGCCTATTTCATCTTGTTCACTGTTTAACAAAGTCAACCCATAACAATGTCATCTGAACTTTCCCATTATATCCAACAAGATTCTAGGGACTCTCAAAACCATATTTAGCTAAAAGATCTATTAAACTCTTCTTTGAACATTCAAATTAATCAGGGACAATTAGAAGGACTGGATATTAAAAAAAAATGATAATGTTGAATGAGAGTGATGGGGGAAGAGTGAACAACTTGTTCTATCTAGGTCATTCTTCTTTTTCTTTTTTAGATTATTTCATTTAAAATGTAGCTCCCCAATTTTTCCTTAGATGTTCTGTCAGAAATAGGTTGGGAAGGGAAACCATAAGCTCACATGTTTAAAAAGAATAAGGTTACCAAGTCCTAAGCATCGAATGGCAGAGTTGAAAGAGGACACATGGAACATCTAATCTGGAGGTGTCCAACCTTAGCAACTTTAAAGCTTGTGGACTTCAACTCCCAGTATGGCTGTCTGGGGAATTCTGGGAGTTGAAGTCCACGGGTCTTTAAAGTTGCCAAGGTTGGACACCTCCAGATTGAATCCAACCTCAAATTCTCCCTGTGGCTTCCGTTGTCCACTTTATTCATGCCAGATATAATTTTGTACACTTCAATCATGTCCCCTCTCATTCTCTCTACACTAAAAGATCCCCAAAATCACAACCTTTCCCCTTTGGGAAATTGCTCCAGCCCCTTCTGCGTTCTCCTCTCAATCTTCTTTAGCTCCACTAAAATCCTTTTTTTTTTCAGCAACCCATCAACCAGAACATCGCACAATATTCCAGATGTGACTGCGCCATTGATTTATGTAAGAGCGTTATGATATTGGCATCTCTATTTTCAATACCATGTTTATTATCTCTGACACACTGTTGGCCTTTTTTTTTTTTTACAGTTGCTGCACACTGTGTCAATACACAACCATCCACAAGCCTATAAGTCCAGCTGTCTTGAAATCAATTTGGGCTGCAGATATGGGTCAGCATTCAAGCAACTGAAAGTTACAGATCTGCAGTCTGATTTCAAGATATATCCATAGATAGGATATATTGCTCCCGGCAATATATAATGTCATGCAACTTGAATTTCTAATTTTTTTTCCCACTCAGGCCCCTTAAGATCTATGGAGATTTTCAGTCCTCCAGGTCATGGTTGTCCCAAAGGTGCTTTTTCAAGAGGCAACTGGACTTTCTGGTTTCTCTTTGAAGACGTTTCGCTTCTCATCCAAGAAGCTTCTTCAGCTCTCAGAATATGCTGGGGAATGGAAGGATTGATATTCCTTGCAGACAGTTGGTCATTTGCATTCTTTTAGAGAGTCGTTGAGGCCACTTGGAGGTTTATCTGTGACTTCAGGGGTCAGCTGAGTAGTGCAAATGGGTGTGGAGCCTTCTTGGAACTATTGAAAGAAGTGTGTTGTAGACTGGAGATAGATTGTATCATATCCCTCCTCCTCTGAAGACAAATACCTTGTCTGTATCACACTTGGTCAATAAAGAATTCTGTACTGTTCTGTTCTGTTCTGTTCTGTTCTATTCTTGTTCTGTTGAGAAACGGCTGTTCAACTTTGAGAGGGCTGTTCAACAGAGAGGGAGGGATATGACATCATCTATCTCCAGTCTACAACACAGTCCTTTCAGCAGTTCCAAGAAAGCTCCACACTCATTTGCACCACTCAGGTGACCCTGAGGACACAGATAAACCTCCAAGTGGCCTCAACAACTCTCTGAAAGGATGCAAATGACCAGTTGTCTGCAAGGAATATAAATCCTTCCATTCCCCCCCCCATCCAGTCAGAGCTGAAGAAGCTTCTTGGATGAGAAGCGAAACATCTTCAAAAGAAAAAAAACCAGAAAGTCCAATTGCCTCCTGAAAAAGCATCTTTGGGACAACCATGACCTGGATGACTGAGAATCTCTACAGACATTTAGCTATATAATTTGGGATGAACACCCTTTGAATGGCGTGGGAGTGGAATGGATTTCAGAGGGGAAAAGTTGCAGATATCAGGAACCATTTGCACCACTCAGGTGGCCCTGAGGACACAGATAAACTTCCAAGTGGCCTCAACAACTCCCTAAAAGGATGCAAATGACCAGCTATAAATCCTTCTATTCCCCACCATCCAGTCAGAGCTGAAGAAGCTTCTTGGATGAGAAGCGAAACATCTTCAAAGAAAAACAAGCAAGTCTAGTTGCCTCTTGAAAAAGCATCTTTGGGACTGTACCTGAAGGGTTGAGCTCCTGGCTTCCTCGAGAAGCGTTTTTGGCTGACATCAAAGATGAACATGGTTCCTGCAGTTACAGTACGAGGAACATTTCTCTCTCTGCCAAAAGCTGGACGAAAATCAACATTTTCCTCCTTTCCTTCTTGTAGAGCCTCACTAATTAGGGCAAAGGAAGAGCCTCCATGTCTAGATCAGATCTGTTTTATTATTTAGAACCTCCAGAGGGTTTAGTAGCTGCTTCTACAGGTCTTATTGCAGTAGGAAATTTTGTTATTAGTGAGCTGGTACGACGGATTACAGGAAGAAGCCTTGCCAATCTATGCCGACATCTCTCACACGGTTCCCTTTTTTTTCCTCTCCTCTTTAGGCCATAAAAGGGCAATGAATTTTTAAAAAGCCAAATGCAACGAGGAATCAAAGCTTGGCATTTCGTGATGGATGTTCTGCAGAGAGGGTTTTTTTTTGTTTTGTTTTTTTGCCCCAAAAAACTTATTTTGGAACGTGAGATGTAATTTCTTGGTGTCAGTCAGCTTCCAATCTCAGGCGCCTCGTAAACATGGCAGTAGCCACAATAAGCATCGCACATAAATAAGTAAATAAGCTGTATTTAAATGTCGCCCTTGCTGCTTTGCCCGAAGTAGCAAGCAGAAAAGGGGCTTGAAATATGCACAAGAGAATCGGGCGTAAGAAAGCGAACCCGGAGAGAAATGAGAAGAGTTGTAATAGGACTCCTTGATAGAATCAAAACTTTCTGCAGACAAAGGATAATGCAAGAAAAATTGATCTTGCACCACCTGACTCCTGGAGGGGAAGTAAATCATATTTGTTCAGTACTACATCTATCGACGTGCCGTATTTGTCTGAATAACCAGGGTTTTTTTCCTCTCCAAAAATAATTTATATTGAAAATGGGAGAACCTCTTAGATTTGCTGAGAACGTAACAATGGAGGTTACCTTTTGTGTTTCATCTAGAGCAGCAGCAACATTAAACCTGGTGGTGCAGTGGACTAAACTACTGTTAAAGTAGTATTTAGCTGCCAGCTGCCTGCAATTACTGCGAGTTCAATTCTCACTAGGCTCAAGGTTGACTCAGCCTTTCATCCTTTCGAGGTAGGTAAAATGAGGACCTGGATTGTGGGGGCAATAAACTGACTTTGTATAAAATAGAACACCGCTGGGGGGGGCGGGGCGGCAAAAGCCCTACTAAACAGGTATATACAAAAGTATGAAGGCTATTGCTTAATGCATTGTAAGCCGCCCTGAGCCTCCGGAGAAGGGCGGCATATAAATCGAACCAATAAATAAATAAAATAAATAAATAAATAAATAGACACTCAAAGAGCCATTTGGACCCGTTTCCCCACAGAAAAGAAAACACCGGGAGCCACAAAACCCTTTTGACATCTAAATTGAAGATAACATTGCATATATCCAATTTCCCACCACATATTAAGCATACTGGTAAACCAGTCTCGTCAGCAGTGAAAGCAAATATATCTGCCCATCTACCATTAAACGTTCTGCTTTCTTCTGAAACTTTTCTTTTCTTGGATTTATCCATGGTTGGCCTACCGGGGGTTGAAAAGCTCAATAAATCGTGTGCCAGCGGGTGTCACACATTGGCGGTTGTGACGCATATTTTGAGTGACAGGGAGACACAGCAGAGGGGTGAAAGAGCCACATGCGGCTCCAGAGCCATGGGTTGCTGACCCCTGAACTAGAGTAAAGGCGCCTTGCCCATCACCCACCTAAGGTCTTGCCTTCTTCTGGATTATGGAACAATCATGGACAACCGAGATGTCTAGATGAGAAATGGAGGGTTGAAAGCTAACCAGGGAGACAGAGTTAAGAAGTAGCTCAGAAGTCCCATCTCCAAGGAGGAATGGGTTGGGGAGTTTTTTAAAAAAAAAAATGGCAAAATTGACATGTTAGATGGGGGTGGGGACATTAAGTACTTTCATGAAAGACCAGAAATCTCTTTTGGACTTTTTAATGAAAGTGGGGAATCGTGTCTGATTCTCAGAGACTGACTGAACAAGTCCCTGCAGTTTTCTTGGCAAAGTTTTTTCAGAAGTGGTTTGCCATTGCCTTCTTCCTAGGGTTGAGAGAAAATGACTGGCCCAAGGCCACCCACCTGGATTTCTGCCTAAGGCAGCATTAAATTCAACTAGTTTCTAGCCTGCTGCCTTAACTGCTAAACCATAACCATCACTCTCAATAGGTATGTGTAAATGTATATCAGAGGTGGGTTTCAGCAGGTTCTGACCAGTTCTGGAGAACCAGTAGTAAAAATTCTGACTGGCCCTGCCCCCATCTATTCTCTGCCTCCCAAGTCCCAGCTGATCGGGAGGAAATGGGGATTTTTCAGTAACCTTCCCCTGGAGTGGGGAGGGAATGGAGATTTTGCAGTATTCTTCCCCTGCCATGCCCACCAAGCCACACCCACCAAGCCATGCCCTGCCCACCAAGCCACACCCACAGAACCGGTTGTAAAAATGTTTGAAACCCACCACTGATACATATGTATATGTATGTGTGTGTGTGTATGTGTGTGTGTGTGTATGTGTATATGTATATGTATACCCTGTTTCTCCCAAAATAACACCTCCCCTGATAATAAGCCCAGTCGGGCTTTTAAGCGCATGGCAATAAGGCCAAGCGCTTATTTCAGGATTCAAAAAAATATAAGACAGGGTCTTATTTTGGGGGGAAATACAGTATGTACTGTATATGTATATGCAATATATATATATGTATATATACTATATATGTATATGTATATATGTACTATATATGCATATGTATATGTTTATGTACTCTATATGTACTCTATATGCATATCAGTGGTGGGTTGCTCCTGGTTCTGTCCAGTTCTTGAGAACCAGTAGTAAAGACGGCAGGAGGCTCCACCCACACGCCCTGATGTCATATTTGGTGATCTGCGCATGTGCAGAAGTGTGTGCGCACACGCGAGCTAAGCGAAAGCGTGCACACACTCCTGTTGCAAACCAGTAGTAAAGGTAAGTAGAACCCACCCCTGATGCATATGTATGTGTATATATATATATATATATATATATATATATATATATATATATATATATATTAATTTGATTTATATGCCGCCCTTCTCCGAAGACTCAGGGCGGCTTACAATGTGCTCAGCAATATTTATTTATTTATTTATTTATTTATTTATTTATTTATTTATTTATTTATTTATTTTTCATATTTGTATACCGCCCTACTCCCGAAGGACTCAGGGCGGTGAACAGCCATAATAAATACAAATACATATAGAAGTTAAAAACTATTAAACATGCACTGTGAATATATATATACTATATATTATATGTATATATGTGCTGTATATGCATATGTATATGTTTATGTACTGTATATGTATATGTGGGCAAAGGAAGACGTCATCAGAGAAGGAGGAAGAGATACTGGAACTGCAATCTTGGCACTAGGAAGCACCTTAAATGCCAGTACAGTTCCGAAGAGCCTCTGTTGTTTTAATTAAAATATCACTGGCGACATTTGTCAACTGATGAAAAGCATTTCCCCACAACAAGCAATACGGTGATCCAGCCATTAATGACAGCCTAAGATTTCAACTTCCTAATCACATCCAGGGCTCCCTTGGTTACATTTTAATAGCAGACATCTCATGGAACAATTCCATAACATAAAGTTTGATTAAGGTGGCAATTAAAACGGGATCTGAATGCATCCACTCCTTGGCGTTACAAGGCTATGTAACATATGCATCTTTGTCTCTGCCGTCAAGGCTCCAGCCCTTATTGGGAAAATATTTGAGAACAATCATCATTTCTCACCAAAATAAACCCTTAATATGGAGCACGAGCAGGGGTGGGTAAGCGCAGAGAAGTACCCCGAATGTGGTTATTCCATTTTCCACAGAAGAGTGACTTTTACATTAGTGTTTGCTATTAGCCTGCTTCGTGTCACTCCATCATGCTGCCTTTCAGTCAAAACCTTACATTTGTCAGCGCAGATGGAAAGTTAGTTTAAATTAATTGATAGCATGCTGTGCACAGCTTGGGGTACCCAGAACATGGAAAGAAAAAAATGGCAGAGACATCGTTCCCGTTTTTCCCAGCTACCTATAAATTCAAGATGAAGATCCTCTTAAAAAGCAACAGGGAGATTATCTCTCACTACGACAGTTGCTTCCTTTTTGACTTCTTTTTAAAAAAAAAAAAAAAAACCCACACACATAACTCTGATTTTGACAAGAGGTGGCAGTCGTGATTAAATTGGTTGAATGCACATCATTTGAAAAGATGAGGGGTCTTAATAGGAAAACACGCCATGTACTGCTGTGCTTAGGAGGATGGCTTGAGATTTGCTTTTCCTTCGATGGAGTTCAGCTCACTACCGAACTATTCCCCGAAGAATTTGATTGCCAATTTATTTTCTCCTATTTCGTTGAGAAGAGAAGGCTAAACCTCGAGCAAAAAATGAATGTGTCACTCATAACCTCTTGCTTTTCATAGCCATTCGTTCTACGTAATCTTTTGGGCACTCACTTCAATTAGCATCCATGCAAAGTCTCTACATTAAATCATCCAGGGATCAGTCAAGTAAATGTTGCCCATTGCTCAGGATTTATTTATTTATTATTATTATTTTTGAGATCTGTCAGTCTATTTTCCTGAATCCTTTTACAACTGCTAGGCACTCCAAGAATGATTGTTATTTTCCACCTGGGTTGGGATTCCAGTCAAACCCTATAATTGATGGACTAAAACATTCATAACCTAAGAGAAGAATTTGATGGGATGTGCCAGAATGCCATTTTAAAGGATTCCTGGGATCCAGTTGGACAATATATATATAGGAACTTTCGGTATTTGTAATTTTTCCAAAATACATCTAGAAATTTCTGAATGTTTGATTGTAGGGTCCTTGGTGCGCTTTTTTTTTTTTTAATTTGATTTATATGCCGCCCTTCTCTGGAGACTCAGGGTGTCTTACAATGCGCTAAGCAATAGCCTTCATTCTTTTGTATATTTATACAAAGTCAGCTTATTGCCCCCACAACTGGGTCCTCAATTTACCTACCTTAGAAAGGATGGAAGGCTGAGTCAACCTTGAGCCTGGCGAGATTCGAACCTGTAGTAATTGCAGGCAGCTGGTCTTAATAACAGGGTGCTTTAGACCACTGTACTATCAAGGCTCTTTGAGTTTGGTTGTTTCTTGCAGACGTTTCATGACCCAACTAGGTAACTTCATCAGTGCTAGGGTTGATTATTTTACCTAATTGGGTAATGAAACATCTTCAGGAAAACAACAGAGCTCAGATAGCACCAAGGACCCTACAGTTCAACCCTGAGCTAAAGATATTTTCTTCTAAATGTTTGTTTATGTGTCACCAAGTCATGTTGACTCTTAACAATCATATACATAGACCTTTTCAATGATGATCTGTCTCTAATCTGACCCTTCAGGTCTTCCAAAAGTGCCTCCTTCTATAACTGAGCTCATCCGCCATACTGCTGGATGTCTCTTCGTCTCTTTCATGTTGCATAGTCTGATTCCATCACACACTTGTCTGGCACATATAGATATATTAATAGCTATTTAATGTTTATCTTTTGATATAGCTGTAGGGCACAAGAGGCGGGTAATACATCACAGAGCTGAATAACTTGATATACTTTTCGGTATGTGAGCACATACATTATGCAAATCAAATTGAATCTTGGAATCAAATTGGTTGGATGACTCAAGTGATATTGCAAATTTGACTCAAATCAAATTGACACTCTGAAGCAAATTGCAAGTTCAGATTGGATCCTGGCTTTTTTTTTTTTTTTTTTTTGCACAATCCTAATAAATCACACGGTGAATAAGTGGCATAAAGGTGTAAGGATATATGCCCAACGATCGATTTACCACCCAGGTAGTTACCTTAATAGATTTGGCAGACTCACAAGCTCCCTTCTCTTGAATGACTTATGTTGACCTCTGTTCACAAATCCATAAATCGCAAAGTCAAAAATGGCTTTCCCCGTTATACTGTTCTCCATTGTACTGCGGTTTCTTTTTAATTGAAAGTAAATATTTTTTTTTTCATGTTTGAACCTCAACAAAAGCAGGGTTTAAATTCTTACAATGATAGATGACAGAAGATGCTGTGATTCTCTTTCGTTGAAGTTCTCTTGAGATTATAAACAGCATGTTTAGATGGAGAATGGAGCCTTCTATTATTAAGGGTGACTGTTTTTTCTCCCATGCGTCCCTTTCCATACATTGAACTTAATATTGGAGGTTTATTGGGTGGGACTAGTGAAAATCAGCACTTCTCTTACAATGCCAAAATTTTCAGCACATCCCAGCTTTGAACACCTTCTGCCAGTTGGTGAAAACTAAGCTCTGGAGAACACCTTTAAGAGGATTGAGGAGCCTCTGAAGTTAACACATTTTGATAAAGTTGGCAAAGATGGAAGAAGATTTATTTGATTGGCAGCTTCCTGTTACATTATTCTCAGAGGTGGGTTTCAGCAAGTTCTGACCAGTTCTGGAGAACCAGTAGTGGAAATTCTGAGTAGTTCGGAGAACCGGTAGTAAAAATTCTGACTAGTCACTCCCCCATCTATTCTCTTCCTCCCAAGTCCCAGCTGATTGGGAGGAAATGGGGATTTTGCAGTATCCTTCCCCTGGATTGGGGAGGGAATGGAGATTTTACAGTATCCTTCCCCTGCCACGCCCACCAAGCCACGCCCACAGAACCAGTAGTAAAAATTTTTGAAACCCACCACTGATTATTCTAGTATATTTATTCCTGCATTTCATTTGTGTTCCTGCACCCATGAATCAACCATCTCATGATCTAGTTAGCCATTTTTAAGGAGAGGGGGGAGCTTTTGAAGGGGTCCTTGGTGCTCTCTGAGCTTTTTCTTTCTTTTTCATTACCCAAACTAGATAACTCATCAGGTGCTAGGTGTTACCGAGTTTGAGTAATGAAACATCTGCAAGAAAACAACCAATCTCAGAGAGCACCAAGGACTCCTCATTCCAAACCTGAGCTGCAAATATTCTCCTTTATTTCCTCTTAGTAGGCAAATGAATACAAACTTAAATGGAAGTGCCACCATCTCTGTGGAAGGTAGAAATGATACACGATGTGGAAAGTCCTAATGTTCCACGCACTTCACTTCCAAACAAATAGGTTTTCGCTCAAACAGATGCTTAGAAGTCCATCAAGGCCGTCGTGAAGACCAGGTAATTTTACAAGGGTTTGGATCTTGTCAGTCAGCAAACAGAAATGGATATGCTTAGGTCTTTCGCTGTCTGCCTGACAAGATATTTATTTCTTTGAAACTGTGGCAGGCAGTCTTCTGACTGTCAGGTTTGATTTAGTATTTTTAAACCCTTGTTTCAGAAGTTCCTAGATGGAGTGGCCTTCGACGTTCCCTCTACGTTCATAACGCAGACACACCGCATCCAAAAAGACGTGGAAAATCATGTTAGAAAGATTGCTTCACGGCCACTTCATTTCCAAGAAATGCACTTAAATAGTTTTCAAAATACTGCCAAAGTGCTAAGAAGATAGACTCCCGATAGACATTTCCACAACATCTTCTAGCTATAAATGAAAAAGTGAGGTGGGATGTCATGTCCCTCATTTAATTCTACACTCACCATAATCGGTGACACAAGGAATACAGGAAGATGGACTTAAATTACATTGGTGGTAATTTAACCTGTGGTACATGGACTCCTGGGGTGGCCGTGATGTCATCAAAAGGGATCTGCAAAGACTTGAAGAAATATTATAATTTAAATCATGAGTTAAGTCTTGATGATCAGTGGCCACAAAAGGTGTCATGCCCCTGTCAGAGCCTGAATCTGCAGAGGAAGATGAGCTGGGACTGGAGTAGATTGAATGGGTGGCTTCATTGGCTTGGGAGAAAAATGGCAAGGAACAGACCCAGTCAGGCCAGGGCCTTTCAGGATTGGGACGGCTTGTAGGCAGGGAGGAAGGAGGGGGGGGCAGGATGACCAAGAGAAGCTAAGCAGTGAACATGAGAGACAGAGCTCAGGCAATGAGCAAGGACCATCCCCTCTTGATCCTCAAGCACAGAGAGTGGAGAGAAGGCGAGAACAGTGCAGACTGACCCAGCTACTCGGGAGGAGAGCACTCCACCCCTCTTCACAAGGCACACCTGGGGACTGAGACTTAAGGAGGTGCTGTGGGGAGGGGCATTTGTCAGGAACAAATGCTAAATTCCTGGAGTGTTGAGTGCCGACGTTTGAACTTTCCTGGATTCCTTGCATTCCTTCTGAATTTCTTGCTTTGCCGCTGTGGTGCTCACAGGGCTGGGCTGGATTACTTGCAGCCAGAAGCTGCTTGAGGTGTGCGGGCATGTGTGTGATCACTTTGCTCTGGGACTTGCCAGAAACGTGGGAGCATTTGGGGAAATTTGGAACAATAAAGGGGCAGTTTGAACTGCCAGCTGCTGTGTTACCTCTGTGCTGTGCCCTGGATCATCACAAAAGGTATTTAAAGGGAAGTCCATGGTGAAGAAAAAGTTGAGAACCACTGCAGTACATGATTACTTAAGTACAAAGATGATGGTACAGACTTAAAGGTCAGGTACATCTAGGCCTAGTACTTTGGGAAGTATTTGTCTATAATTCTACTGATCTTACCTCTGAACAAATTCGCTTTTTCTTTCTTTTCTTTTGGTCCACACTCAAAACTTAGATGCATATTTCAAAATGCATTTTCTCGCGAAAGGGGCACGTTAACCCGATTGAATGTATATTGATTTTTTTCCCCCAAAAGACAAGAATTGAATCAGATGATGAAGGAAGTGTGAAAATCGCTGTATAATTAAGTTTGAATCCTCACATTAGTTGGGAAGGTGCCGAATGGGTCATTTCATCTCCGAATTCACAAATGTCACACTCTTGAAGCATTTCTATTTATAGAAAGGGGGTGAAAGAAGCTGGGAGGGAAGCAATTCACACATTTGCATCCGTGGAGACCAGCAGTTTGTCAGAGAGTGATCCAGCTGTCCCAATGAAAGAATCTTGATGAGTGGAGATTTCATAAATGCATTTTTTGGGTCTTTGCCATTAACTTTTCTGTCTGGTTTAATTGGGAGAACCTTTAGCCTGGAATGTTGTCTTCCGCTGAAATCAATGGGAGATCCTGGTTCAAAGTATTTTGGAGCCCTGGAGTCCATATGGAGCTTTTGGAACAAGGGAATATTTTTATTTTATTTTATTTTATTGCTTTTAGAAGAACATTAATAACAGAATAACAGAGCTGAAAGGGGCCTTGGAGGTCTTCTTGTCCAACTCCCTGCTCAATCCTATAATATTTCAGACAAATGGTTGTCCAATCTCTTCTTAAAAACCTCCAGTGTTGGAGCACCCACAACTTCTGAAGTCAAGCTAGTCCACTGGTTAATTGTTCTCACTGCCAGGAAATTTCTCCTTAGCTCTAAGTTGCTTCTCTCCTTGATTAATTTCCATCCATTGATCCTTGTCCTGTCTTCAGCTGGTTTGGAGAATAGGTTGACCTCCCTGTTAGGATATGGTATAAGCCTAACAGGTTGTCCAGATAATATCCTTAACACTCCCTCTTCTCTGAGGCAGCCCCTTAAATATTGGAAGACTGCTATCACATCACCCCTGGTCCTTCTTTTCACTAGACAAACCCAGTTCCTGCAACATTCTTCATATGTTTTAGCCTCCAGCCCTCTAATCATCTTTGTTGCTCTTCTCTGCACTCTTTCCGGAGTCTCAGCATCTTTCATATTCAACATCTTTCATATTTAGAAGGATCAGAAGACTGGAAACTGATGTCTTGCATTAAGAATCAAAGACTAATCGCTGAAAAATGGCTCCCTAAGAATTTTGAACAAACCTGAAAGCAATGCTTAGAGTACATATGTAAAAGGATTTTTCAAGGAAAGATTATTCTAACTAGAAATCATATTTTTCACCAGTTTTTTTCTATTGGGCACTTTAATGCACATTTTTCTCCTAATGGACACCGGAGTGATGGCATATAGAGCCTCGGTGGTGCAGCGGACTAAGTGCTGTTAAGTGCTAGCACTTAGCTGCCAGCTGCCTGCAATTAGTGCGAGTTCAAATCTCACTAGGCTCAAGGTTGACTCAGCCTTCCATACTTTCGAGGTAGATAAATTGAGGACCCGAATTGTGGAGGCAATAAGCCAGCTTTGTATAGAACAACACTGCTTGGGGGGGGGGAGTCCTAATAAGCAGGTATATACATTTAAAAAAAGTATGTAGGCTATTGCTATAACGCATTGTAAGCCACCCTGAGTCTACGGAGAAGGGCAGCATATAAATTGGACTAATATATAAATAAATAAATAAATTGGAGAAGGTCTTTCTAGTCACCAAGAATACCCATTTTCTGCATATTTTTCAGCTTTTGAGATTTCATCATTTTGAGAAGGCGCAGTGGAGCGTCCGTCTTTATTATTTGTATTTATTTATAATGTCATTAAATTTATTACAGCTACCCAGATTCTGTTTGAGCAAACGCCTGTAATAAATATAGTGCAAATAATAAATAGGAATAAAAAAATCAAAGTTCTTGAGGCTAACCACCCCTTCTCTGTCAAGATTCTGGCACAGGGAAAACTCAATAAATAAATTAGCTCCTTCCAAAATTGTAATGTTATCGGATAAGAGGCTGAACAAGCACAAAAATCCAGTACAGATTTACTATGACACTTTCCAATAGCTTCAGCATTTCAAATACAGAAAGCGGGTGGGAGCAAAATATTGTTCCTGTGCAATGAGTATCAAGTGAGGATACTTTTTGCCTTTATCTTACCTATTTTTTCCCCCAAAACTCCCCATCTCCTTGCAAACTGCTCTGATGAAGTTCTTCAAAGGCACTCAGAGAGTTCACAAATAATTTTGGGGCTCGTAGAGAAACTTGGAATAAGGAAAAAAAATTAACTTCCCACCTCCTAGTGTTACTTGAAGATTAATTTCCCTAAAATTTTAATTAGCTGGCGCTCCAGAAGCATTGAACCTCAAGTAAGTAAGCGAAGAACAAAATAAATGTACGTCTTGAAGGGGAAGGAAAGGATAATGCTGGCAAATATATGCATAGATCTGTAAAAGAATGGGTTCAGAGGAACATTTTGGAAACATTTTGATTAAATCTTTGAAGAAAATGTTTCTAAATGGATTTCTAAGAAGACTCCGGGGGGAAATGCTTTTCCCCTTCCCACTATATTAGTATCTAACCACAGAGAGACTCTGTCTTCAGCTGCGAAAGTACTCAAAGTTGACTTCTATTATTATTTTGCTAGCTTAAGGGACTGCAAGATTGTCTTACCAAGGAGATGTCTCTACCCTAGCTTATCCTATAAGAATTAATAGCAATAGCACTTAGATTTATATGCTGCTTCACAGTGCTTTACAGCCCTTTCTAAGTGGTTTACAGAGTCAGCCCTTTGCCCCAAACAATCTGGGTCCTCATTTTACCGACCTCAGAAGGATGGAAGGCTGAGTCAACCTTGAGCCTGGTGAGGATCGAACCACCAATTAGCTTGCAATATTGCATTCCAACCACTGTGCCACCATGGCTCTTAACTTCTTGTGGTGGTTGGCTGCTGAATTTTGTGTGGGTCTAGAGACTACCAAAAATATGTCCTTCCTATTAATAACAATGCCCCTATTCACAGTTGAAGCTGTTTCCTATCGGGATTAATGAAGTAGCGAGGAAAGCAGAGGTGTCCACACTTAGAACAAGGTATTAAAATCTGAGTAGTTAAAACAGGTAGGTAAACTTTGGAGGCAAGGAGTTTCAAAAAGCGAGAAGGATCAGATTCTTGAAGTCAATGGTTTTCCCTTTGATGTTCTACAGAAGCAAAATGGCCTTTGGAAAAAGCAGAAGAAACAATATTGATGCTTTTCAACCTTTGTTTTGAAGGAGACTTCTGAGAACAAACAAATGGATTGTAGAACAAATCAATCCACAGTTGATACTTGAGGCACAAATGACCAGGTTCAAATTGTCATATTATGAAAATATCTCTGGAGAAAGGTCAAACACTGGGAAAGGGTAGGAGGTGGGGAGGAAGAGAAGAAGACAAGCAGTATCACAGTGGATGGACTCAGTTATGGAGGCAATGGTGCATCATTGAAACACCTGAAGGACTAGACTGGAGACACACCTTCTGGAGAAAAGCTATCTGTGTAGTCATTAAGAGTCAACACTGAATTGATGGCACTTCATCAGTCAATTAAAATCAGAGGGCTAAAAGGATGAAGGCACCTGAGATATAAACCAGAAAAGCACATTATTCTGCTCCAGATAAAAATCTCTAAGAAAATAAAAAAAAAAACCTGCTAAAAAACCCAAAAGATTTGATGAACAAAGTTGGGAAGAAAACTACATATCAGAGCCCAGTTTAGAGTGAAATACATTAAACATAGGTGAAACATAAATTATGGAAGGATAATTAGAAGGAAACATTTCTCTTTGTGGCAGACGAATATGTTAATTACGGCACCTGTGGTTGGAGAGAAGAAACATCAAGTAATTCCAAAGTAAATGTATTTATTTTTAAACAGCTTTATTCCATAAATAAGCCAGTGGAATGTGCCAACTGGAAATGCACAAACTGGAATAAACAAGAGTGTAATGCAAATAATCTCCTAAAGAGCAATGTTTCTTCAAGTGTGGTCCTACAAACCCCCAAGAACCTTTCGGGGTTCTGCAAAATCAAAATTATTTGCCAATCTTTGCTGAAAAGTAATCCATAATAATAATAATAATCCCATTAAACAATTGTTTTGGGGTCCTCTATAATTTTTTAAAATAGGAAGGGGTCCTCAGAGAAAAATGTTTCAGAAACTCTGCTATAGATTTATCTTCAAGAGTAGCATCATCATGCAAACAAGGTGAAACATCTCCAGATGTTTCACACAATGTTTTAGATTATCATTCCAGCTGCAACAGTAATTGAATCAATGTCTAAATCCTTAGACTTATTCATTGAATTTTGACACAGCTGTTCATCCAGCCCAACTGTAAACTATTTGGATGCCTTCAATTTTTTTAAAAAAAATGTAGGGTTCTATCTAAGATTAGATGAATTGGTTGTCCATTGGCAGCCTGCCATAATCAACTCTTTTTTTTCGCTAATCCAATCATATAAATGAGTATCTAGCAATGAGCGATAGCTTTATGTTCCTTCATGAGCAACGTACTTCTAGTGTTTCTATGTATGATTCATATTCTTAAAGAACTACAGTTTTCTTTACACAATTAACCAGCAATACTGGTGGCAAAATGTCAACGGGAAAAAAAGCTATTTTTCATTGTTGCTTTAGCATTTTAAAAAACCTCTACTTTTCAAAAGGAAATTACAATGGTTAACATACGACATACGCAGAAAAGCTATTTAAGGAAAACCTATATATTGGGCAGGAGAGAATGTGGCTTGCGAAGCATGGCACTGAAAAAAGTTACTTATGACCATTTTTCACATTTATGGCCATGCTGTCAGGGTTCCCACAGATGCCATAATTAAATCATGAGCCTCTAGCCAAGCTTCAAAAGAAATCCAGTTATTTATTAGGAACTGGCATGTTGGCATGTTCCCAAATGGAGCCAGTTCTGACCCCACAACTACGTAATTTATGGCCCCAATCATGACCCTGTTTCCCCCCCTCCCCCCAGGGTGTGTCATCAATCACATTAGCCAACGGAGCAATTTCACGGGTTGTAGAGATGGCTCCCCTCTGGCCGCTGTGGGTAACCCTGGGAGACAGCCTTGAGAAAGATATGTGTGGAATGTGCTCCCGTCTTTGGCTGCAGTGCTGTTTCATCGGTTTCCCATCCCACTTGCCTATGGCAACTTGAGAGCAGGCCAGGGATGCTTTACGAGTTGACACATTGCAGCATCCCCATGGTCATGTGATCAAAATTCAGTCGCTTGGCAACTGGCTCATATTTATGATGGTTGCAGTGTCTCGGACTCACGTGATCTCCCTTTGGGACCTTCCGACAAGCAACGTCCATGGGGAAGCCAGATTCACTTAACAACCATGTCACTAACTTAACAGCTGCCTTGATTCATTTAACAGTTGTGGCCAGAAAAGTCATACATCAGGGCAAAACTCGCTTAACACATTTCTCACTCAGCAACATAAATGTTGGGCTCAATTGTGGTCTTAAGTCAAGGCCTTCTAGGACCTGAAAAATAAGTTTTGGAAAGAAGGAAAGAAAGGTGAGGCCATTCTAAATGCATTTTGGGGGCCCTACCATGAAAATTGGCGTGAATATGCATTAACGCTTGACAAAAATCACACCCGTATGCCAGCCTGACATGTCTTTGATGGCTAAATTCAGCATAAAAACAGCCCCTCCTACTGAAAATAAAAGAATTAAAAGGAACGTTCTCAACACCATGTGCTAGAAGATGGTGAGATTGTCTTCCTACTGTGATGTCAACTTCCTCGTTATGGTAAGGACGGGGACAGGACATCTAATCCATATCAAGTTCTGATTAGTGGAAAGAGAATTTAATCAGCAGTGACATTTCGATCAAGCGTGGGGAAAATATTAATCCTACAGAGCAAACAATCATAACAAAACAGTGAGATGCAAGAAAAACAAGGAATACTTTTTGAAATAAATGTGACCAAGGATTTAGCTCCAAGGATTCTCAACAACAGCTATTATTTCCAAACCATAACAGCTGTTTCAAAGAATAAACAAAGTTTAGGTCCCCACCCAAAGTATTGCAATAAAATTCCTCATCAACTTAGGGTTATTGATTTACTTTCACTGAAATCCTCTTGCTGAGTTTTTCTCCTCCGTTTAAAATTAAATTAAATGGAGAGCAATACACCAGTTATAAACGGCCCAGAGTCTCGAGTGATTGAGGCAGTCAACCAATATTGTTAAACAAATAATAAGCCAATGCAATCCTTAGCTGCATTAACAGAGGGATACAATCAAGATCAAGTGAGGTACTAATACCACTCTATAAAGCCTTAGTAAGACCACACCTAGAGTACTGCATCCAGTTTTGGTCACCACACTATAAAAAAGATGTTGAGACTCTAGAAAGAGTGCAGAGAAGAGCAATCAGGATGCTTAGGGGACTGGAGGATAAAACATACGATGAACGGTTGAAGGAACTGGGCATGACTAGTCTAGGGAAGAGAAGGACCAAGGGAGACATGATACCAGTCTTCCAATATTTGAGGGGCTGCCACAGAGAGGAGGGGGTCAAGCTATTTTCCAAAGCACCCGAAGGCCAGAGAAGGAATAATGGATGGAAACTGATCAAGGAGAGATTCAACCTAGAACTAAGGAGGAATTTTCTGACAGTGAAAACGATCAACCAATGGAACAGAAGTTGCCTTCAGAAATTGTGGGAGCTTCATCACTGGAGGACTTCAAGAAGAGATTGAACTGCCATCTGTCAGAAATGGTGTAAGGTCTGCTTGGATGGGTGGGGGTTGGACTAGATGACCTACAAGGTCCCTTCCAACTCTGTTAATCTGTCTAAATAAGTGTCCATCAAAAGACTGGTTGCGGCGAAAAGTCTCGAACACATTTCTTGCGCAAAGAATCAGTGTGGAAGGAAGACCGACCGTGTACAATCCTTGCCAGGGTTCCCTGGGCTGCTATGACTTGTGCATCTGCTTAAAGGCAAAGAATTAAACTCTATATTTAAAAAGTTATACATGGCAGCCAATTTCCTTCCAGGATGAGGGAGAAAATGACAGGGATATGCTTTGATTTTGATTTTGATTTTTTGGGGGGACAAGTGAGGATGCAGGCAGGAAATTGTAAATGGTGAAGAATTGTCTGCCTTTCTATTCATTTGCAACTATTTTGTTTTAAAGAACAGCATGCTAGTAGTCCAAAAAATAGTCAGTTGCTCTATCTGTCCTCGACTTACGATGGTTCATTTAATTAACTGTTCGAAGTTAGAACGGCGCTATAAAAAGTAACATAGGACCATTTTTCACACTTATGACCGTTGTAGCATCCCAATGGTCACATGATTTATAGTCAGATGCTTGACAGCTGAATCACATTTGTGACGGTTGCAGTGTCCTGGGGCCATTTGATCCCCTTTTGTGACTTTCGGATCAGCAAAGTCCATGGGGAAACCAGATTCACTTAACAACCATGTTACTAATTTAACAGCTGCAGTGATTCACTCAACAACTGTGGCAAGAAAAGTCGTGGCAAAACTCACTTAAAAACTTTCTCACAAATGTTGGGCTCCATTGTGGTTGTAAGTAGTACTTATAGTTTTGGGGATTAAAAGGGGTTAAACTAGCAATAACAATAGCACTTCTACTTATATACCACTTCATAGTACTTTTTACAGCCCTCTCTAAGCGGTTTACAGAGTCAGCCTCTTGCCCCCAACAATCTGGGTCCTCATTTTACCCACCTCGGGAGGATGGAAGGCTGAGTCAACCTTGAGTCCGGTGAGATTCGAACTGCCAAACTGCAGCTAGCAGTCAGCTGAAGTAGCCTGCAGTGCTGCACTTTAACCACTGCGCCACCTCGGCTGTTGGAGAAGAGGATTAAAAAAGTAAGAGGAAGGACAGAAAGAGGGAGGGGGGGAAGTTAAGATGAGACTCAGAACAAAATTAAGTCCTTTGCATAAGACACGATTTTGCTTGGACCTTTTACCATCAGAAAATGCACTTCTGCTAATCACTGATTAATTTGTTTTGAACAAAAATATTGTCACATCAGCATCAAATTCCCTAAAGGTTAATATTTCCAGTGATTTTTCTCTACTGCACATTAAAAAAAAAAAAAAAAAAACACCAACTCAAGAGTATTTGAACTGAAGGCTACTCAGATCTGAATCTGCATATTGATGAGGCCCTAAAATTTCCCACTGTTAAATATTCATCCATTCTGAAAGGGAGGTTTGCTGCCAATTTCTTGCAGGCTAAACTGGGACACGGGGGCAGGACGGGGGCGACTCTATCGTGCTGTGGAAGCATTGCGAATTGATGTTTAATTTGCAAACTACCTTCTGTTTTGTAGGCGGGTTTTCCAACACAAATGTTTTCATTAACTGCTGTCTTAGGGAAGAGAAATATAAGCCGGTGGCTATCTTTTAACAAATTTGACCTGCCGTGGAAATAAAATGAGAGGGGGGAAAGGGCTACTGATGAAGTTTCTTTGCCCAAAAGTCACACAGTCCTTTTTTAAAAAAAACAAAACAAAAGTCAAGAGAAGAGAATATTTGTGGTTTAAGGTTGGACTGTGCGGTCCTTGGTGCTCTCTGACCTGTTTTCTTGGAGACATTTCATGACCCAACTAGGGAATAATATCAGGGTTAGAAAGGAGAGTGGTTTGTGGAGGTGGAGGTGGAGGAGGAGGAGGAGGAGGAGGAAGAGGAGGAGGAGGACTGTGGGGTTCTTGGTGCTCTCTGAGCTTGGCTGTTTTCTTGGAGACATTTCATGACCCAACTAGGTAACATCATCAGTGCTAGAAGGGAGTGGGGTTTTCTCTCTGTTTATATGCGAGTGGCTCGCCCTGTCAGTGTTGGTGGGAGTTTTGTTTTCTTCTTGGTGAGTCCTTCATTAAGCTCTTGTTAGCTGTTACTTTGTTTGTCTGAGCTGATAGTTGGTAAAGAGGAGTGAACCCTACTCTTTCCTAGCATTGATGATGTTACCTAGTTGGGTCATGAAACGTCTTCAAGAAAACAACTAAGCTGTTGTTGAGAGCATCAAGGACCCACAAAACCAAGCCATATGGATTATTTGTGAAATTTATATTCACAAAATGAGATTTTGGAGTACAAAAGTAGACAGATTTAAGAGACGTAGAAGAAAGGCTGGTCCAGGAAAGGCAACTTTTTAATTTTATTACGGTGGTTTTTCAATGGATAGTTATGAACACCACATGGCCATGCTTTTGTTGATTCAGCTTGGTCCATTTCTGCCCATTTTCCTCCATTCTTAAATTGCATTGATTATTCAAGTAAAGCACCTTTGCTGCTTTAGCTGACTGGTTAATTAATTAATTGATTGATTAATTACAGGAGAGGGAAAAAAAGCAAACACAGTTTTATCGAAGCAATAAATGCCACATATACCTGATTGCACACATCAGAAAATGTACTTTTTTTCATTCTGCCATGCAAAATACTTGTTATCCTGAACTAGAAGCCCCACGGATCGGTCTTCCCCAACCAGGTGCCCTAGGAATATATTGGACCAGGTCTCCTGGCATGTAGGCTGAAAATGCTAAGATTTGAAGACATCTATCTGGGGGACATCAGATGGTGGAAGGTCACCTTGTAGGTGAAGCCAGAGGAGGCACAGGTAGGCGGCTCCAGCAGAAAACTCTGGGATGGAAAAGCAAACAATCCTTTGACCCAAATCTGAAATGCAAATGATTGGAAAAGACTGAATATTGCAATATTTAAAGGTATTCTTCTGAGCCCAGATTCCTATAACAGATGGAGGAGGAGGAGAGGAGGAGGAGGAACAAAGGGAAGGAGGAGAAGGAGGAGCAGAAGGAAAGGAGGAGGAAGAGGAGAAGGAGAAAAGAGGAAGGAGGAGAGGAGGAGGAACAAAAGGAAGGAGGAGGAGCAGAAGGAAAGGAGGAGGAAGAGGAGGAGAAGGAAGGAAGGAAAGAAGGAAGGAAGGAAGGAAGGAAGGAAGGAAGGAAGGAAGGAAGGAAGGAAGGAAGGAAGGAACTTCTATTTTCCAAGGACTTCCCTAAGGCTATACCCACCAACATAACCGGTAAATACTTCTTCTTCTAGCTATATTTCTAGAATATAGAATAGGTTTGGCTTAAAACAAATTGGAGATCTCCTGCAATCTTTATGAATCTGGGGGCTTTTGATATGTTTATGTAAACTTCTGCAAGCTTGCAGGCCTTCTGAGCCTTATCAGAACCAAACAGAGTAAGCCTGGAGCATTCTGAGATGAATTCCAAAGCTCACTTGTGATTGCATTGGCCATCCTTTGCCATATTAACTGAGCTCATAATATATCAGGTGGCCTAATTATTTCTTTTTTGTTCCTCCTGTAATCTTATGCAACAGATTTTCATAATCAAATCGTATCGGTGAATTTGGCCAGAAAGATCACACACAAAGCCCTTGACATATTATTAGCACATAAGTGAAGGGTTTTTTTTTTTTTATATATCCATGTGCAAAAAGCTAAATAATGCTAATTTTTGGAAGCAGATCCAACCTTGACGCCCAATAGTTCGGCACTGCAGGCAACGCATTAGTTAGTCCTGCAAAGAACTGGGTTTGGAGAAAGACTTGGCAACCGGTACTCAGAAGCTCAGCTGGAAGCTTTGAAACTGATGTTTCACTTGATGTAGTAAACCACAGGGGTTCCCAGGATTGCTGTAAACTCTGAAACATGCTTAATATAATATTAAAAAAAAAAAAAGTTGCAAATCTCAATTCCTTTCCTTCTGAAAAAAAAAACCAAAAACCACTAGATTAATGTAGGTGGTAAAGGGGACAGATTGTATTAAGAAAAGAAAAGAACAACCTTTGAAGGTGGACTAACTTTGCCAACAACTCAGGTCCTGAAAGGAAGCCCACAAAGGCAAATCAGAAAAGGTCGGTGGCCCTGCCTTTGGCAATATTATCCGAATATTAATAGGCAAATACATTAGTATAGATGATCCAAGAGGCCATGGAAAGGTTCTTGTTGCAAAGAAAAAAATAACTACTTCTTGAATTGACAGAATAATGGAGTTGGAAGCAACCTTGAAGGTCTTCTAGTCCAACTTAGAAGCTCAAGTCTGTCAGTGTATGAGAGTTTATGAATTGGAATAGACATGGTAACTGGTCAGCCAATGGGGACTGTTTGGTGACCCAGACGGCTCGAAGCCTGGGCGTGGCTTAGTTTGACTGATTTGTATATAGGAGTTGCTTTGTCCTTGCAATACTGCCTCTGTATTATGTAGCTTCTGTGTTTCTGTTTCTGAGTTCTGGTTCTCACTTCTGCTGAATGGGTATTGTATATAAGCATCTTGCTTTATATTACTGTATATATAAATATGTTTCTTTTATACATGAATCCTGCTGGATTATTTACTTGTGTGCTGGTTGGATTGCTGCAAACTCTAACCAAGTCCAACCTTCTAACTCGCTCGAGAAACCCTATACAATTTCAGACAAATGGTTGTCCAATCTCTTCTTGAAAACCTCCAGTGATGGAGCTCCCACAACTTCTGGAGGCATGTTGTTCCACTGATTAATTGTCCTTAGTTATAGATTGGTTCTCTTCTTGATTAGTTTCCATCCATTGCTTCTTGTCCTGCCTTCAGGTGCTTTGGAGAATAGCTTGACTTTCTCTTCTTTGTGGCAACCCCTGAGATATTGGAAGACTGCTATCATGTCTCCCCTAGTCCTTCTTTTCATTAAACTAGGCATACCCAATTCCTGCAAGTATTCATATAGTTTAGCCTCCAGTCCCCTCATCCTCTTTGTTGCTCTCCTTTGCTTGTTTGGAACGATGCCTCAATAAAACTTGTAGTAAGTAATGCCATCCTACAGATATTGGGAGCAAGAGAGGTGGTAAAGCAGGGAGCAGATGTTGGCTAACGGAACACTGAGCATGGACCTTTATTCCCCCCTAATCTTTCTCTTTGTTAGATTAGATTTACCCAGTTCCTGCAACCGTTCCTCATACGTTTTAGCCTTCAGTTCTCTTAACTGAATTTGAAAAGTTTCAGAAAGGGCAGAATTAGCTAACTCTGCTGTAGGCCATTTGTTATAGACCATCTGCAAGGTCTTTCTAATGGAACGATGGTGACACAACTTTGGATAATGGACTTTCTTTCAATCACCCCCCCAAAGCTGTTTTCTTTACAAGTTCGATTGACTTTACAATTTCCATTCCTTAGGTATAAATCATAGAACGATCACCTGGCATTTTTTTTATAATTTTCTCTGCAATCTAATCAACACCCGATTCTGTACTTTATAAGTATTTCTTCCCTCGGTACATGTTATGAATTCTCCGCAGCCAACTCCAAAATTCCAGCCATCAATTCCCCATTAAAATTCACCCACGTCCCCAGACTACATCTAATGAAGATTCAGAGTAGAAGAAACCGGAATGTGTTTTATGATATCTAAATAAATTGGCTGGTGCTTAGCTCCAGCAAAATGGAATCTCTATCTGTGACAAATTAATTAACACACGGCAAGGTTTTGCATTCCGCAAGGGACATGTCTGTCCTTTGTCTGCACTCAGAAAAGCATGCAAACTGAATGAGCTTTACGGAGATACTCTCGGAGAAAATGTACCATTTGCCCCCTACCAAAAATGCCTCCATGCTATCACCGGAAGATGCCAGATGTTTCAAGATATATGGATGTGTTCTCCTGAAACTCCCAAACATGCCATCGCGCTGCTAATATATTTCCTCCCAAGTTTGCGGTGGTATTTCAAACATGGTAATTCAGGTGATAAAGAGGAGCACTTGACAATGGCAATATGTCCGAAGCGAGGCAGAGATGCGCGATTGTAATGTCTTTTAACTTCTCAGTGACAAGGTGAATGGGACCTTTGTTATTTACTTCTGTTTACATTGGCCAGATGTCCCAATATGCGTTGTGCATTTTTCTTTGGGAAGCTCGGAAAGACATATGTAGATTAAAATCACAGGGCTGGAAGAGACCTTGGAGGTCTTCTAGTCCAACCTCCAGGAGCCCAAGGCAGGAGTCCTTATTCCATCATGGACCAAATGGCTGTCCAATCTTTTCTTGAAAACCTTCAGTGATGGAGCACCCATAGCTCCAGAGGGCAATGATTATTCAAGTTCCATTGAATAATCATTCTCACTGTCAGGAAATTTCCTTATTATAATCCTTCCTATTACCTATTACAAGGTTTTTGACTATAACCTTGTTCCTTGTATCTTTGTGATTTGTATGGTTTTATTTAGTTTCCTAGTATGGTTTTGATTGCTTATTTAGTATCCTATTACTAGTATTGTTTAGTATCCCATGACTATCACGAAGTGTTGTATCTTATGATTCATGATGAATGTATTTATGATGACTATGATCATGATTTATAGCTTTCATGTACACTAAGAGCTTATGCACCTTGTGCGTCAAATCACACTTGGCCAATAAAGAATTCTATTCTATCCTATCCTATCCTATCCTATCCTATCCTATCCTATCCTATCCTATCCTATCCTATCCTATTCTTTCCAGACTGAATCTTCCTCTGATGAACTTCCACCCATTGCTTTTTATCCTACTCTCAGGTGCTTTGGAGAATAAATTGACCCCCTCTTCCCTGTGGCAGCCCCTCAAGCATTAGAAGATTGCTATCAGGTCTCTTCTATCCTTCTCTTTGTTAAGGGAACCTACCTAATTCCTTTGGCCATTCTTCATAGGATTTAGCCTCCAGACCCCTGATCATCTTTGTTGCTCTTCTCTGCACTCTTTCTAGAACCTCCTCCTCCTCCTCCTCATCATCATCATTATTGACATTGCTTTTTCGTGTTCTTCTTCCTCAGAAACTGTCGTTCACCAATCTCTGCTTCTGTCCATGGAACCAATAGGTAGACCTCACCTTCTACATGCTTCTTCCTCGCAGGTCTACTTCTAAGTTGGTGGACATTCCCGCATGTCGTGATGGAAAATTCCATGAATGTGTTGCATCCGTCCTAAATCTCCTCGAGTTCTTTGGATGAGAACGCCAAGCCATCGCCTGGCCAAAGGTGGAGCAGAATGCCCCAGCCAAAGGAAAGTTCCGGAACAATTTCACGCTCGCTGATGACAGCATATGGTAGAGTTGCCATCAGGAACCTACAGCTTCAGCACAGATCTGCCGTTTGCTGCAAAAACAGCAGCCACCACGGTAATAGTGCAGCATTAAAGGCACCCCATGCCCTCTTCAAAACCTCCGTAGGTCAGGACATTGAGTATTACAGCTGAATGGAAGAATAAACTCTCACTCAGCATGCAACTTGGAAGCCCCTCTTTCTCATAAAGAAAACGGCCTGAGCCAGCTATCTCGACAACTTCTGCTGCTCTTGGAGCTGAGTCAAGTGATCCAGGGAGCACGAGACAAAAGGCAGCCTTTCTGCTCCGGTGGAAATGAAAGAAGATGGGCCACCAAACAAACAACCCCCCCCAAATAAAAATAAAACAGGGACCATTTGCATCAAGCCAGAGTCCTTTTCAGAACTTAATCGGTGTGAAATGAACATGTGCTACTCAATAGTATTATGCACCAAGGACAGAGGTGGGTTTCAGCAGGTTCTGACCAGTTCTGGAGAACCGGTAGCGGAAATTTTGAGTAGTTTGGAGAACCGGTAAATACCGCCTCTGACTGGCCCCACCCCCACCTATTCTCAGCTTCCAGAGTCCCAGCTGATTGGGAGGAAATGGGGATTTTGCAGTATCTTTCCCCTGGAGTACGGTGGGAATGGATATTTTACAGTATCCTTCCTTTGCCATGCCCACCAAGCCACACCTACAGAACCGGTAGTAAAAAAAATTGAAACCCACCACTGACCAAGGACATTCCTATGCCATGAGAAACACCGAGTTATCTGAATAAGAGAGTTGGAAGGGACCTTGGAGGTCTTCTAGTCTAACCCTCTGCTCAAGCAGAAGGCCCTATGCTATTTCAGGCAAGTGGCTGTCTGGGTCCATTTGAAAATCTCCAGGGTTGGAGCCTCCACGACATCTGAAGGCAAACTGTTTCACTGGCTTATTGTTCTCACTGTCAGGAAATTTCTCCTTAGTTCATAGTTGGCCTTAAGAATCAGGGAACTTCTGAGACAATGCCAACAGCTTTCTGTAGCATAAAACAGTTGTGGAGAATAGGGTAAAGGTGAAGGTTCCCCTCGCACATATGTGCTAGTGGTTCCCGACTCTAGGAGGTGATGCTCATCTCTGTTTCAAAGCCGAAGAGCCAGCGTTGTCTGATGACGATTCTGTGATCAGAATCTTTTCTTATTTATCTGCCGGTCTCTGATTCCTAGTTGTTTTATTGGTTCTTTGCGGTCTAGTCCTAATATCCCTTCCTTCATCTCGATTTTCCGTTATCACCTTAGTTCCTTCTTCTACTTCCTCACTTCCAGATTCTTGTATTTGTTCTTCTGTGCCAACTATCTCCAATCGCTCTCTACTGCTTGAACTTTCCTCCACCCCTGTCAATTGGTCAAATAATTCTTGGGCTTTGTCTAAGTTGTCAATTTTAATTTTTTTGCCCTGCCAAGTTATTAACATTCCTTCTGGAGCTATCCACCTAAATAGAATTTTCTTTATGTTCAATAGAGATGCCAGGAATCTGTAGTCCTTCCTTTGTTCTCGTATCCGTCTAGGAATCTGCTTCAGTGTTATGATTTCCGATTTCTACTTGCATTTTTATGTGCTTTCGAACTGCTAGGTTGGCAGAAGCTGAGACAAGTAATGGGAGCTCACCCCGTTACACGGCACTAGGGATTTGAACCGCCGAACTGCCAACCTTTCTGATCGACAAGCTCAGCGTCTTAACCACTGAGCCACCATGCCCCCTAGTGGAGAATAAGCAGGGGTCAATCCAGTTCTAGGACTTCTTGTTTCAGAAAATGTGTAGCGTACCAGCAAGCCCACCAGCCAAACTTTCCAAAAGTCACTGATGGATTTTCTTATTCTAGCAAATGCAGGAGAAGACCACAAGGCCTGCAAATGTTCCCCTCGTCTTTGATATCTTCAAAATGGAATGCAGAGAATATAGTATAGATTTAATAAATAGATACAATCGCCAACAATACAAAGCTGTGAATGCTTTAGAGATGCTTTGATTCAGACTTGATGGTCTCGGCTGCGTCTTCTAACACTAAATTCTAAGTTTGGGACCTTGAAAGTGGAATGAATGCTAATCAGCAGCATCTTCCTCAAATCTGGAGTGACACCATCCAAGATCGGGATGTTGGTGCAATCATATCGTCATGCAAACTCTGCCATTGTAGTCCTTTATTCTGACATCTGATGCTTGTGTGTAAGACACAGCATTTGCTGTGGATGTTGTCACTCACAGGTCATCATCTGCCCCTTTTTATCCCTCTGCTGATGTCCTTCAGGATTACCCATAGCCCACACAGTATGTCATCCCTCACCCTTGGTCAAGTTGAAGCTGCTGGAATTTGTATTTCATGTTCATTTTGAAGGCCTTCGTTGTTTTAATCCCAACTGTACAATTTGATTCTCGGGCAACTTACAACCGGTCCTTTGGGTATCTTACGGAAGCAGAGACTGTGTCGGCTCCTCAACTCTGTCTCTTCAAAATCATCAGAGAAGGCCAGTGTTTTCATTAATAAATTCCACCGAGACCTCATCATAACCTTCCATCAAGCAGAGTTGTTACAACATCCCAGGAACTGCAGAAGGGAAATGTCCCTGCATGTCATTCCACTGAAGAATTCAGTTCCCACATGCTTCCCGCGTTTCCTTTTTTTTTTCCAGAAATCATAGTAGGAAAAGTAAGATCTTTATCTGCCTGCTCAAGATCTACTCATCTCAGGAAGAAGACACTCTAAAGCCCTGGATTTGAGACATTTAATTCTCAAAGAAGAAGACGTTGTGGTAGAACTTTTATCGGACCAAGTCAAGGTTGACCTTGATATTTACAGAGATCAATCATGGTGAAAAAATGGTGAGACCTTTGCAGAAGGGAGGAAATGACACCGTTTTGGGAAACGGCAAATCTCATCCACAATAGTGAGTTTTAATGAGCAATTCCATCCCTTTTCTTTTATACCTGCACACACCCAAACACAAATATATATTTTTTTAAAAAAAAGAGAAAAAGAAAGTGATGGTTCTGACAGCTTCAGAGAATAGAGCATGCCAAAAAGCAAGGGATAAGGCTGAGCCAATCGATAGAAAAGACACAAAGCTTTCAAGAAGCTTTTGATGAGGTCACTTCAAGGGTCTTTTTAAAAGTTGGTCACAGAAAAAGTGGAAATGTCCTTTTTTTTTCTTGCTCAGGTAAGACTCCTTTGGGGTAAAAAAAAAAAAATACGGGTTCAGAAGTTAAGCATAAAAAATGGTCGATCATTGACTGATCAGCATTACTCCTACTTCAAGTGCAGAGGTGTGCTGTTTAATGCACTTTCTGAGGGGCTTTCATGGGCCAGCATAAAATGACCATAATCTTGCTTATTCGGAAATCGATAGAAGAGAATATTTGCAACTCGGGGTTGAATTTTGGGGTCCTTGGAGCTTGATGATTTTTTTGCAGACATTTCATTACCCAGCTAGGTAACATCATCAATGCTAGAAGGAGGAGGAGGAGGAGAATATGGAGTCCTTAGTGCTCTCTGAGCTTGGTTTTTTTCCTGCAGATGTTTCATTACCCAACTAGGTAACATCATCAATGCTAGAAGGGAGGAGGAGGAGGAGGAGGAGGAGGAGGAGGAGGAGGAGGAGGAGGAGGAGGAGGAGGAATGTCGGGTCCTTGGTGCTCTCTGAGCTTGGTTGTTTTCTTGCAGATTTATTTATTTATTATTTATTAGTTCAATTTATATGCCGCCTTTCTCCAGAGACTCAGGGCGGCTTACAACGCATTTAGAAAACCATTATAAAAACATTTAAAAATTAAAACATTAAAAACCCATTCACACCATCCATGGCCGGACCTCGCCAGATCGCAAGAGCGAGATCAACGGCCCCAGGCCTGCCGGAAAAGCCGGGTCTTCACCACTTTTCGGAAGACCAATAGGGTGGGGATGGTCCGGATTTCAGGAGGTAACTGGTTCCAGAGAGCTGGGGCAGCCACAGAGAAGGCCCTCCCCCGCGGTCCCACCAGCCGGCATTGTTTAGCTGATGGGACCCAGAGGAGACCAAATCTGTGGGATCTTACCAGTCATTGGGAGCTATGTGGTAGAATAGATGTTGATTAATGAAACAGATGTTTCATTAACCAACTAGGTATCATCAATATTAGAAGGGAGGGGGGAGGAGGGGAGGAGGGGAAGGAGGAGGGCTGTAGAGCCTTTGGTGGTCTCTGAGTTTGGTTGTTTTCAGATGTTTCATTACCCAAAGCAGGAAACCTCAGCACTGCTAGAAGGGAGAGGAGTTTGCTCTTATTTTAATAAACTAGTCGCTTGTCCTGTCAATGTTGGTGGGAATCATTTTGGAGTTCCTTGATTGGGTGCAGTTTTTTCCTTCTCTTGCTTTCTTTTATCCAGAAGTCAGACCGTCCCAACTCTCTATATTTTATCAATAGTTTCCTCATGCACCTGGTCTACACTAGTCTTTTGCTACATTAAAGCTTGCTTTTTGGCATTCCCCGCCACAGAAATGAAGACGATGTTCTGCATTATGGAGGAAAGGAGGGGGGGAGTGTTTCATAACTACTGCCATCTCCGAATGAGTACCGTCTCCATAATGACTGCTCACAGATGTTCCCATAGTAAATTTCCCAAACTGTGATTAAGACTTGAACAGTCTCCCGTTCCCTGACAAGCAGAGAAGGTACTTTAAGTAGCTGGTTGAGTAGGAACATGTGCGAGAGGAATGAATCATGGATGGGCCCCAGATGTGTAAACAGCAACATCTGGGATGAAGAACACAGATTTGCATATCCAGACTGATGCTATTATGCTTCTTCGTATAAGTCACCTGTGCTCATAGGGCACCGATTTAAGCATCATCGGCTTTGCAAAGGAGCTTCATTATTCAGTTATAGCTCTTTTCTCCTCCTAAGTGAAAAATGTTTACTTTCCGTGCCACCGATAACACCAAAGCTTGTTCTGAGGATGGTCTTTAAGGCAGACAACTGAAACTTGTGGTACTCTTCTTGCCTTAAAAAGTCTGTGGAGATTCTCAGTCTTCCAGGTCATAGTTGCCTCAAAGGTGCTTTTTCAAAAGGCAACTGGACTATTTTTCCCCAGGAGGAGGAGGAGGAGGAGGAGGAGGAGGAGCAGGAGGAGCAGGAGCAGGAGCAGGAGCAGGAGGAAGAGAAGGATGAGGAGCAGGAGAGGAAGAAGAAGAAGAAGAAGAAGAAGAAGAAGAAGAAGAAGAAGAAGAAGAAGAAGAAGAAGAAGAAGAAGAAGAAGAAGAAGAAGAAGAAGAAGAAGAAGAAGAAGAAGAAGTTGTTTCACTTCTCATCCAAGAAGCTTCATTGATTCTGGCAGGATGGTGGGGCAATGGAAGGATCAGTTCTGACAGGATGGAAAGATCATATTTCTTTGCAGTCATCTGGTTATTAGTACTTTCCCTGAGAGCTCTTAAGGCCACTTGGGGGTTTATCTGTGCCCTCAGGGTCACCTGCATCAGAATGCAAATAGGGGATTGAAGCATTTAATGCATTTGCACACCTGTATCAGAGTTGCCCAGTGATTCATATTTATGACGGTTGCAGCCTCCTGGGGTCATGTGATCTCTTTTTGTGACCTTCTGACAAGCAAAGTCAATAGGGAAGCCAGATTCACTTAACAACATGTTACTGACTTAACAACTGCAGTGATTCACTTAACAACTATGGCAAGAAAGGTCATAAAATGGAGCAAAACTCACTTAATTGTCTCCCTTAACAAGAGAAATTTTGGGGCACAATTATAGTCATAATCATCCTGATTTTTCTATGTTATTATTTCCATCTTAAAGGAATTATACTGGTTGCTTTTGAATCAACCATTTGTAGGGGTGATATAAAAGACAGTTTAACCACTGAAACATTTAAATGCTTTTTTTAAAAAAAAAAAACTATATGATGCTTGAGACCCCAAGGTAAAGTTATAAATATTATTAACTTATGTCATATAACACTTCATTGCATATTTAATCTGTTGCTCACTGATGCAACTCAGCAAATTTTATACTTCTGTGGCTCCGAAAGCAAAACCCTAATGTTACTGTTCCATAGAGATTAACCCTTTTTTTTTTCATTTCATTTCTTTTTAAAAAATGAATCTTATACTTGTCTACTTAGCTTCAGGAATTTTTAAATAAACACTATGGAATCCTTCTTCTTCCTTTTCTCTATCCTTCCTCCTCCTCCTCCTCTTCTCCTCCTCTTTCTTTTCCTTCTTTCCTCTTCCTCCTCTCCTCCTCCTCCTTCTTTCCTCTTCCTCCTTTCCTCCTCCTCCTCTTCCTCCTCCTCCTCTTCCTTTTCCCTTTCTCTTCCTACTCTTCCTCCTCACTGCTACTCTTCTTCTTCCTTCTGCTCCTCCTCCTCTTCTCCTCCTCCTCCTCTTCCTTTTCCCTCTCTCCTCCTCCTCCTCCTCACTGCTATTTTTCTTCTTCCTTCTGCTCCTCCTCCTCTCCTCCTCTCCTCCTCTTCCTTCTTCTTCCTCCTCCTCCTCTTCCATTTCCCTTTCTCCTCCTCCTCTTCTTCCTCACTGCTACTCTTCTTCTTCCTTCTGCTCCTCCTCCTCTTCTCCTCCTCCTCCTCTTCCTTTTCCCTCTCTCCTCCTCCTCCTCCTCACTGCTATTCTTCTTCTTCCTTTTGCTCCTCCTCCTCTCCTCCTCCTTCTTCCTCCTCCTCTTCCTTTTCCCTTTCTTCTCCTCCTCCTCACTGCTATTCTTCTCCTTCTCCATCCATTTCACAAAAAGTTCTTCCTCCGTTGAGCTCTTCTAAAACTTATAGAAAGGCTCTTGAGGATAATGGTCCAAAATCAATTGCCCCCAAGGCCCCCCAAAAGACCTTCCTTCAGCACCCTTTTTTTCCCTCCCTGCACGTGGACCTTCTCTTCTGCAGAGCAATTAGAAAGCCAAACGCAGTCCTGTGTAGATGGAGACACCAAGGACCCTGATTCAAACATAAATTGCTGACTTCTTCTTTTTCTTCTTCTTTTTTTCCACTGAGTGCGTAGGAAGTGCTATTTGGGAGACCCCACACCTACTGTGTTGGGCCCCTAATTGTTTCCTGAGATAGATAAACCCCTGCTGAAGTTCTTAGAAGCGCTCGCTTCTTCTTAAATTTCTTTCCTTCTTGCCCTATCTTTCTGTCCTCCCATTTCCCGCTTAATAGTGGGCAGGTTAATGTTGTTTTTATTCACCCTTTTCTCTGCCAGTCCAGCCTCTTTCGCCAACACGGTGACTTCCACTTAATAACAGCCAAGCTTTTATCTGTCCTGTTCTTAACGCTGCCCTTTCTCTCTTTCTATGTATTTCTCGAAATTACCAGCCCTACACACAATCTGTCACCTTTGCACTCCACCACAAATTGAATTTCAGGCTTCCTCCAAAGCCAGGATGCTGCGCTGCTGCTCGGATGGGATATTTAGGCCGCCAGCATTATTTATACCGATGGCGCAAGCAGGATGCTCCCTCTGTTGCAAGCCAGCCAATCACAGGATGGCTCAGCTGGAATTAAGAGATCAGCCCCCCCTTAATTAAAAGCAAACAACATGGAAGTATGGGGTGTGTAGAAGTATACAGTGTCATTCATAAGACCCAGGTGGTCCTCAGATTACGATCCCAACTGAGCCCAACATTTCTGTTACTAAACGAGACAGTTGTTCACTGAGTTTGGCCCAGGGATGGGGTCTACTTACCTTTACTACCAGTTTGCAATGGGATTGCTTGCTCGCACGCGCGCCTTGCTTCTGCACATGTGCAGATCGCTGATGATGACATCTGGAGCAGTGGGCGGGGCCTCCCACCAGTTTTACTACCGGTTCTCGCGAATCGGTCCAAACCAGGGGCAACCCACCACTGCTTTGGCCCCATTCTACGGCCTTGCTTGCCACCATTGCGAAATAAATCTGGCTTTCCCATTGACTTCGCTGGTCAGAAAGTCACAAAAGGGGGCTCATGGGACACCGCAACCACCATAACTATGAGTCAGTGGCCAGGTGTCTGAATTTTGATCACATGACAACGGGGATGCTGCAACTATCACAAGTGTAAAAAACGGTCATAAGTCACTTTTCCTGGAGTTCTGCTGCAGCCGTGGTGGTGCAGTGGTTAGAATGCAGTATTGCAGGCTAATTCTGCCGACTGCTAGCAGTTCGATTCTTACCTGTTCAAGGTTGACTCAATCTTCCATCCTTCCGAGGTGGATAAAGTCAGGACCCAGATTGTTGGGGGTGGCTGACTCTGTACACCACTTAGAGAGGGCTGTAAAGCACTGGGAAGCGGTATATAAGTGAAATTGCTATAAGACACTTTTTTCAGTGCTGTTGTAACCTCGAATGGTCCTTAAATGAACTGTTGTAAACCAAGGACTGCCTACATAGGGTATGCTTCCTATTTGATGGAAGACAGGGAAAATCATCCCAACGGTGTCCCAAAACAGAATAATAAAAGAATAACAGAATTGGAAAGGATCTTCGAGGAGGATCTTCGAGACCTCAAGAGGTCTTCGAGTCCAACCTTCTGCTGAAACAGGAGACCCAATTCCATTTCAGCTAAATGGCTGTCCAATCTCGTATTGAAAACCTCCAGTGATGGTGCACCAAAACTCCTGGAGGCAAGTTGTTCCACTGATTAATTGTTCTCACTGTCAGGAAATTTCTCCTTAGTTCTAAGTTGCTTCTCTCCTTGATGAGTTTCCACTCATTGCTTCTTGTCCAGCCCTCAGGTGCTTTGGAGAATAGCTTGACTCCCTCTCCTTTGTGGCAACCCCTGAGATATTGTAACACTGCTATCATGTCACCATTAGTCCTTCTTTTCATTAAACTAGGCATACCCAATTCATTCAACTGTTCTGTGTATATTCTTCGTATAAACACAGCAGAGTTTATGAATATACATATTGCTAGATCTGCTGGAAGTTGAAGGGCATTCACCCCAATTAATTGTTCTCTGCTGAACATTTTCTAAAGGTAGAGTTCTTTGTCTGGATTGGTGGTATAATCAACGCAAGTGTAGCTAAATGTTTTGTGTGTGTGTGAAGAGAACCAGATGAATGGCTTATACTTTCCTGACATCCCTGCTGTTCCTTGATTCCATCTAGGTTATTTGCTCAGAGATAATTGAGGAGTGAAAATTTAAGTCCTCTGTTCCTGCCGGCTCTTATCAGAATTATGCATTTGGCGCCTGATCGCTGTTAAGGGGGGGGGGAGTTATTCTTAGGCAACTTTCCATTTTTATCTCTTATCACCTTCCCATTCTGGCAAACCTTATCACCCCTTTTCAAGCTAAAGGTATGATAATTGGAGCTTTGCAATTATAGGTAGAGCAGGCAAAGATTTAATGGGCCAGTATGACAGAGTAAATGGAAGAGTGAAAAAGGAATCCGGAGCTGCCTTATCTATTAACACTTTAATAGTAATGTTTTTTTTTTTGCCCCCTAATTAATCCAAAGTTGCCAAAGTAATTGCTGGGAGCTATAATTATAAATAAATGATAGGCAGCTCTATAGCAAGGAGCTTTCTGATGGAAAGGAGGGGATCGCAAGAGATTTTGAAAGTGGACTCTTTGCAAGAGACCATCTTCAGGGCCAGTTCTTCACTTCTGCTGTAGACTATGAATCAGAAAAAATATATATATTTTCCCATCTCTAGGAAACCCAGTTCCAGAGATGGTATTCAGCAGGTTCTGTCCAGTTCTGGAGAACTGGTAGCGGAAATTTTGAGTAGTTTGGAGAACCGGTAAATACCACCTCTGACTGGCCCAATCCCCATCTATTCTCTGTCTCCCGAGTCCCAGCTGATCAGGAGGAAATGGGGATTTTGCAGTAACCTTCCCCTGGATTGGGGAGGGAATGGAGATTTCACAGTATCCTTCCCCTGCCATACCCACCAAGCCATGCCCACCAAGCCATGCCACACCCACCAACCCACGCCCACAGAACCGGTAGTAAAAAAAAATTGAATCCTATCAGTTCATTCTAAAATCTTGTTCTGTGGCTCAGCCTACCAATTTTCTATCTATTGCACGGACGGAGGGAAAGTTTATTAATCTGTAAATGTATTTTTGTTCACATGTTTAGTTTTACATTACATGTAACATTTTTCAATGTTCATTTGTTTTAAAATCATTTTATTTATTTATTTTTGCCCTTGCTACCTCAGCTGGTGGAGAACTCTGCTTCCTCAAGAGGACGGTGAATGAATATTCCTTGTCACCAGCCCTCCAGGTCAAACCCGCAAGGAAGAGGAGCATTCATGGAAGTTCGTTTCTGCAAACTGGTCCTTCCTGCAAACTTGACTCTCGATTAATTTCTTTCATGTTCTCGGGGAACGTTTCTTGACACCCATCATGTGATAGTTGGATCTCAAGGACTTCAGAAGGCAGGAGATAAAGCCACCGGTGTTTCTCAAGCTTTAGTCCTTGACACTGAATAAATCTGCATTCATCCCTTTCTAGCCCTTTGTGTATTTTTCTATTTTTTGATCCTGCTGAAGTGTCTTCTTGTTATTCTATGCTTCTTGCTGCTTTTTTTTCCTTCCTCAAAAGACTAAAGAGCCTGAGCCAACCTCTCTGTTTAGCAGAGAACAATCCATAATAGCTCTGATTATTTAAAATGGAAGCTCGCGGAATAATTTTAGCCATCAAAATAATAAACATGATGCTGCAGCACAAAATTGTAAGGCTAATGTTCATTGAGTCGCACTTTGTTCTACAAAAGGGAGGGTAAAAAAACAAATATTATTTGTCACCCGGTATGGTACACTGAATAGAGAAGTTGGGATTTAGATATACGTTTAATTTTATCTGGAACAACAAAGCTTCTTTTTCAGCTTGAAATAAGTCACAACTAGGTTTACACATCATCCTAAACCAGGGGTCTGCAACCTTAAACACTCAAAGAGCCATTTGGACCCGTTTCCCACAGAAAAGAAAACACTGAGAACCCATGCCTGACTATTTCTTGAGTGGCCACAAAACTAGCTTATGTAGTTGAATGAAACGTTCTGTTTTCTTCTGAAACTTTTATTTTCTTGGATTTATCCATGGTTGGCCTACTGGAGGTTGAAAAGCTCAATAAATCGTATGCCAATGGGTGTCGCATATTGGCGGTTGTGACGCATATTTTGAGTGACAGGGAGCCGCAGCAGAGGGGTGAAAGAGCCATATGCGGCTCCAGAGCCGCAGGTTGCTGACCTCTGTCCTAAACCATGGTTTATTTAACAATGGACGACTGATTGTTCTATAGTTGGATGGATGGATCCAACAAGCAAAGACATAAATTATGGCTGATAAACTACTTGTCAAATTCCATAAAACAAGCCAAATTCCATAAAACCATGATGGTTTAATGCAACACCTTCATTAAACTAAGAATTATTAGGCTAAAATTGAAAGCAACAAAATCCTGGATATAGGAGGGTTTTGAGTCCAATCCAGAATATATGGAGATCTCTTGATACAATCTCAGTGCAATCAATAATTCCATTGCTTCATTATCTCCATCCCTTATCGATCAGAAGCATTTTTGCTTCAATTTTCTCTCTGCTGCAATCACTTTGATCACTTAATCACTGCTCTAGCTCTCTGTCGCATGTTACGTCTGGCCAATTGATGATGGCTTGAGCTCTTCGGAGTGTCACCAATTGTCAATCTCAACTCGTTAAGCACTTTGGTGATTTACCTACAGATATACAAGTTCATTCATCTCCTTTCTTTTATCTAGGGATCAAATGCATTTTCCATATATAAGGGGGACAAAAATCACTTTCTCTGGGGCATTGCTTCCTCCTTCTGTTCCTTCGCCATCTTTCATATTCGTAAGGTAGATGAAAAGCCAAAATTAAGCCCGTCTTTTCCACCAGAAGCAGTGCTTTTTATATATAAACTAATTCATTTACACCATCTAAAGTTATCTCCTCAATGAATCTCCGGGTTTAGGAAAGGGCAGGAATTAAGGAATCTCAAAACTCAATATGATCTGTTGTTTGACTGTCTCTTTGGCTAGGAGAGGCAGGGTTATCACCTCCAAGGCTTTTCACTTCAACGATACTGGATCAAAACAGACTTATCTTTGCTCTTTCCTTCTCAGCTGGAAATATTGAATCGGTGACCTATGAGAAATGGACTCAACACATTTCTTCTTGAATTATTTGGTTCAGCATTTTACCCAGCCTTCTCTTCTCTTCTCTTAAGAGCAAAATGTGCTTTTGCCCAGGAAGGGAGCTCATAGACCCGACATATTACAGATTACAGAGTTGGAAGGGACCTTGTAGGTCATCTAGTCCAACCCCACTCCCACCCCGCCCAAGCAGGAGCCCCTACACTGGGGTCGGCCACCTTAAACACTCAAAGAACCATTTGGACCTGTTTCCCACAGAAAAGAAAACACCGGGAGCCACAAAACTCTTCCCCTGCCTGACTAGTTCCTGAACAGCCACAAAACTAGCATATATAGTTGAATTAAAGATTCTGTTTTCTTCTGAAACTTTTCTTTTCTTGGATTTATCCATGGTTGGCCTACCGGGGGTCGAAAAGCTTAATAAATCAGTGGGTGTTGCACATTGGCAGTTGTGACGCATATTTTGAGTGACAGGGAGATGCAGCAGAGGGATGAAAGAGCCACATGCGGCTCCAGAGCCACAGGTTACTGACTCCTGCCCTAGACCAACATCCTTGGCCCCAAATCTTCATAAAATCATAAAAGAACCGAACCCCTTGAAGGACTGACGGTAGCCACAGTAGACAATATTTTGAGTCAGCTACCCTGTTATAAAGCAGTTCCTTACACAGGTAGTCCTTGACTTACAACAGTTTGTTTAGTGACCGTTTGGAGTTACAATGGCACTGAAAAAAAGTGACTTATGGCCGTTTTTCACATTTGCAACCGTTGCAGCATCCCCTTGGGTACGTGATCAAAATTTGGAGGCTTAGCAACTGGCATGGACTTACGACAGTTGCCATGCCCCAGGATCACATGATTTCCTTTTGCAACCTTCTGACGCCAGCTTCACTTAACAACCGTGTTACTAATTTAAGAACTGAAGTGATTCACTTAACAACTGGGGCAAACAAGGTCGTAAACTGGGGTAACGCTAATTGAACAAATTTTGGGTTTAATTGTGGTCGTAAGTCAAGGACTATCTATACTCACAGTCCAACAGGCTGATCTTTATAACATCATAACATAAAACATCATCAGAGTGTGAAGGGAACTTGGAAGTCTTCTAGTCCAACTCCCTGTTCAAGCAGGAGGCACTATACCATTCCAGACAAGGGATCATCCAGTCCCTTCTTAAAAGTCTCAAAGGATAGAGCTCCACAACTTCTGGAGGGAAGTTGTTCCATCGGTTAATTGTACTCACTGTCAGGAAATTCCTCCTTAGTTCTAGGTTGGATTTTTCCTTGGTTAGTTTCCATCCGTTGCTTCTTGTCTTGCTTTCTGGTGATTTGGAAAATAGGTTGACCCCCTCTTTTTTTGTGGAAGCCCTTCAAATACTGGAACACTGATGTCATGTCTCCCCTAGCCATTTTGAGACTTCAGTGCTGACACTCTGGAGCTGAAGGATAGGGAGGGAGGGAATAGAGATAGTTGGGGTTTTATAGTCAAAACAAAATACTTTCTCTTGGGAACCAAGGACATTCCTTCAGGTGTTTGGAAGGAGGGGACTGAGGTCACAAAGCAACTGGACTGTATTCTGATTGGACCATGTGAACTGATTGTTTTGAGAAAATGAAAAACTTTTACTTTTAATTAGGTGAAAACCGCAGGAATAGTCAGAGTCGGTTTTCACCAGCCTGTGCCCATATGACATATACAATAAACCAGTGGTGAAATCCAAATTTTTTTACTACCAATTCTGTGGGCATGGCATGGTAGGCATGGCAGGGGAAGGATACTGCAAAATCTACATTCCCTCCCCACTCCAGGGGAAGAATACTGCAAAATCCCCATTCTCTGCACTCTTTCTAGAGTCTCTCTCTTTTTTTTTTTTAATATTGTGGGAACCAGAACGGGACACAGTATTTCAACTGTGGTCTTACCAATACTTCACACATGGCCAGCTTCAGTTTCCTTTGGCCCTTGTCTAAAAAGCTAGATTGACTTGAAGCAATCTGGGTAATAGCTAAATGAAACTTCAACTTACTGGACTGAAATTTTCCCCGTTTCCGCTAATCGCTTTGCGATACAGCAATTACAGAATATCTCCTACCAGACAGCCATTAAATGCTGTCCTCCGAGCGAATTAGACCATCTTCAACTCCTTTCCTTTCCGAACCAGCTAATCTTAGGATGATGATAATGTGCGGGAACTGCCATTCTGGGGGAGGCTGGCAATGTGAAATAATCACCCCGATTCTTGAGACATCAGTGATAAGTGAATAAGAGAAAGAAGAGTGGTTCAGAAGAAGTCACTTTATCATTACTGTCATTAGTTGCTCAGCATGATTCTGTGTTTCTTTTATTTATTTATTTTTTTCCGCTCTTTCTCCAGATAGAATATTATTTTTTCTTCCCCAAAGAAGCAGAAGGCAGAGGGCACAGCCAGACAACTGTCTTCAAGTGAGAGCTATCAAACCTTGAGCCAAAAAAGAAAAATATGCTGGCATGGGTGCTATTCTGCCTAGCAACAAGGCCAGACATGGGTGCTTTTAATGCAGGACAAAGTCAAGAAAACCTCTTCGTTGGCAGCAACACACAGCTAGTTGAGTCCAGATCTCACACTCTTTTGAAAAAAACATTAAATCAGGATTCTTAAGAGCCTATGTAAGGCTTCCTAACTGCTTCACAGAGAATCAGGCAGACATGAGGCAGGTAGATGCCTTTGTGGAAATTGAATGTTGGATGACAATGAGGAATCTGGAGGCTAAACCAGAATAATAGAATAACAGAAGGGAGCTCAGAGGTCTTCTAGTCCAATCCCTTGCTCAAGCAGGAAACTTTATACCATTTCAGACAAATGGTTGTCCAATCTCTTCTTAAAAACGTCCAGTGTTGGAGCATTCACAACTTCTGGTGGCAAGTTCTTCCACTGATTGTTTCAACTGTCAGGAAATGTCTCCTTAGTTCTAGGTTGATTCTCTCCTTGATTAGCTTCCATCCGTTGCTTCTTGTCCTGCCCTCAGGTGCTTTGAAGAATAGGTTGACCGTACGATGAATGATTGAGGGAACTAGGTATGTCTAGTCTAATGTAGAGAAGGACTGGGGTGACAATGATAGCAGTCTTCCAGTACTTGAAAGGCTGTCACAGAGAGGAGGAAGTCAACTTACTCACCAAAGCACCTAAGGACAAACAGGTGGAAGATCATTAAACAGAGATCCAGCCTAGAACTAAGGAGAAATTTCCTGACAGTGAGAACAATTAATCAGTGGAATGGCTTGCCTCCAGGAGTTCTAAATGCTCCAACACTGGAGGTTTTCCAGAAGAGATTAAACACCATTTGTCCAGAATGGTATAGGTAGGACTAAAAGACTTCTAAGTCTCTTCCAACCCTATTATTCTATGTTTCCTCATTCCAAACTGTACATCCATGAAGAAGAGTTCCACTGTCCAACGGTCCAGGTCTTATCTGCTAAGAAGTGTCAGCTGGCAGAGTTCAGGACAAGGGCCATTTCTATCATTTTTTATTTATTTATTTATTTATTTATTTATTTATCTAACTTATATGCCGCCCTCTCTCCAAAAAGGACTCAGGGCAGCTCTCAACAATAAAACACATAAAATTCAATATTAAAATGTTAAAAACCATTAAAACTCCCCTTAAAACCTTTTCAGTCCAATCCGGCCTGGCAAAATAACCATGTCTTGAGGTCATGGCGAAAAGAGCGAAGATCAGGGGCCATCCGTAGCCCCAGGGGGAGTTGATTCCATAAGGTAGATACGCCCACAGAGAAAGCCCGTTCCCTAGGAGTCACCAACCGACACTGCCTGGCCAACGGCACCCCAAGGAGGCCCCCCCTGTGGGAACGCACCGGGCGATGGGGAGCTGTCATTGGCTGCAGATGGTCCATCAGGTACCCTGGGCCTAGGCCATGTAGGGCTTTATAGGTAATAACCAGCACCTTGAATCTTACCCAGATCATGGCACCCTCATGCTCTCCTTCTGAAATATCCTCCCTCCAGATATTAGTGTCAAGGTTCCAAGTAACATACCTACAGAAAACAAAACTCCGAGGCAGGAAGATTCCTCAAAGAATAGTTTTATTTGATATGTCATATTGGCACAGGCTGGTTAAAACCGACTCTGAAGTTTCCTGCGGTTTTCACCTAATTAAAAGTTTTTCACCCTCCCCAAACTATCAGTTACATGGTCCAATCAAGGCGGTGTCTGGTTGCCTGGAGACATCACTCCTCCTTCCAATGACCAGATGTGAAAATGTCCTTGGTTCCCAAGAGAAAGTATTTTATTTTGGCTACAAAACCCCAGCTATATCTAATCACCCCCCTCCCTTTCCCTCAGCTCCAGTGTGGCAACACTGAAGCTCCAATATGACTCCAGTCAGGTCAGCTTCAGAGTTGACGATTAGATTTGCCCCATCTCTATTGGTCTTCAGTATGGTGGCTAAGACACTGAGCGTCTCGATCGAAAGGCAGTTCAGCAGTTCGAATCCCTAGTGCCGCGTAATGGGGTGAGCTCCTGTTACTTGTCCCAGCTTCTGCCAATCTAGCAGTTCGAAAGCACATAAAAAAGGCAAGTAGAAAAATAGGGACCACCTTTGGTGGGAAGGTAACAGCGTTCCGTGAGCCTTTGGCATTGAGTCATGCTGGCCACATGACCACGGAGACGTCTTCGGACAGCGCTGGCTCTTCAGCTTTGAAACGGAGATGAGCACCGCCCCCTAGAGTCGGGAATGACTAACATGTATGTGCGAGGGTGAACCTTTACATTTACCTTTAAGGCATTTAAGTCTTGGCTGTGGGCTCAAACCCGGGGCCACAGGTATGTCGCCTCTCTATAAGTCAGATGCTCCCTATGACAATGTCATATTTGTACCTTCCAAGACATCTTTAAATAGAGAGGGCTGTGTAAGCCTGCTTTTAGAAGCCGTATGTTGAGTATGGGAAAGAATAAGAAGGAAAATAATGGAAAATAATAGGGTACTAAGTATGTAGGTGGAGTTTGTAGATTAATTACTCTCTACATCAGCCTTTGTAGGACAGAGGGCTGGAAAAATGTTCCTTCTCGGTAAACTTCAAAATATTAGGAAGTATTTAGTGGCCATACTCAAGAATTAGCCAATGCACCATACTGAATCCAAAGGGTCCATGAAAGACAGAGACAACTTTAGAATGAAGCAGTCACGGCAGGCAGAAAAAACTAATCAAGGAAACGTAACTCAACTTGAAGCTTCTGCTTTCTCTGCGAGACTACAAATATTATGATGTAGATATTAAACACTTAGTGGATATAATTAACTTCCCATTTAGCTATATCTTTCTAATGCAACCACAGATAAGAATAGCAGACTACCATTTAAGTTTAATGAACATTTTAAATGCATACGAGGACTAGCTTTTGAGGCATGTGTGTCTGTGTGTCTGTGTGTGTGTGTGTGCGCGCCTATCTTCTGAGATTACTTTTTTTCTTTCTGGGAAAAATATTGAATTCATCGTGCTTGCTTTAACTTGTTTGGGTTTTTTTTTCCCATAGACCTCCATCTCATGAGCTCCAAGCATCGCAGTCAAGCCTTTCGGGTTTGTTTTTGCTGACTTTGCAAGGAAGGAAAGAAAGAAGGAAAGGAAGGATCAGGGAGGGAAGGGAAGAGAGGGAAGGAAAGAAAGAAGGAAAGGATCAGGGAGGAGGGAGGAAAAACAGGGAGGGAGGGAGGAAGATGGGAAGGTGGAAGGAAGGAAGGAAGGGATGAGGGAGGGAGGGAGGGAGAGAGGAGAAACAGGGAGGAGGAATGGAGGAAGGGAGGAAGATAGGAATGTGGGAGGAAGGAAGGAAGGAAGGAAGGAAGGAAGGAAGGAAGGAAGGAAGGAAGGAAGGAAGGAAGTTCCTGAGGAGATAGGATTCTTCCTGGAATGAAACTAAGGACATTGCTACGAATTTGATATGCCCCAACGCAATACAGTAAGTGCTGCTTCCTTCTTTTTGTGCCGTACTTCATTACAGCACTTCATCATTTTTGTCCAAGAAACAGAGTTCATTTATGTCAAATGAAATCTTTGCCAAACACTGAGTGATGTTGTAATCTTACCTAAAACCTTTCAACACATGATCGGTATGACAGAAATGCTGAACATCTTAGTTATAACAACATCTACTTTTATTCAACCTTTGGGACCATGAAATCCTTACTAATATCATATGACATTTATTTATTTAAGAAGCAATGTCTTGGATGGAGCAAGAGCTTCAGTGCTTCCCTCCCAAGCATCCTTGTGGGCGTCAGCAATTCAACCAAGAGGCTTCCAGAAATATTGTCAAAGGTACAGTGAACATGGAAGATCAGAGGTTGTCTCAGCCACTTTCAGATTTCTGTATTTTAATTCCTTAATTCAGTTACAGTGAGACAGAGGCTTATAAATTTAATAAATATGTACATACAGTACAGATAAATGATAGAAATAGAGATGAGAGAGAGAGAGAGAGAGACAGACAGACAGATAGAAAGCTGATAGAGATAGATAGATATATTATGTATATAGAGAGATGATAGAGAGGGGGGAGAGGGATAAATAGATGATAGATAGATAGATAGATAGATAGATAGATAGATAGATAGATAGATAGATATGGATGGATGGATGGATGGATGGATGGATGGATGGATGGGATGGGATGGATGGATAGATGATAGATGATAGATGATAGATGATAGATAGATAGATAGATAGATAGATAGATAGATAGATAGATAGATAGATAGATAATTGCTTGTTGTTTCTGAGTCTGCTATGCCAAAGCATAGAGTTTACCAAAAGTTGCAATAACCCTGCAACTTTTTTCCAGTACAGAAAAAAAAGCCGATTATAAAAGATGGGAAATCCAGAACAACAATAGATACCCCCCCCCTCTGCCCTGGTGGAAATAAACACTTGTTGACTTATGAAGCAAATGGCTCTGGCAGTTGTATCATTACCTTTCCAGTCATTAAACTGTCCAAAAGGTTCGTCCTTGAATTGTGTTTGTGTGTTGCAAAGGGACAGTGTCAAGGTGAAATGAAGAATGGGCCTCCCTTCCCGAGTTCCAGAGTTTCCGGTCGATATAATTCAGGGTGCATGAGAGCAAGAAGAGATGTTCTCAGCAGTCACCCACCTGCCCCAGGTGGCAATATACTACTCCAACAGCTGCCCCATCAATCCAGCTCTCCCTGGGCCAACTTCCTGGCACTCAATCTGGCGTCACTTGTCAAGAGGAGGCAAAACAAGGTGAAGGCAGAATGTGCCGATCCATCCTCCAGATGTTGCCGAGAGAAAGTAAAGGAAGAACTAGCAAGACATGTGACAGCATCAGGTCAGCACTTCCAAGCACATAAAGCTTCTAGACAGGCATCCCAGGCAGAACATCTGTTTGAATCCTCCTTCTGTCCCCCAAAGGGTCTCTGAGAACAGAGATGCAGCCCTCCGTGTTAAGCTCTTAGATCTGCATATCTAACTTAAGACCTCATCCTGGGGTATGTTTTGGAAGAAGGGAAGTCAAAAAGGGAGGAGGAGGAGGAGGAAGGGAGGGAAGGGAGGGAGGAAGGGAGGGGAGAGAGGGAGGGAGGGAGGAAAAGAGGGAGGGAGGAAGGAAGGAAGGAAGAAAGAGGAGGGAGGGAGGAAGAAAGAAAGAAAGGGAGGGAGAGAGAGGAAGGAAAGAAGGGAGGAAGAAAGAAAGGGAGGAAGGAAGGAAGGAGTGGAGGGAGGAAGGAAGAAAAAAAGGGAGGGAGGGAGGGAGGAAAAGAGGGAGGAAGGAAGGAAGGAAGGAAGGAAGGAAGGAAGGAAGGAAGGAAGGAAGAAAGGAAGGAAGGAAGGACTCTTGGAGAGGAGACAGGCAGAGAAAAAATTCTATGCATATTACTTCAATATTATTTCCTAGTGGTGGGTGAAGGAAGTAATGGGCAAAATGAATGAAAGGTTCAAAAAGAAATCAATCTCAAAACTACATTTTGAGTACCAAATATGTTGAGGCATCTTCGTGCTTGTACTTCGGTTCCTTCTCGCTTTAAACGTCATCAGATGGAAGACAAATTTCTCCAGAAGAAGCACCTGGAAGTCACTTCCCCCCGCTTTTCTCTCCATCTCTTCCATCTTTCCTAACTAATAGCCTCATTTTTTTTTAAGCAGAAGCCCTGAAATATGATGAGGTGTTTTTTTTAAAAAAAAAAAAAACCTCACACGCCATATATTCTTTGATGTCATTTTAACAGCAGTTGGTAGACTGCAATTGTATTCACTTTTTAACTGCAAGTAAAATAGCCATTATACTTGTAAAAAATTTATGGGAAGTGTTATTGGACAGAAAATGGCTTTGACAATATAGATTTGAAAAACGGGCTCCTTCTTTTTTTTTTTTTTTTTTGGCATTCAGGGGGCAAAACGTTCTTGCAATATATCACTTCACATAACCAGATTTCAATCACGATCTCCCTTCCTTTTAGGTCCTTGTTCAATTGATGCCAACCTGAGAAACTCTGGATGTGTGTGAGTGTTAAATAAGAAAGAAGGTTGCTTAGTTTAGGGATGAATAAGAAATGATCTAAGTCAAAAGATTTACAACAAGGCACAGAGAAATTATAAATTGGCCTCTGATGCTATCAGCACTGAATCTTCTCCTCCCTGAATATTGTATAGCAAGCAATATGTTTAAAACATATTCACAGAGAGCTTTAGGGGAATTTTCTTGAATCAAACAAAAATATGCAGTTTAAGGAATCTGGCTACAAATCAGGAGGCCACAGGTTCGAGTCCTGCCTTAGGCATGATGAAGCCAGACGGATGACTTCGGGCAAGTCAGTTTCTTTCATCCCTAGGAAGGAAGCAATGGCAAGCTGCTTCTTGAAAAACTCTGCCAAAGAAAATTGCAGGGAGTTGCCCAGGCAGTCACTGAGGGTCAAAACTATCAGAGTTTGCAATAGAAATTAAATCCAAAAAGCACAAACAGGGAAACTGATTCAGCAGGATTCACTAACTTTTATTTATTTATTTATTTATTTATTTATTTATTTATTTATTTATTTATTTATTTATTTATTTAGAATTTGTATACCGCCCTTCTCCCTGAGGACTCAGGGTGGTGAACAGCCAAGTAAAAACATCAAGTACAAATATTAAAATACAGTTAAAATATACATATATAAATTTGGCCCCATTAATTAAAAACAATAAACAAAACACTTAAAAACACTTAAAAAATTAGAATACATTCTATTCTATTCTATTCTATTCTATTCTATTCTATTCTATTCTATTCTATTCTATTCTATTCCATTCCATTTCATTCCATATTTTCTTTGTTCTATTCTATTCCATTCCATTTCATTCCATTCTATTCCATTCCATATTTTCTTTGTTCCATTCTATTCTATTCTATTCTATTCTATTCTATTCTATTCTATTCTATTCTATTCTTTAATTCCTATTCTATTCTATTAATTCTAATTCTATTCTATTCTCACGGTTCTCTTCTCTTCTATTCAAATCTCTTCTATTCTCATAGTTCTCTTCTATTTAAATCTTCTCTTCAAATCTCTTCTCTTCTAAAAAAAAAACCCTCCTACTTCAATTAAAATCCCTCCTAGAATTCATACCAGCTATCATTCAAACTGTCCTGTGTTGTTTTTCTCCCATTAGATTGTGTGTGAACGGACGTCTAGGTTCTAATGCTTGAGAAGGTCCCAACCCTCCTCTGCTCCATTTGATCTGAGGATTCCTGTCCATGAATTCCCACCACAGAGACAAATCTTTTCCCATCAGGCAAACTGTCCCAATCCTGCAGCCTTTTCTCTGACACTTCCACAGTCCAGCAATCATAAAGAGAGCAGTTCATCATATAAGGGAGTGAAAGGAGTGGACAGTTTAAGAGCAAACATTTTTTAAAATAAAAATGTTTACAGAGAGGTGATGGGCACCACTTATTATGTGGAAAATTGTTCATGATCTGCCTTCTGATGATTCCACAGTGGTATCTCATAGATAATAGCCATCAGCAATGTTTCCATATGTCCAATGATCCCATATATTCTGTGAAGTACAGGTTAAGTCCTCGATTTATAACCATTCTATTATTGTATTCTATTCTATTCCATTCCATTCTGTATTTTATTATTCTGTTCTATTCTATTCTATTCTATTCTATTCTATTCTATTCTATTCTATTCTACTCTACTCTACTCTACTCTATTCTATTTCCTGTATTATGTTCTGTTCTATTGATTCTATTCTCTTCTCTTCTCTATTCTATTTTACTCTATTCTATTCTATTCTATTCTATTCTATTCTATTTTCTGTATTATGTTCTGTTCTATTGATTCTTTTCTTTTCTCTTCTCTTCTCTATTCTATTTTACTCTACTCTACTCTATTCTATTCTATTCTATTTTCTGTATTATGTTCTGTTCTATTGATTCTTTTCTCTTCTCTTCTCTATTCTATTTTACTCTATTCTATTCTATTCTATTTTCTGTATTATGTTCTGTTCTATTGATTCTTTTCTCTTCTCTTCTCTATTCTATTTTACTCTATTCTATTCTATTCTATTCTATTCTATTCTATTCTATTTTCTGTATTATGTTCTGTTCTATTGATTCTTTTCTTTTCTCTTCTCTATTCTATTTTACTCTATTCTATTCTATTCTATTTTCTGTATTATGTTCTGTTCTATTGATTCTTTTCTCTTCTCTATTCTATTTTACTCTATTCTATTCTATTCTATTCTATTCTATTTTCTGTATTATGTTCTGTTCTATTGATTCTTTTCTCTTCTCTTCTCTATTCTATTTTACTCTATTCTATTCTATTCTATTCTATTTTCTGTATTATGTTCTGTTCTATTGATTCTTTTCTTTTCTCTTCTCTATTCTATTCTACTCTACTCTACTCTATTCTATTTCCTGTATTATGTTCTGTTCTATTGATTCTTTTCTCTTCTCTTCTCTATTCTATTTTACTCTATTCTATTCTATTCTATTCTATTCTATTCTATTCTATTTTCTGTATTATGTTCTGTTCTATTGATTCTTTTCTCTTCTCTTCTCTATTCTATTTTACTCTATTCTATTCTATTCTATTTTCTGTATTATGTTCTGTTCTATTGATTCTTTTCTTTTCTCTTCTCTATTCTATTCTACTCTACTCTACTCTATTCTATTTGCTGTATTATGTTCTGTTCTATTGATTCTTTTCTCTTCTCTTCTCTATTCTATTTTACTCTATTCTATTCTGTTCTGTTCAATTCTATTCTATTCAATTCTATTCAATTCTCTATTGTATTGTCAATTTAGTGACCATTCCAAGCTACAACATGGGGGAAAAAATGACTGATGACTCTTTTTCACACAGCATCCCCATGGTCACATGATCAAAATTCAGACGCTTGGCCACTGGCTCATATATATGACGGTTGCAGTGTCCCAGGGTCATGTGATCAGCATTTGCAACCTTCGGACAAAGCAAAGTCCATGGTGGAAACCAGATTTGTTAACATGGCCGCGATGGCGGTGATTCACTTAACAACCGTGGCAAGAAAGGTTGCAAAATGGAGCAAAGCACATTTAAGAACTGTCTCACTTAGCAACAGAAAATATGGGCTCAATTGTGGTCGTAGGTCAAGGACTAGCTGTATACCATCTGCTTGAAAACAGCTTGCATTGTTTTCTACTGAGATCCAAGCTTACTACTCAGTAACTTTCTTTACTTTAATAGGACTGATTCCCAAATAACGAGACGGCAGCGATATAATCAATTAATTGGCTAATTTACCCATTCTTATTCTTTTTTTAACAATCAGAAAAGGGTGTCCCGCTTTAAGCCTTGTGACATGCATTTTTAAAGGGAAAAGAATTGAAATCAAGCATTTCTAACACAAATTTATGCTTTCTGAGCATAAAAGCTTGGTGGGAATTGATATCACCAACTTATGCTTTTCACTCAAGTGTGGCTTTAATTACCTGCTAATCTGAATCATTCACACTCTTCAAATTAATTGACTAAAAATTGTTCGAGACGTACCAACCGTCCCCCCCTCCCCACTCCCGATTGGGAATTTGAAAACGTTGAGTGCAAAGAACAAAAGAAACACCTCCGAATTTACCTGAGATTAATGGGATGGAGGTTTAGTTTAGAAGAAAGTCTGTTTTTCAGATGGAATTTAGATGCTGTGCAATGATTGGAAAATCACAGATTTAGCCAGGGGTGGGATTCAACCAGTTCGGATCGGTTTGGTCAAACTGGATGCTAATTTTACATCTGGTTCACCGAACTGGTAGTTCCAAGGACTGTCTGGCCCTGCCTACCCTGCCCAGCCCCTCTCAGGAGTCCCCATGCGGCCCATTTTGGATGCGAGGTAAGTGCAGAGCCCACACGGATGCTCTGGGAGGGTGAAAAACAGGCCTCCCAGAAGTTCCGGAAGTCCAAAAACAGGCCCGTTTCCGGCCTCCTGAGGGTCTCCGGAGCCCGGAGGAGACCGTTTTCACCCTCCTGGAGGCTCAAGGAAAGCCTCCAGAGCCTGGGGAGGGCAAACCCCCCCCCGGCTGTGGAGCGGGAAGCTGAGTAGGCCATGCCCCCATGGCCACGCCCACCCAGCAACTTGGCAGAGAACCAGCTGCTAAAAATTTTCAATCCCACCCCTGGATTTAGCCATTTATTCTAAACTGGAGATGATTAATATTGAGAGATTTGCCACTTTCCAGATTTATGGAGATGGCAGAGCAGAGAAAAATGGCATAAACGATCCATGTTGAAAAGCATTTGGGTGGGGCTACTGGATATCTATATTATTCTTCCCCCCCCCCCTTTTCGATTTGTTTTTTTAACTCTTACACACAGAAAGCTTTTGTGGTGTCTGCTTTGATGGGTAGGCTCCTATTTTTCTAATTCACCATCACAGCTAAGTGCTCCTCATTATCCTGTTCAAACCTGGCCGTATTTTTTTTTCCCCCTGGAATGTTAAAATTGAAAGTCGGTGGGGTTTTATCTGGTTCATTCACCTGTTGAAAGAAGCCCACTTATCTTTTTACAGCAGAGGGAAAAAAGTATTTTGCAAGCAGAGGAGGGGAGGGGGAAAAAGGCAGTGCTGTATCTAACTATGGAAATTTTTCACTTGCTGGATGCACCCATATATAAAAAAAAATGTCTCGGGAATCCGAAGCCTCACAGTTGATCCAAGAGAAGAGAGAAGCTGTCAATCACTTTGGAAAAAAAACCCTTCAGTGCAGATGAGGGGGAAAATATACATCAATTCCTTGAAACAATTCTGGTCACATCTGGTCTTTCAAAGGTGTTGCTGATGCATCCAATGAATTCTTCCATAATTTGCTAAGGTTGAAAAAAAAATCTTTAGCTAGCGAGGACAGCTGCCATTGTCAACTCAGCTTTTTATCTTGTGGCCAAACACACTTTTTCTTAGGGCTTCAGGAAAGGATGCAAGTGGAGTGGAGGAGAGGAGGGGAGAAAGACCGAGGGAAGCGGAGAAGGAAGGAGACAGAAGAAGAGGGAAGCAGAGAGGGGAAAGGAGAGAGGGAAGGGGAGGGGAAGAGTAGAAGAAAGGGAAGGAGAGGGAAGTGGAGAAGAGAGAGGAGAGGGAAGGGGAGGGAAGGAGAGGGAAGCGGAGGGGAGAAGGGAAGGGAGGGAAGGAAAGAGATGGACTGTTGTAAAATAGAACATGTGATGTATTATAAAGGAAAATGTATAATAAAAACATTTTTTAAAAAAGGAAGGGATGCAAGTAAATTCTGAGCAGCTCAGCGACTCACCATGTTGGTGTTGCCTTTTTCGCAACGAGATCCCTTTGGATACAGGTAGTCCTCGCTTAGTGACCATACCTGGGCCTGTAAACTTAGTTGCTATATGGTTCAGTCAGTAAACAAAGAAGGGGGAAAAAAATCACACGACTGGAGCGGACTTACATTCTCACTTCCGCCTCCATGTTTAACTGAATCACTGCAATGTCTTGTTAAGCGAAATGTTGTGCGACCGCCCCAGGCTTACGGCCTCACTTCTGCAGCAGTCGTTAAGTGAGACGTCCAGTGTCATGCCTTGTGATTTTTTTTTTCTTTTACTGCTGGCTTCCCTCATTAATTTTGTTAATCAGAAGTCAGCTGGGGAACATTGCAGCGATGATCGCACATCCAGGGGATGCTGCAAACATAAATTTTAATTGTGGGTGAGATCTGCACTCTCTACGTTTGATGAGTACATTAAATAAACAAACAAACAAACAAACACCCTGATTTTCAGTCAGGTGACCATGGGGATTCTAGGACAGTTGTAAATACGAGGACCGGTCATAAAGGTAATTTTTCAGCACCCTCTGAACTTTGAACAGTCGCTAAACAGGGCAGTCGTTAAGCAAAGTGTACCTGAATTGCAGCTGCCTCTCCATTACGGCATGATAACAGGAACGTAGGAAACACAGAAAACTAGGTATCCCTGCAAAGGAAGGGCAGATTCTTCCTTGCAAATCAATATTTACAGCATACAAACACTTCTTCATTTGCAAAACCAGGCAAAGCAAAAAATCACCTTTGAAAATGCATCAGGTTTTTACTCTTTTCTCTTCCAGATCAAACTGGAAAACAAAATAAAATAGGGATTTCCTTTCACGTATGCATATCTCGACTCGCTCCTAGCACAGAATATTGAGTTTTGTTTCAGTAAAAAAAAAAAAAAAAACCTATCTAGAGGGCTTAAATCAAAGATGTGGGTGACAGTAAATTATCTCCTCCCACTGCCTGCCTTTTGCCTTCCCAAAGTTTCAAAAGATGGGCTCCATAAATAAAATATACAAGGGGACGCAGCGAGTACGGTATTGATCTCAGTTGTAAGTTGAGATGTAGAAATTTGCAGCGCTGGCATTTTCCGTCTCATGAAACAATGATAAATCTCCCTCCTTCACCCTCCACTCTTTCCCCCACCCCCAGCCAGATTATTATTCCGAATCTCTCCAATTAAAGGGAGATTGTTAATTCGCTACATTGGAGGTCTGCCTGATTTGGGGGGATGAAGGGAGGTAGACTTTTCTGACAATTCCTGGATGATTTTTATTTATTTATTTTGCTAAGATCAATACCGTACTCACAGCGTCCCCTTGTATATTTTATTTATGGAGCCCATAGTTTGAAACGTTGGGAAGGGACCTCAGAGGTCTTCTAGTCCAACCCTCTGCTCAAGGCAGCAGTCCTTATACCCGTGATGGTGAACCTATAGTAAAAATATGCGGCCAACTTGGGATGGCTTCTGTATAAACGATGGTTTGTGGGATTTCTGCTTTAATGATTAGGCCTCACTTCGTTCTATTTCTATCCCGATCTCTGGACTGCATGGTTTAATCAGGGTTCAAGGGGGGAAAGACGGGGGGATTGGTTGAGAAAAGAATGATCGGAGACCTAGAATGAAAGTCCTACATGAAAAGAATAAGAGAACTGGAGTATGTTAACTTTGAGAAGATTGAGAGAGATTTCCAGGCATTGTACAAATATAGGAATTGACGTCGTACTGAAAAAGGGTCAGGACATATTTTCTCTCATCTTGGAATACAGGACACCGAATAATGCTCTTAACTTCTAGGAAAAAAGATTTTGGTTGAAAGTCAGAAGAGGGGGGGATCCTTCATTTTAAGAGCAGCTTGATACCAGACCCAAAGAAGATAGTGAGCTTCCTATTGTTAACTGTTGGAGCAGTTCAGGATGCTTTAATTCCATGAGGCTAAAAATAATTTGAAGCTTTCCCAGGTGCCCAACTAAAGATATATATATATATAAAGCCAAAGAATAAAACTGGTACAGAAAAATAGAAATAAACTTTAATTTCTCCGAGAATCTGAAAACCTATTGTTGATTCATAATAGTTTGCAAGTTGGCATATGCCTACTCCTTTGGTAAGTTCAAGTTGAGGTAAATAAATGTAATTATTTTTTTTTTAATGTATTTTAAAAGACTTCTATAGCTGTTAACAACCCTGGGCAGTGCTCAAACCGTCAGAATCAAACTCAATTAAAAGTTTATAAAACTCTAGGAAAACTCACAGTGTCTCAGGGTAATAATTCTCCAGTCCTTCCACTCACCTTCTTAATCCCAAATACTAGCCATTCCTCTTATAAATCATTAATAGAGTAAAAGGATGCCATTAGCGAGAAAGGAAAAAATAGGAAGAGAAAATATAGAAAGAAAATAAAAGATAAGGACTGGACTGGCATCGGGAAAGTATTTTAAAAATACATTCCCCCAATATTTTAACTACCATTTCATTTCATTAAATGGTTAGCAACATTCAAACCTTTAACCTGCTTCTTCTACAGTTGGAGGCTTATTATGAATTAATCATGAATACCTCGGAAACTTTTGCTATAAAGAGAAACAAAAAAGAAAGATTGTTGCAAAGCACAGGATTAAGGAAATCATTACTTTATTTTAAAAAGAAAGTTACTAGTTCTGGTAATGTGATCCTTGTACAGGTAGTCCTTGAATTACGACCAAATCTGAGCCCCAAAATTGCACTGCTAAGCAACATGATTAAATTTTTTACCACAGTTCTTAAGTGAATCATTGAAGCTGTTGAATGAATCATACAGTCATTAAGTGAGTCTGGCTTCCCCCGGGACTTTGCTTGTCACAAAAGGGGGGGTCACATGACCCCAGGACATTGCAACCGTCATAAATACACACCAGTTGCGAAGCACCTGAATTTTGATCACATGACAATGGAGATGTTGCAATGGTTGTGTGAAAAACAGTCATAAGCAGGGGTGAAATCCAGCAGGTTCTGACAGGTTCTGGAGAACCGGTAGCGGAAATTTTGAGCAGTTCAGAGAACCGGCAAATACCACCTCTGGCTGGCCCCAAAGTGGGGTGGGAATGGAGATTTTGCAATATCCTTCCCCCAGGAGTGGGGAGGGAATGGGGATTTTGCAGCATCCTTACCCTGCCACGCCCACCAAGCCATGCCCACCAAGCCACGCCCACAGAACCAGTAGTAAAAAAATTTGGATTTCACCACTGGGTCATAAGTCACTTTTTCCAGTGACATTATAACTTTGAATAGTCACTAAACGAATGGTTGAAAGTCAGTTCACGTCCATCTGACTCTGGAGAACATCTAAAGCCTTTTTCCTGAAGCCATTGGGTTAAATATCAGCTTATGAATCACACAAGCTTGAAAACGAGAATCTGAGCGCAAGTGGCTGGCACCTATTACATACTTGCTTTGTTTTATGTTTCCAAAGTGGAAAATACCACTCAATGGCTTTGCATTTCATCTCCAAACTGGAGAACGAAAAGACTTAGAGATACACTCGATGCATTCAGACTCTCGCTGAAGCCATTCGAAATCATTTTCATAAATGCAAACCTTGGCAGGCTTCGTATCCTTGGTGATCTTTTATTGAACTGTGTTAATAATCATCTTTGACCTACTGAAGCATAATTGGAGTCCCTGGGAGATTTTCCTTGGAGACCTTCCATCAAAATACACAGTTATTCAGTCATTCCCTTGAGCTGGAGGGTTTGTATCCATCCAGATACAGACACACACACATAGAGAGAGAGAGAGAATGAGAGAGAGAGAGAGAGAGAGAGAGAGAGAGAGAGAGAGAGAGAGAGAGAGAGAGAGAAAGGAAATTAAGAAAAAGAGAAAAAGAGGAAGAAAGGAAGGAAGGAAGGAAGAAAGAAAGAAGGAAGGAAGGAGAAATTAAGAAAGAAAGAAAGAAAGAAAGAAAGAAAGAAAGAAAGAAAGAAAGAAAGAAAGAAAACAAAAGCTGATTGTTATTTTGTGTAATTCCATGAAATTCCTTTGACTTCTATGGAACCTCTGGATTTTTAACTTTTAAAAGGGTCCATTTTTTCAAAAAAACCTAGATAATTGCATTTTTGTTAGGGTTATCCTTTTGTTGTTGCTCTTTGAGTCAATCTTGGCACCTACCTGGACAATCCCTTAAGTTTTGGCAAGATTTTTGGAAGTAGTTGGCCTTTGTCTTCTTCCTGAGGCTAGGAGAAAGTGATTGGCCCAATGTACCCCAATTGGAAGCTTCTTTCTTCTCCCTTCTTTCTTCTCCTTCCTTTCTTCTTCTTTCTTCTCCTTCTGCCTTCTCCTTCTTCTCCTTCTCCCTTTCTTCTCCTTCCTTCTTTGTTTCTTCTCTTTCTCCCTTCTCTATTTCTTCTCCTTCCTTTCTTCTCCTTCTCCCTTTCTTCTCCTTCTCCCTTTCTTCTTTCTTCTCCTACTCTCTTCTCCCTTCTTTCTTCACCCTTCTCCCTTCTTTTTTCTTCCTACTCCTTCTCCCTTCTCTCATTTTTCTTCTTCTTCCATGACAGGGCTTAGAGAAGTTCCAGCAGGTATAGTTCCTTCAGTCAACCTCCGGACCCAGAGACCCAGGTGTGCTCAAATGCTGAGCACACCTCGGCAAGGGGGAAAGGTTATTACTAAATGTTTTCAATATATTTAATCTAGGCCTGGATTGCAAGTATTAATCAAAGTTAGCTATTCTACCAGCTCCCTAGCTCTGTTGCCTGCTGCAATTTCACTCTTGATGTGTACATGGGGAGAACACAAAAGGTCTTGGCATTTCAGAGCCTGGGAAAGTTTAATTTGTCTGTTTGTCTGACAGACAATTTGGATGCATCAAATACGGAGGGAAATATTAAATCCCATTACGAAGAGCACCCCAGAAGCCTGCATCGAGAACCAAGGAGAGCATCTCAGAAGAACCTAAGGGCTGGAGAATCTAGACCAGTTTTGGCGAAACTTTTCGGCACCGAGTGCCGAAACGGGAGCATGCGTGGGGGGAGCAGCGCCGGAAACTGGAAGAGTAGTGCACACTGGTTACCTGGTACCAGCTGGCCAGCATGCATGCGTGCGCCAGGAAATGGAAGCTCAGCTTCCCAGCAGGCGCAGGCGCTCCAGGGAGCTGCTCTTCTGGTTTCCTGCACTCCCGTGCATCGAAGAGCAGCCAGAAGAGCAACAGGCGATGGCTGGCATGCCCGGAGAGATGGCTCTGTGTGCCACTTCCGGCATTCATACCATAGGTTTGCCATCACAGATCTAGACACTGAGCAAAATTTCACAGCTTCTTGGTGCAAACCGTATTTGCAAGGAAGATGATAAAGTGCTAGGACAGTGATGGCGAACCCTTTTGGCACCGAGTGCCCGAAGTGGAACATGTGTGTTCTGGATTGCTAGAGACCCGAAGTCCAGCTGGCTGGTGTGCATGCGTGTGCTGGCCACCTGGTCGTTGGGTTTCCGCTGGTCTTCGTGTGCGCCCGAGCACCGGAAATCCAAAGACCAGCTATCCGGCGCGCATGCACACCCTGGAAACCATAAGAGCAGCTGGTGACAGCGTGTGCCATACGTTCGCCATCACAGCGCTAGGAAAAATGTTAAACAACCAACTGATGGGAGAGGAGCTTGTGAGCAGCTTAACTCACAAACAGCAGCTCAAGTCCTGGCATCAAAAATCAAAGAAGTGATTTAAAACTTATGGGGTCCCCTTATAGGGAAGAGAGCCTTGGTAGTACAGTGGTCTAAGGCACCCTGTTATTAAGCTGGTTATTAAGACCAGATGCCTGCAATTACTGCAGGTTTGAATCTCGCCAAGGCTCAAGGTTGACTCAGCCTTCCATCCTTTCTAAGGTAGGTAAATTGAGGACCCAGTTGTGGGGGCAATAAGCTGACTTTGTATAAATATACAGTCTCCGGAGAAGGGCGGCATATAAATCAAATTTTAAAAAAAAATAGGGTGAATAAAAACTTAATAAATGCAGGTAGTCCTCGACTTACAACCACAATTGAGCCCAAGATTTCTGTTGCTAAGTGAGATGTTTGTTAAATGAATTTTGCTCCATGTTACAACCTTTCTGGCCACAGCTGTTAAGTGAATCACGGCTAATCAAATTAGCAACACGGTAGTTATAGGAATCTGGCTTCCCCATTGACTTTGCTTGTCAGAAGGTCGCAAAAGGGAATCACGTAACTTCTGGATACCGCGACCGTCATAAATATGAGTCTGTCATCAAGGGTCTGAATTTTGATCACGTGACCATGGGGGTGTTGCCATGGTCATAAGGTCATAAGTCACTTTTTTTCAGTGCCGTTGTAACTTTCAACGGTCGCTAAGCAAACTTAGAAGTCGAAGACTGCCTGAATAAAGAAGGAGAACCATTTCGGTATCTCTAGATCTACCTTCTGTATCTAACTCCGTAGTGTTGGGTGACAACACAGAGACGCTTTTTAATAACTCCAGGTTTCCAAAGCAACACGATTTAAGTAGATTTCAATGAACATTTCCCCCGTAGGAACAAAAAAACGGTTCAGCATCATGAAAGTTTGTGAATCCCAAGTTTTCTGTTTAACTTTGCATGAATCCAGTGGGAGTTAAAACATCTTAAAGTTGCTGAAGTGAAGACTTGAAATTGTATTCCTGCATTGAAATCCTGTTCCACAGATTTGCAGTGCTTACCTTCGGTTAGGTAGAGGTGTTCAAACAGTAGCATTAGCACCATCCTATTGCTACCCTATCTTTGAATAAATGCCAGGCTAAAATATTCCATTCACACTCAATACCCAGCCAGAAAGCTGGAGATTTTCACCATTTGCTTTTCAAATCCCTCTGAAGGAAATACACACACACACACATATATATACATACATACTTCATATACTTGCAGAGATAAGCAGCTGAAGGAAAGCTTCTTTTTCTTTCTTCCCTCCATCCCCTATCTATTCTTATGCCTGCCTGCCTATCATCTATCTAATCTTCTATCATCTATTAATCATCTATCAATCATCTATCCATCCATCCACAGTCCATGTATGCATGCATGCATGTATATATGTATGTATCAGTGGTGAAATCCAATTTTTTTAACTACCGGTTCTGTGGGTGTGGCTTGGTGGGCGTAGCAAGATACTGCAAAATCTCCATTCCCTCCCCACTCCTGGGAGAAGGATAGTGCAAAATATCCATTCCCACCCCACTCCTGGGGGAAGGATATTGCAAAATCTCCACTCCCTCCCTACTCTGGGGCCAGCAAGAGGTGGTATTTGCCGGTTCTCCGAACTACTCAAAATTTCCGCTACCGGTTCTCCAAATTGCTCAAAATTTCTGCTACCGGTTCTCCAGAATCTGTCAGAACCTGCTGGATTTCACCCCTGGTATGTATGTATGTATCTACCTACCTACCTACTTACCTACCTACCTACCTATCTAATCTTCTATCATCTTAATCATCTAGCAATCATCTATCCATCCATCCATGGTGTGTGTATGTATGTATGATCTATCTATCTATCTATCTATCTATCTATCTATCTATCTATCTAATCTTCTATCATCTTAATCATCTAGCAATCATCTATCCATCCATCCATCCATGATCTATCCAATCTTCTATCATCTATCAATCATCTATCTATTCATTCATCCATCCTATCCTATCCTATCTCTCTAAATCTATCTGTCTGTCTGTCTGTCTGTCTGTCTAATCTATCTATCTATCTATCCATCCATCCATCCATCCATCCATCCATCCATCCATCCATCTATCTATCTATCTATCTATCTATCTATCTATCTATCTCTCTATCTATCATATTTTTGGTTGACAATCTTTTAAATTGCAGCTTTTACATTCTTTATTTTTAGATTCCCCCCACCCGCACCCTCCGAGTTCTACAAGAATGGAAGGTGAGTTTTTGAAATGTATTGACTGCTGCTTGAAAGCGGTTACACTCCTTTGGGAATATATTTTTTCTCCTTTTGCATCAGCTAGCAGAAAGCCTTTGCCCTAAAATGCAAGATAGATAGGTCTCAAATAAATAAATAAGTAGTTCTGCTTAAGTGGAGAGCTGGCTGGGAGCAGGCCCTGTGTTTTCCATTCGTGAACATAAATTCTGTTGTTTTGTTAACTCCGCTTACACATCGGGGGTGGTGTGACAGTTCCTTGCACCTCATTTATTTCACCACAGTGCAAATAGTGTTAATATCCTTTCTCTCATGTGCAGTGAATGATTTAAGAACCCAAAATGAGTTTATCACACTTCATGTTTTATCCCAGGGTTTTATTTCTCTGACAAGCATATTTTCCCATGAAAAAGAGTCCCTGTGACAGAACAATATATTTGACAGGGGGAGAACTTATCAGAAAAGCATTAAAACACTGTAGAGTAGTAATAATAATAATAATAATTGCTTTTTTTTAAAAAAAAGAAAAACAACCCTAATGTTTTAAAAGGTAAATTCCCCGTTGGACAGGTTCTTTAAAAATCAATTTGCACTCGCTTTTGCCTGTAAAGATTTATTTCTAGGGGGGGGGAAAGCCATTAGTATTAAAGTGCTTAAAAAGTTGGCAGACTATCTCTAAAGGCATCAATTTCTAGTGCTAATTACAACTAATTATTCACTCTGCAGTTGTAAGTTGCATTTGTTTCCTGGGGGTGAAAAAGAGATTTGTCTCTCTCTCTCCAGCATAATATGCTTGGTGGGTTTGTTTTAAGAGGGGTAGAATTATTATTATTTTTTCAAGACAAACTTCAAAACAAAGAGAAACTTAAGATGGCAAATTCTCTCTGAAACACATCAGAAAAAGGTCAAAGGGTACATAAAGGCACACCTTGTGGTAGTAATGAGATTGATGGTTATCCAGAGGTCATTCACTCTGGCAGAATTTACTTTTCTTCCATGACTGCGAAATTATGGTATTTAACTTTAATGAATTTGTGTCCCCTTCCCCAATTTCAACAGAAATTTTATACCTTTGGAGACAAAGGGGCAAAAATGTGTCCCAAAGGTGCTTCCCCCCCAAAAAAAGGTAATTGGACTTGATTTTTTTTTTTTTTGGGAAAATGTTTCACTTCTCCTCCAAGAAGCTTCTGAAGAAGTTTCTTGGATGAGAAGTAAAACTTTTCAAAGAAAAAGAAAACAAGAAAGTCCAATTACCTTTTGGGGGGAAAAAAGCACCTTTGGGGCAACTCTGATCTGGATGATTCAGAATCTCCATAAATATTTAGCAAAAATGTGGTTGTGTAGTACTTATCCACGCTTGGCAAACTGCCTTCTCTGGCCCTGATGTATCCATGTTGACATTGGAACTACCTTCCTCTTAAGTTTTGAGCAAACTATCATTTATGGTTACAACTGATGAACGATGAGCTCTAGTTAAGTTTAGGTAGCCATTATGGACACATTGATTTACAGATGCCTTCAGGAAGAAGTTAGAACCACTGTTTGAAATTCGGCAGAAGGAAACTCTATCTTGGAGCTTCATCAAGTTTCACTGTTGTCTTCCCCTGGTTCGAAAATAGAAGAAAGATCACTAGATTAGGCCCAGCAGGAGAACAGTCCGAAGTTCATGAGAAGTGACAGACCAATGTCAGCCCTTGACACTATTTCTGTCAAGGCTGATGACAAATTCAGATGCACCTGAATGGATGGTTCTGGAGCACCAGCAGAAAATAGCAGATGATAAATAGAACCCTTCTTTCACTGCCTGAAACCAAACTTAGAAAGAAACTGTTTTCTTTCCTTGAAATGTTTTAAGAACATATTGCTGTGAATTGTTTATTTCCTACCAGTTTTGGACTATTCTTTTCTTTGCAGGGCTCTTAAATATTTTAGGAAGCTTTCATAAGTATCTGGAAGTTGGCATTAAATCACTGAAAGGCAACAGATGCACAGATATTTCAGCCAGAAATTGGTGAGGGGTTAATTGAGTATCAATGATGCTATGAGGTCTCTCAGAGTGAAGAATGAAAGCCAAAGAAGAACAGTAGGTTCCACTTTGCATCTAATGTATCAGAACAGTTGGTTGTGTGTGCTAGATTTGCTGGTACTAATACAGTCTTTTGACAGTTATAGGAATTTGGGTCTTCTCAACTTTGCTTTTCTTTCACTCACCTCTTGATAGGGTTGGACAGAGAAATGCTAAGGTTTCATTTCCCTTCTCTAGGCTGAATCTTAAATAAACAGAGAAAAATGAATGCGAACTTACCAAGGGATTCTTGCAATAGTTTTAATAGTGTACAAGTAGTCCTCGATTTACAACAGTTCATTGAGTGACCCTTCAAAGTTACAACAGCACTGAAAAGAGTGACTTATGACTGTTTTTCATACTTCATGACCATTGCAACATCCCCAGGGCAACTGACTCATTTTTATGATGGTTGAAACCAGGGGTGAAATGCTACCGGTTCGGACTGGTTCAGCCGAACCGGTAGCGATGACAGCGGATGGTTCGGAGAACCGGTAGCGGCAGCAGCACAAGGCTCCACCCACCTGCCTGGTCATTACTTCCTGGTTTTAACCAGGAAGTAACCTTTTTACCCTCTGCGCATGCACAGAAGGGCTTGTGCATGCGCAAAGGGTCCAAGCGTACATGTGACACACGCACGCGGCACATTCCCTTCCGAACCGGTAGGGAAGGTAAGTAGATTTCACCCCTGGTTGAAACTGACAGATTTTGCTGGAACTGATTTCTCTGGTTAGAGAAAAGACATCATCTACATCTATTGGTGGCTGGAAGCTTCTTGGGGAATTTTTTCATTAAAAAAAGAACTTGTGATTTAAGGTTTTTGGTGATTAGACGGTGTAGATAATAGAAAGAATAATGTGAGGTCACTTTAGAGAGGTTAAAACATACTTGCACTTATAACTGCCATGAAAAATATCTCTTTAATATCTTTTCTTTGTTTCTTCTTTTATTGTATTTTTGTGTTTGCTTTTTTTTGTGTTTGCTTTCTTACTTTATATCAGTTTTTGTTGGTTTTTAGTCACTTTGGTTTAAAAGCTGTAATAAAAATTATACACAAAAAGGAAGAACTTAACCTCCTCCCCGCAGCATTGCATTTTAGAACTGCTATCCCCCTTTTTTTTTTATTTCAAGTGTTTCTTTTCTCATACATCTGCTTTCAAAGCAAAGGAGGACTCTTCGTTTCAGATGCGCGCAAACATTTTCAGGGATGTTCTGCTTTCTGACAAAAGAGATTGCTCTGAAGCACCCTCCAGGCATAGTCTGACCTTGAGAAGGGGCCATGGTACAGTTTGGCTTTTCCACGGGGCTTCGGTGTTTCTATGTTCTCAATTCTGTGAGGTCTCTGGATTAAGACAAAAGATGATGCACAACAGATGTTCAGCTGGAGGAGTGTAAATGCATGAGCTGCCCTTAGGTTAGGGAGAAAGAAAGAAGTCCTTGACTTACAACTATTCTTTTAGTGGCCATTCGGAGTGACAGTGGCATTGAAAAAAGTGATTTATACAGGTAGTCCTCAACTTAAGACCACAACTGAGCCCAAAATTTCTGTTGATAAGCAAGACAGTTGTTAAGTGAGTTTTATCACTTTTCTCGCCTCAGTTGTTCAGTGAATCCCTACAGTTGTTAAGTCAGTAACATGGTTACATAGAACTAAGGAGAAATTTCCTGACAGTTAGAACAATTAATAAGTAAAACAACTTGCCTACAGAAGTTGTGAATGCCCCAATACTGGACATTTTTAAGATGATGTTGGATAACCATTTGTCTGAAGTGGTGGTAGGGTTTCCTGCCTGGGCAAGGGGTTGGACTAGAAGACCTCCAAGGTCCCTTCCAACTCTGTTTATTCTATTCTATTCTATTCTATTCTATTCTATTCTATTCTATTCTATTCTATTCTATTCTATTCTATTCTATTGTTATTAAGTGAATCTGGTTCCCCTATTGATTTTGCTGGTCAGGTTGCAAAAGGGACACTGCAACCATCATAAATATAAGTTGCCAAGTCTCCATATTTTGCAAGGGTCATCAGTGTGAAAAATGGTCATAAGTCACTTTTTTCAATGCTGTTATACCTTTGAATGGTTACTAAACAAACTGCTGTAAATCAGGGATTACAAGCAACTAATTTCATACTTACAACCGTCGTACCGCTGCCATGGTTACATGGGCAAAATTTGGGCCCTTGGCAACCAGCCTGTATTTATGATAATTGCAGCATCCTGGGGCCATGTGATCATCATTTGTGACCTTCCCAGCCGGCGTCTGACAAACAGTCAACGGGGGAAGCTGGATTAACTTCACAACCAGGGGTGAAATCCAGCAGGTTCTGGAGAACCGGTAGCGGAAATTTTGAACAGTTCAGAAAACTGGGAAATACCACCTCTGGCTGGCCCCAGAGTAGGGTGAGAGTGAAGATTTTGCACTATCCTTCCCCCAGGAGTGGGGAGGGAATGGAGATTTTGCAGTATCCTTCCCCTGCCACGCCCACCAAGCCACGCCTACCAAGCCACACCACGCCCACGCCCACAGAACCGGTAGTAAAAAAATTTGGATTTCACCACTGTTCACAACCTTGTTATTCACTTAATGATGCACTGCTTGGAATCCAGGTTGGTCTATGTTGTGTAAAATAAGCATTCTGTGGTAGAGGCATTCTGTAAAAGAGACTAGAAGTTGAATCAGAATAACAAAATAACAGAGTTAGAAGGGACCTTAGAGATCTTCTAGTCCAACCCCCTGCACAAGCAGGAGACCCAATACCATTTCAGACAAATGGTTGTCCAATCTCTTCTTAAAAACCTTCAGTGTTGGAGCACCCACAACTTCTGGAGGCAAGTCGCTCCATAGATTATTTGTTGTGTCAGGAAATTTCTCCTTCGTTCTAGGTTGCTTCTCTCCTTGTTTAGTTTCCATCCGTTGCTTCTTGTCCTGCCTTCAGGTGCTCTGGAGAATAGGTTGACCCTAAAAGCTACCATTCCTTCCAACTATTAAGTTGCTTCCCCTCAGATAATGGAAGACTGCTCTCATGTCACCTCTACTTTCTCTTTTCATTCAACTAGACACACTCAATTCCTGCAGCCTTCCTTCATATTTTTAGCCTCCCCTGATCATCTTTCTTGCTCTTCTCTGCACTCTGCACTCTTTCTAGTTTTGGTCACCATGATATAAAAGATATTTAGATTCTTTCTAGAGTCTCAACATCTTTTTTATATCATGGCGACCAAAACTGGATGAATCTAGGGACTCTTCCCTGGAGGGATTTCTCAATATTCCTGATAATCTTGTGCCTATATTCTTGTGCCTGCATCAACACCTCCAAATTAGGATTTATAGTTCCATAACAGGAAATCAAAATGAACAGAAGACGTTGGCACTGGGTGTGGAAAGCAGAAAAGCCAGAAAAAAATGCCAGAGAGAAAGCAAATGGCCCCACTTAATAAATTTTAAGAGCTCTCTGGAATTCCAGAATGCTAAGCTGAAGAGTGGAACCTTATAAAACAATTCCGTGCAAAGACGCTCAATAACAAAATCTATTTTCCTCCCAGGCATTTGAGTCACATGCTATAAAAAGAATCCAAGGCAATTGCCTGAGGTTGATAACGAGCTTTATTGATAGCAAGAATAATCTAAGATCTCACTCTTGGAACGATAGGCTGTTAATTTGCAAAATTAAAGGAGGTGAGTGGATAAAACTCCATCGGTCTCCTGCAACCGGTAATCGAGAAAAACTATGCTGAGAGGTTTCTTGCAAAGCCAAGAAACACGAAGCAGATGTTCAGTGTGAAGTGTGGTCTGTTCCTGAGGCTCACCATGATGCTTCCCCCCTCCCCACTGGTTTGTGACAGGAGTAATGTAAAGCCAACGTATGATTTCCTAATCTCTGAGAAAACACAGTCTCTTTGAACAATTTTCCATAATGGGAGTAATGAAATTGGTGTTTAGTCCCTTCGGTGCTAAAAAAGCAATTTACAGTGCTTTGCATATCCTTGCCCCTTTCTCTCCTTTTAAGCTTTACAGCTCCGAAGCTAAGAAGGAAACTGTTCTCACCACCAACACCACCAAAACATACACACACATACACATAAACAGAGAGAGAGGGTGGGGAGAGGGAGGGAGGGGGGGAGGAAGAGAGAGAGAGAGAGAGTGCAAAACATACACACACATACACATATACAGAGAGAGGGAGGAGGGAGAGAGGGGAAGAGAGAGAGGGAGAGGGAGGGAGGAAGAGAGAGAGCACAAAACATACACACACATACACATATACAGAGAGGGGGAGGAGGGAGGGAGGAGGAGAGGGAGAGGGAGGGAGGAAGAGAGAGAGTGCAAAACATACACACACATACACATATACAGAGAGAGAGGGAGGAGGGAGGGAGGGGGAGAGGGAGAGGGAGGGAGGAAGAGAGAGAGTGCAAAGCATACACACACATACACATATACAGAGAGAGAGGGAGGGAGGGGGAGAGAAAGGGGGAGAGGGAGAGAAAGGGGGAGAGGGAGGGAGGGAGGAAGAGAGAGAGCGCAAAACATACACACACAGAGAAAATTTCCCATTTTCAGGTTTAAACTTTGTTCTCTATAAAAAGAAGTCTATCCTTGACTTCATAGTTTAGAACATTATTTCCATGTTATCAAAAAATGGTGTCAGTCCATTTTAAATTCTGCAGCAGAGAATTTGGAGTTGTGGTTAAAGGCCAAAGGCTAGGAATCAGCCTCCAGCCATGGAGCATCAACAACTTCTGAAGGCAAGCCGTTCCACTGGTTAATTGTTGTGTTAATTTCTTCTTAGTTCTAGGTTGCTTGTCTCCTTGATTAAATAAAATAAAAGAATTTCGTTAATGAAATTTGGCTTTTGTTTGAAATTCATCCTTTAGGCACACACACACAAAAAGCTAATAGTTAAGGTTACTTATAGCATTAAACCATTTTTATTTATGACTTACTGAGTTCAACACAACACATGAGCAGCAAACCAGAAACATGGTTTAGCATGTTGGGTGAGTATAGTCAGATTGGTCATGATGCTACTCGTTTGTTTATACATTTTTCTGGGCGACAGAGTTCCTGTAACAGAGAAAGGAGGAAACAGTTTCAACTTCTGGTCAATTTCTTTCATTTTCAGGGACTAAGACATCATATACCAAAAACTCCTCCATTTGTAACATTTAAGCAGGATTCTTAGAAAGCAAAGCAAAGCAATCCTGCATTTTTTTCCCCTTAAAAAGAAACTGAAAAAAAAAATAACATATTTGCAGAAGGGCTACTTGGCAAGATTGTAACATGGTGGGGAAAATGCAAACAAAACACAAAAACACAGAAAAGCAGGCTTGAATTTTAGGTGGGGGGGGGACCCAATAACTAGAGGTGTGATCTATTGCAAGAAGGGTAATCCCCATCAGCCCTCAACCCACAAAGCTGACTAATGGGTCCTGTAGTCCAAAGCATCTCCTATACCGTATTGCAGTATAGTATACTGTATATAGGTAGTCCTCGACGTATAACAGTTCATTTAGTGACTATTCAAAGTTACAAAGGCACTGAAAAAAGTGACTTATGACCATTTTTCACACTTATGACTGTTGCAACATTGGAGTGGTGTGGTGGCCTAGAGGTGGAGCTCTCGCCTCACAATCAGGAGGCTGCGAGTTTAATTCTAGGTAGAGGCAGGTATTTCTCTCTCTGGGCACATTGAGATTATATCTGCTGAACAAAACTCCGCATTGGCAACAGGAAGGGCATCCGGCCATTAAAACACTCTGCTAGCTCCATTCAGTTGCCCAGACTCCACCCCGCAAGGGATTATGGGGTTGTTGAAAGACGACAATGATGACCGTTGCAGCATCCCCATAGTACATTCAGATGTTCAGAACATCACAAAGAATGTTCTTTCTGTGCCAACTCAGAAAGCTCAAACTGTACAAGGAGCTGCTGATACAGTTCTACAGAGAAATTATTGAGTCTGTCATCTGCACCTCTATAACTGTCTGGTTTGGTTCTGCAACCCAGCAAGACAAACCCAGACTTCAGAAGATAATTAGAACTGCAGAAAAAACAATTCCTAGCAACCTGCCTTCCGTGGAGGATCTGTATACTGCACAAGTCAAAAAGAGGGCTGAGAAAATATTTGCAGACCCCTCACACCCTGGACATAAACTGTTTTAACTCCTACCCTCAAAGCGACACTATGGCCCACTGCATACCAGAACAACTAGACACAAGGATAGTTTTTCCCCCGAAGGCCATCCCTCTGCTAAATAAATAATTCCCTCAACACTGTCAAACTATTCACTAAGTCTGCTACTATTACTATTACTATTACTCTTCTCATCGTTCCCATCACCCATCTCCTCCCATTTATGACTGTAACTTGGTTGCTTCTATCCTTACTGATTATATTTGTATTGATTGTTTCCTGATTGCTTATTTGTACCCTATGACTATCATTAAGTGTTGTACCTTATGATTCTTGATGAACGTATCCTTACTTTTATGTACACTGAGAGCATATGCACCAAGACAAATTCCTTGTGTGTCCAATCACACTTGGCCAATAAAAAAATTCTATTCTATTCTATTCTATTCTATTCTATTCTATTCTATTCTATTCTATTCTATTCTATTCTATTCTATTCTATTCTATTCTATTCTATTCTATTCTATTCTATTCCATTCATTAAGGAAAGGTGCAGGAGATTGCACGCTCACAGACCGCGTGAGTTCCTCCAATCGCTCTCACCTGTGCGGCCCCGGCACATCTGGCCATGATGAGCCGCCGTCTCCATGGCAACCGCCCGGGGTGAGTGAGACAGCCGCACGCGCCCCACCGAGCGCGCACCTTTCCCGCCAAGCGCTTCTCGGTCCTTCTTCGCACCCACCTCGGCTGCGATTGGCTGCTTCGGAAACTCTTTCCCTCGGATTGGCTGAGCGGCCTCTCTCCCCCCGCCTCCCGCTCTGAGGGGCCGGGAAGGTTTAAAAAGTAGGCGCGCTCCTCAGACTGAGGTAAAAAGAAGCGAGTTCGCTGCCGAAGCAGCGGACGGTGCTGCCGCGTCTCTAGTTCCTCGAAAGAGGCGACGGTGCGGGGCGCGGGAGAGCCAAAAAATCTCTCCCCGCTGCGCCTCCGCGGCTCAAGTCCTCACGCTTTAGGCTGGGACATGGCCTTTTGCGCTCTGAGGTAATTCTAGCTGAAATTCTTAGACCCTGCGAGATATGTAGGGGAGCTCATTAATAGCTTATTCTCGGGGAGTAAGGATAGCACCTGTGGTCATTTTAACCACGGCGTATTCGTTTATTTATAAAATGTATTGGCCGCCTATTTTACCATGGGGTAGCTCTCGGGCGGCTTAGTTACAGCTTAATTAAAAACTGTAAAGATAGCGCCTGTGGTAATTTTAACCACGGTGTATATTCTTGGGAGTAAAAAATGCCATTGGTGGCTGAGGTAAATATCTCAACGCCACCGCAGCTCACCTATGGCGAATTACCTCAGGGTCCCACCAAGCCTTTTCCCTCAGGGAATAAGGCAGAATAATTTTAGCCAAGACTCGAGTTTTTAAGGATAAAATAGTGGTGAGACCTGAGGTAATCTCAGCCACCTCTTGTTTTTTTTGTTTTTTTTAAAAAGGGCCAAATCGCCTCAGGTGGTTTTTAAGACTTAAAATTAGCTTAGGAGGACTGAAGCTGAGGCGATTTTAACCAGGTGCAATTAAAAGGGCTCAACTACCACAGGTGAATAAACGTTAAAAATTAGCTTAAAAGGCAAAAATCCACCCTGGAGTTGACCTTCTTTTCTTGAATAAAGTCAACTCTTGGGACCTGAGGAAAATTTTAGCCAAGGTTCAAGTTTTTAAAAGAAGCAAAAAAAAAAAAAAGAGAGAGAGAGAGAGAGAGAGAAAGAAAGAAAAAAAAAGAAAGAAAGAAAGAAAAAGAAAAAAAAGACTAATTACTTCAACTATCTAAAGGCAAAAGTTAACTGAAATTACTTCAGGGTCAGGAACTGACTTTGCTCTCTGAAATGAAGTGAATTCTTGGAGGCTGAGGTGATTTGAGTCAAGCTTAAGGTCTGAGGGTAAAATATTAGGGGGACCTGAGGTAAATCTCAGCCATGTCCTGTTAAAAGAACCAAACCACTACAAATAAGTCCAGAATTTTAAAAAGAAAAGGTTTAAAGGTAAAATTACCTCAGGAGCTGACTTGGCTCTTGGGAATAAAGGGAATTTTTGGAGGCTGAGGTAATTTTAATCAAGGCTCAAGGTCTTAGGGTAAAATATTGGTGAAACCTGAGGTAATCTCAGCTGTGCCCTGTGTAAAGGATCAAACCACCACATGTGATGAGTAAGTTAAAATTAGCTCAGGAGTAAAGTTCCTTTGGGACTTGAGGTAATCTTAGCCATGTCCTTGCAGGCCAAAAAATATTGCAGGTAAATAGATCACAAAAATTACTTCAGGGCCAGGGATTGACCTTCCTTTCTGGAAATAAAGGCAACTCTGAGGAGATTCTAGCCAAAGCTGAAGTCCTTAGAGTAAAATACCGGTGGGACCTCTGAGGTAAATCTCGGCCAAACCACCAACCCAGGAGAGAAGGGTGGAAGGCTGAGTCAACCTTGAGCCTGGTGAGATTTGAACTGCAGCTAGCAGTCAGCTGAAGTAGCCTGCAGTACGGCACTCTAACCACTATGCCACCTCGGCTCCACTTCTAAAAGCTCTTCTATTATTCCCTTCTGTTCCTGGTTATTTCTTTTTCTTTCTATTATTTTTTCTATTTTTTTTTTCATTTTTCATTTTTTTCAAATTTTCATTTTTTTCCTTCATATTTTTCTTTTATTTCTTTTTTCTCTTTTTTCTTTTTTTCTCTTTTTTCTTTCCTTTTTTCCTTTTTTTCATTATTTTTTTTTCTTTTCTCTATTCCCCCTACTCCACTCCACTCCCCTTCCATTTCCTAAACTACTCTAAATTGAAAGAAGCAAAACATAGAGGACAAGCTACTTCAGCTAAGACAAAAGTTAACTAAAATTACTTCAGTTTTGGGAGCTGACTTTACTCTCAGGAATAAAGTCAATTCTTGGGACCTGAGGTAATTCTAGCCAAGGTTCAAGTCCTTAAAAGAAGCAATACATGTAGAGGACTTGCTACTTCAAGGAACTAAAGGCAAAAATGAAATAAAATAGCTTTTTAGTTCCAGGAGCTGAGCTGACTTTCTTGCAGAAAGGTAAACTCTTAGGGCTCTGCAGAAAGGTAAACTCTTAGGTAATTTTAGGGATGCCTTCCTATACTTGGAGAGTTAGAGAAACTCCTGGGGCTGGAGGCCATATCTTTGGGAACAGTAAAAACCTGTGGTCTGCAGTATTCTCAAGGGCACAACATTCCAATTCCTTGTATCTTGCTTCTTTCACATGTAGGATAAAGCACATAACAGCCCCTTTGTAAAATGCTGAACTGGTTTTCTAGTCTCTGAACATCAGGTGGACATTTTGTAACATTGATTTTTTTTTTTTAATTTCAAAGGCAAAATGAGTCAAGACTGAAGACATCAAAGATTGGTTTCATTAACTAACCAGCACCGTATTCAGCCAAGAAGCCTGACAGGTACTGTTGACAACATGTGGTTTATTATTGCAAAAACCTTTGGGCCTTGCTAAAGCTTACCCTAAGGCTTGCTTTAGTGAAGTTTTGAAGAAAACAAAAACACAAATGTGACAAATGTATGTTCTTTTATTGAATAACCCGAAGGCCTTTTTTTTTTTAAAAAAAAAAGATAAAACAATTTCAGAAATAACAGTCTAAAAATATATGATATATGACATTTAAAATTTAACAATATCGAAGTTCAATAACTAGATTTCCAAAACTAGATAACCCAAATAAGATAGCTCCTCTCTAACTCAGCTCATCTTTCTTACAATCAATGAAATTCTTTTCGATATAACTGGCTCGTATTGCTGTCATCCTTTTAAGATAGCGAGTGATAGCCCTTACCAGGGGAGGAGAGTCTGCCTTCAATAGAAATGATAATTTATGCCTTACATTCCAGTGGGGAAATTTATTTATAATTGGGGACAGATATTGTTTTCTTACTTCCTCATACAACCTACATTCAAATATAATATGCGCCATATCCTCCACGACGTTTGCCCCACATATACATGTTCTTTCTTCATACGGGATTTTCCGGTAACTGTCGAATTTGACGTTGGTATCTAAAAGTTCAAATCTAAACTTGACAAATAGTTGTCTCTCCACTGATGGCATTTCTAGATGTACCGTATTTTCCGGCGTATAAGACGACTGGGCGTATAAGACGACCCCCGACTTTTCCTGTTAAAGTATAGGGTTTGGGCTATACTTGCCATATAAGACTACCCCTCTTCCAACGCACACCAAATAAAAATTAAAAAACATCAACTGGCTCACCCACAATGTAAAAGCAGCTGTGCTAGACCCAAAATGGCCCCTACAACAAGCAGGAACCTCACACAGCCACAAAAAGCCCAAAACAACAACTTTCACACTTTACACACACACAACACAACACAACACAACACAACTGGCTCACCCACAATGTAAAAGCAGCTGTGCTAGACCCAAAATGGCCCCTGCAACAAGCAGGAACCTCACACAGCCACAAAAAGCCCCCCAAAAAACAACTTTCACACTTTACACACACAAAATTCCACATACAGCTTTGTGAGATATTTTGTGTTTGTGTAGTTAGAGTGAAACACTACAGAAACACACTAAATCTCAGAAAACTGCACAAATATTACTTTATTTTTATTTTTATATGAAAACTAAATTTAAAACTTCCTAAACTTTAAATGGCTAGGTCTAAAAAAGTACAACTAAAAAAAACCCCAATTAACTATTTTTTTTAAAGCTCCCAAAGGGGGAAAAAACTTACCCAATAGAACAGGTCTCCAACCTTGGCAACTTTAAGACTTGTAGACTTCAACTCCCAGAATTCCTCAGCCAACTTTGTTTTGCTGGCTGAGGAATTCTGGGAGTTGAAGTCCACAACTCCCTGCCTGCTTGATTGCAGGCAGGGAGTGGCTTGCTGATGGAGTGGATTCAGGCAAGCGAAGCAAGGCAAGGGTTGCGACTAGCAGCTAAAGTAAGCAAGCTGGAGGGGGAAAACTTTTTTCCTTTTACATGGCTCTGGCGATCCCAGCTGCGTTGCCTGATTAGCAGGCAACTCAGCTGGGATCGTCAGAGCTTGGATCGCCAGAGCCATTTAAGGCTCATCAGAGCCTTTCGGGATGGTTACTGCCTGGTTACAGGAGAACGACACCCGGTGTATAAGACGACCCCCGACTTTTGAGAAGATTTTCATGTGTTAAAAAGTCGTCTTATACACCGGAAAATACGGTAAATATTTTTCCAGGGTAAAAGTTGTTTTAACTGTTGTCAGAAGCTTAAGGGAGTTATTAGTTGAAAAAGTTGCCATGTCCATTTGCCCATGTATATCTTTAATCCGTTGTTTGACTTGCTTTAGTGTGTCACACAATGGGAACCCTATGCCATATTGATTCAATATTTCTGACAGCTGAGTTAGCCAGGAATACCTTTGAGGATTTGAAATCTGCTGTTCCTCTAGGCAGATTTTGGGAAGTCTGCTGGCTTCCATCTGAGTCATTTTTAGCCAGTAGGCTACCACCCTAGTAATTGTGTAGGTGTGCAGTGAAAAATGTCCCAATTCAGCTCTGACGGCTACCGCCGAAATGGAATTGTTTACCCCCAGCATCCTCCTTAACAAATTATTTTGAGTTCTCTCCAATATGGGGGCCTCTGTAAGACCCCAGATTTTGGCACCGTAGAGCATAATCGGAACAAGTTTAGCCTGAAAGACTTTATGAATTGGTAAAATCGAGGTTGGTTGAATACGTTTACTTAATTTGGATACAAGGCTTGCCCCAGCTCTGACCTTTTGAGAAAGGTATTGATGGTGCGGAGTCCAACCACCTGCACTGGAAAAAACAATTCCAAGATAGGTATATTGGGTAACTTGCTCAATCTTTGTGTCATTAATATGCCAATTATGCTTTTTATTCTTATTGCCAAAGACTAAAACTTTTGATTTAGCTACATTTATAGTCAAATGGTTTGTAGTACAATAACATGAGAGCTTGGCGAGAAGTCTCCTCATCCCTATTTGGGTTCTAGAAAACAGCACTAAGTCATCGGCGTACATTAATACATCAATAAATCTTGAGCCTATTTGGGGGCTATGCATCAGGAGATCTTCCATCTGCACTGGGATATCATTTATATAAAGGTTAAAAATAAGGTGACCAGATTTTAACATTGGTAAAGAGGGACACCATTGTGGGCGTGGCTTATTTTGTGGGCGTGGCTTGGAGGTCATGTGACTGGTGGGCATGGCTAGCTGGTCATGTGACCGGGTGGCCATGGCTATGTGTATAGGGACTACTCAGAGGGCTGAAAAAAGTCATTTCTGACAGGTCCTCGCACTTTTGACTGGTCCTCACACTTATGACCATCCTCACATTTATGCCCGTGCAGCATTCTTAACAACCATGTCACTCATTTCACAACTGCTTCTCTTCACCATGATGACAAGATAGGGCAAAAATGTAAAATGAAAGGACAGTCGTAAGTTCGAGGACTGGTCAAAAGTGCGAGGACCAGTCAAAAATAACTTTTTCAGCCCTCTGAGTAGTTCGCATGCACAAAAGGACTAACCAGAGGGCTGAAAAAAGTCATTTCTGACAGGTCCTCGCACTTTTGACTGGTCCTCACACTTATGACCATCCTCACATTTATGCCCGTGCAGCATTCTTAACAACCATGTCACTCATTTCACAACTGCTTCTCTTCACCATGATGACAAGATAGGGCAAAAATGTAAAATGTGAGGACAGTCGTAAGTTCGAGGACTGGTCAAAAGTGCGAGGACCAGTCAAAAATAACTTTTTCAGCCCTCTGAGTAGTCCATATGCATAAAAGGACTAACCAGAGGGCTGAAAAAAGTCATTTCTGACAGGTCCTCGCACTTTTGACTGGTCCTCACACTTATGACCATCCTCACATTTATGCCTGTGCAGCATTCTTAACAACCATGTCACTCATTTCACAACTGCTTCTCTTCACCATGATGACAAGATAGAGCAAAAATGTAAAATGTGAGGACAGTCGTAAGTTTGAGGACTGGTCAAAAGTGCGAGGACCAGTCAAAAATAACTTTTTCAGCCCTCTGAGTAGTCCATATGCACAAAAGGACTAACCAGAGGGCTGAAAAAAGTCATTTCTGACAGGTCCTCGCACTTTTGACTGGTCCTCACACTTATGACCATCCTCACATTTATGCCCGTGCAGCATTCTTAACAACCATGTCACTCATTTCACAACTGCTTCTCTTCACCATGATGACAAGATAGGGCAAAAATGTAAAATGAAAGGACAGTCGTAAGTTCGAGGACTGGTCAAAAGTGCGAGGACCAGTCAAAAATAACTTTTTCAGCCCTCTGAGTAGTCCATATGCATAAAAGGATACAGCAATAGAGAGAGATGAAGGAAGGGAAGGGAAATTAGAGTAGGAGTGAGGGGAAGAGAGGGAGGAAGAGAGGAGGAGAAGGAGAAAGGAAGAGGAAGTAGGGAGGAGAAAAAGGGTGGGGTGAAGAGAAAGTAAGAAGGAAAGAAAAGAGAGAAGTGGTAGGTTTGAGGAGAAAGATTGCTGTACAATAAAAAAGATGAAAGGGAAGAAAGCCAACCCCAAGCAAATATAAAGATATTAAGATAAAGATTGAATTGTTAAACTTTAAAGAATAAAAGAGAACAAATATAAATAAATAGCAATAATTAGAAACACACATACAACCATACAATGTATTTTATTTGACCAGTTCACAAATTTAAACAGTGTTTAGTCATTTCAATTAAATTTACAATTTCTATATTTCCTTTTTGCCATATTTATTCCTCATCTATTTTTTTAAAAAAACCAATATTACCCTTCATCCTCATCTCTAATCTTAATCAAATTCAATTTTTCCCTTCTATTCTATATTACACCCCTTCCCATTGTCATCTATTTTTATATCCATCCTCACATTGGTTAATTATGTAATTATGTAATACAGTTGTTTAATACAAATTCAACATTTTAATATAAATCAATTAGTTATATAACTATCTTTTTTGCTACTTCAAGGAACTAAAGGCAAAAATGAAATAAAATAGCTTTTTAGTTCCAGGAGCTGAGCTGACTTTCTTGCAGAAAGGTAAACTCAGGGCCTAAGGTAATTTTAGGGATGCCTTCCTATACTTGGAGAGTTAGAGAAACTCCTGGGGCTGGAGGCCATATCTTTGGGAACAGTAAAAACCTGTGGTCTGTAGTATTCTCAAGGGCACAACATTCCAATTCCTTGCATCTTGCTTCTTTCACATGTAAGATAAAGCACATAACAGCCCCTTTGTAAAATGCTGAACTGGTTTTCTAGTCTCTGAACATCAGGTGGACATTTTGTAACATTGATTTTTTTTTTTATTTCAGAGGCAAAATGAGTCAAGACTGAAGACATCAAAGATAAGTCATTGGTTTCATTAACTATCCAGCGCCGTATTCAGCCAAGAAGCCTGACTGGTACTGTTGGCAACATGTGATTTATTATTGGAAAAACCTTTGGGCCTTGCTAAAGCTTACCCTAAGGCTTGCTTTAGTAAAGTTTTGAAAAAAACAAAAACACAAATGTGACAAATGTATCTAAAATGTATAAACAATTTGTGACCTGAGTTAATTTTAGCCATTGGCTGCGGTTCTTAGAACCAAAGAGAGGGGGCGCCAGAAGCATCCACCATACCAATATAGAGTGGAGATGGGGGTGATGCCCCTACTTGTGGAGGTCATTCAGTCCCTGTGCTTCCACTCTGTGACGCTCACACTGAATGAGCCCGGGAGTTGGCCTGCTGCCTGTCTCATTCAATCCCTGAGCACACACTCTGGAAGACTCACACTAGATGGCCTCTGGGGTTCCAATGGGTGACCCTTTCAGTCCCTGGGCGAGCAGTGAGGGCGAATCACCCTGGAGGAGTCAAGAGCACTCAGCAAGCCTCCCCCAGTTCCTGAGGACCCCCTCAGTACTCCGACTGGAAGGGAATCCTTTTGGAACACCTCCTTCCCACCTTCACTTCCTTAGAAAGAATGCCAGTACCAGCCAGACATCTTAGAACTGAAAGTAAACCTGATGATGCTCTTTAATATGCCGCTGTATATCAATAAAGGAGATGATTTGTGGCTCACGGTAGAAATGAAGGGTCCTTCATGCTCCCTGAGATTGGTGGTATCCTTGCAGATATTTCATTACCAACTAGGGCTGTGATGGCGAACCTATGGTGTACCACAGGTGGCACGCGGAACCATATTAGTGGGCACGCCAGCTCAGCTCTGGGGGATATGCGCGCGCCGGCCAGCTGATTTTCGGACCTTCTGGGCCCACCAGAAGTAGGGAAACAGGCTGTTTCCTGCCTCCGGAGGGCCTGGGGGGCGGGTGGGGAAGGCCCGCTTTTTTTTCTTACCTGGCTCCAGATCCTCTCTATGCATCTGGGAAGGGCAAAAGCAGCCTTTCCCACTCCCTTGGAGGCCCTACGGAGGCTGAAAGGGCACATTTCCCGACTCCCAGTGGGACAGGAAGTGATGTTTTTTCCTGTCCCCAGCCTCCAGAGACTCCTAGAGAGGCTTCTAGAGGCTTCTAGAGACTCCTAGAGAGGTTCTGGAGGCTGGGAACAGCAAAAAATGTCACTTCCTGTCCCACCGGGAGTTGGGAAATGGGCCCTTAAAGCCTCCGTAGGCCCTCCAAGGGAGTGGGAAAGGCTGTTTTCGCCCTTCCCACAGCATAGAGAGGATCTGGAAACACTTCAGAAAGAAAAACGGGCCTACCAGGCCATCATGTGCCAGGAGCGGGGGTGGGTGGGGTTGTGTGCACATGCACGTGGGCATGTGCGTGCGTGACCCTCCCCTGCCTCCCCTCTCCTGGCACGCGATGCGAAAAAGGTTAGCCATCACTGAACTAGGGAATATCGGCAGTGCTAGGAGTAAGTGCGTTTTGCTGTCAATTTGTGTTCTAGTGGCTTGTCATTTCAGTGTTGATAGAAGTGGTCTCGGAGATTTTTTGATTGAGCTATTTGTTGTTAACTGTTAGAAATTTCCATGACGTTCACTTCTTGACTGTTGGTCTAATGTTAATCTTGGAGTTCATCTATGCTCATATGGGAGCGGATTCCTAGTGAGGTAGTGTTTTCGGCCTTTGGGGACTGTTGATTGTCTCTTGTGGACAGACTTAGATTTTGTTTCTGTCGTATACCTTTTTTGCCTGGCCATGGCTATGGTTCTTAGAATCAGAAAGAAAAGCAAAACAGCCCATTTTAATTCTAAGTGTGGCTGTTGTTGGATAATAGATTTTATACTGTTTTTGCCTGGCATAATTTTGGCCATGGCGATGGTTCTTAGAACCAAAAAGAGAAACTCAGCAGCCCATTTTAATTCTAGGTGTGGCTGTTGATGGATAATAGATTTTATACTGTTTTTGCTTGGCGTAATTTGGGCCATGGCAATGGTTCTTAGAACCAGAAAGAGAAACTCAGCAGCCCATTTTAATTCTAGGAGTGGCTGTTGATGGATAATAGATTTTATACTGTTTTTGCCTGGCGTAATTTGGGCCAGGGCAATGGTTCTTAGAACCAGAAGTAAAAATTCAGCAGCCCATTTTAATTCTAGGTGTGGTTGTTGATGGATAATAGATTTTAAACTATTTTTGCCTGGCGTAATTTGGGCCATGGCAATGGTTCTTAGAACCAGAAGTAAAAATTCAGCAGCCCATTTTAATTCTAGGTGTGGTTGTTGATGGATAATAGATTTTAAACTATTTTTGCCTGGTGTAATTTGTGCCATGGCAATGGTTCTTAGAATCAGAAAGAAAAGCAAAACAGCCCATTTTAATTCTAAGTGTGGCTGTTGTTGGATAATAGATTTTATACTGTTTTTGCCTGGCATAATTTTGGCCATGGCGATGGTTCTTAGAACCAAAAAGAGAAACTCAGCAGCCCATTTTAATTCTAGGTGTGGCTGTTGATGGATAATAGATTTTATACTGTTTTTGCCTGGCGTAATTTGGGCCAGGGCAATGGTTCTTAGAACCAGAAGTAAAAATTCAGCAGCCCATTTTAATTCTAGGTGAGGCTGTTCTTGGATAATAGATTTTTTACTATTTTTGCCTGGCGTAATTTGGGCCATGGCGATGGTTCTTAGAACCAAAAAGAGAAACTCAGCAGCCCATTTTAATTCTAGGTGTGGCTGTTGATGGATAATAGATTTTATACTGTTTTTGCCTGGCGTAATTTGGGCCATGGCAATGGTTCTTAGAACCAGAAGTAAAAATTCAGCAGCCCATTTTAATTCAAAGTGTGGCTGTTCTTGGATAATAGATTTTTTACTATTTTTGCCTGGCGTAATTTGGGCCATGGCAATGGTTCTTAGAACCAGAAGTAAAAATTCAACAGCCCATTTTAATTCTAGGTGTGGTTGTTGATGGATAATAGATTTTAAACTATTTTTGCCTGGCAAAATTTGTGCCATGGCAATGGTTCTTAGAATCAGAAAGAAAAGCAAAACAGCCCATTTTAATTCTAAGTGTGGCTGTTGTTGGATAATAGATTTTATACTGTTTTTGCCTGGCATAATTTTGGCCATGGCGATGGTTCTTAGAACCAAAAAGAGAAACTCAGCAGCCCATTTTAATTCTAGGTGTGGTTGTTGATGGATAATAGATTTTATAGTATTTTTGCCTGGTGTAATTTGGGCCATGGCAATGGTTCTTAGAACCAGAAAGGAAACCAGGACAGCCCATTTTAATTCTAGGTGTGGCTGTTGATGGATCATAGATTTTATACTGTTTTTGCCTGGCGTAATTTTGGCGTTGGCAATGGTTCTTCAAACCAGAAAGAGAAACTCAGCAGGCCATTTTAATTCTACGTGTGGCTGTTGATGGATCATAGATTTTATACTGTTTTTGCCTGGCGTAATTTTGGCCATGGCAACGGTTCTTAGAACCAGAAAGAAAAACTCAGCAGCCCATTTTAATTCTAGGTGTGGCTGTTGATGGATAATAGATTTTATACTGTTTTTGCTTGGCATTATTTGGGCCATGGCAACGGTTCATAGAACCAGAAATAAAACCTCAGCAGCCCATTTTAATTCTAGGTGTGGCTGTTGATGGATCATAGATTTTATAGTATTTTTGCCTGGCGTAATTTGGGCCATGGCATTGGTTCTTACAACCAGAAAGAGAAACTCAGCAGCCCATTTTAATTATAGGTATGGCTGTTGATGGATAATAGATTTTATACTATTTTTGCCTGGCGTGATTTGGGCCAGGGCAATGGTTCTTAGAACCAGAAGTAAAAATTCAGCAGCCCATTTTAATTCTAGGTGTGGTTGTTGATGGATAATAGATTTTAAACTATTTTTGCCTGGTGTAATTTGGGCCATGGCAATGGTTCTTAGAACCAGAAAGGAAACCAGGACAGCCCATTTTAATTCTAGGTGTGGCTGTTGTTGGATAATAGATTTTATACTGTTTTTGCCTGGCATAATTTTGGCCATGGCGATGGTTCTTATAACCAAAAAGAGAAACTCAGCAGGCCATTTTAATTCTACGTGTGGCTGTTGATGGATCATAGATTTTATACTGTTTTTGCCTGGCGTAATTTTGGCCATGGCAACGGTTCTTAGAACCAAAAAGAGAAACTCAGCAGCCCATTTTAATTCTAGGTGTGGCTGTTGATGGATAATAGATTTTATACTGTTTTTGCCTGGCATAATTTGGGCCATGGCAACGGTTCTTAGAACCAAAAAGAGAAACTCAGCAGCCCATTTTAATTCTAGGTGTGGCTGTTGATGGATAATAGATTTTATACTGTTTTTGCCTGGCGTAATTTGGGCCATGGCAATGGTTCTTAGAACCAGAAGTAAAAATTCAGCAGCCCATTTTAATTCAAAGTGTGGCTGTTCTTGGATAATAGATTTTTTACTATTTTTGCCTGGCGTAATTTGGGCCATGGCAATGGTTCTTAGAACCAGAAGTAAAAATTCAACAGCCCATTTTAATTCTAGGTGTGGTTGTTGATGGATAATAGATTTTAAACTATTTTTGCCTGGCAAAATTTGTGCCATGGCAATGGTTCTTAGAATCAGAAAGAAAAGCAAAACAGCCCATTTTAATTCTAAGTGTGGCTGTTGTTGGATAATAGATTTTATACTGTTTTTGCCTGGCATAATTTTGGCCATGGCGATGGTTCTTAGAACCAAAAAGAGAAACTCAGCAGCCCATTTTAATTCTAGGTGTGGTTGTTGATGGATAATAGATTTTATAGTATTTTTGCCTGGTGTAATTTGGGCCATGGCAATGGTTCTTAGAACCAGAAAGGAAACCAGGACAGCCCATTTTAATTCTAGGTGTGGCTGTTGATGGATCATAGATTTTATACTGTTTTTGCCTGGCGTAATTTTGGCGTTGGCAATGGTTCTTCAAACCAGAAAGAGAAACTCAGCAGGCCATTTTAATTCTACGTGTGGCTGTTGATGGATCATAGATTTTATACTGTTTTTGCCTGGCGTAATTTTGGCCATGGCAACGGTTCTTAGAACCAGAAAGAAAAACTCAGCAGCCCATTTTAATTCTAGGTGTGGCTGTTGATGGATAATAGATTTTATACTGTTTTTGCTTGGCATTATTTGGGCCATGGCAACGGTTCATAGAACCAGAAATAAAACCTCAGCAGCCCATTTTAATTCTAGGTGTGGCTGTTGATGGATCATAGATTTTATAGTATTTTTGCCTGGCGTAATTTGGGCCATGGCATTGGTTCTTACAACCAGAAAGAGAAACTCAGCAGCCCATTTTAATTATAGGTATGGCTGTTGATGGATAATAGATTTTATACTATTTTTGCCTGGCGTGATTTGGGCCAGGGCAATGGTTCTTAGAACCAGAAGTAAAAATTCAGCAGCCCATTTTAATTCTAGGTGTGGTTGTTGATGGATAATAGATTTTAAACTATTTTTGCCTGGTGTAATTTGGGCCATGGCAATGGTTCTTAGAACCAGAAAGGAAACCAGGACAGCCCATTTTAATTCTAGGTGTGGCTGTTGTTGGATAATAGATTTTATACTGTTTTTGCCTGGCATAATTTTGGCCATGGCGATGGTTCTTGTAACCAAAAAGAGAAACTCAGCAGGCCATTTTAATTCTACGTGTGGCTGTTGATGGATCATAGATTTTATACTGTTTTTGCCTGGCGTAATTTTGGCCATGGCAACGGTTCTTAGAACCAAAAAGAGAAACTCAGCAGCCCATTTTAATTCTAGGTGTGGCTGTTGATGGATAATAGATTTTATACTGTTTTTGCCTGGCATAATTTGGGCCATGGCAACGGTTCTTAGAACCAGAAAGAAAAACTCAGCAGCCCATTTTAATTCTAGGTGTGGCTGTTGATGGATAATAGATTTTATACTGTTTTTGCCTGGCATAATTTGGGCCATGGCAACGGTTCTTAGAACCAGAAATAAAACCTCAGCAGCCCATTTTAATTCTAGGTGTGGCTGTTGATGGATCATAGATTTTATAGTATTTTTGCCTGGCGTAATTTGGGCCATGGCATTGGTTCTTACAACCAGAAAGAGAAACTCAGCAGCCCATTTTAATTATAGGTATGGCTGTTGATGTATAATAGATTTTATACTGTTTTTGCTTGGCGTAATTTGGGCCATGGCAATGGTTCTTAGAACCAGAAAGAGAAACTCAGCAGCCCATTTTAATTCTAGGAGTGGCTGTTGATGGATAATAGATTTTATACTGTTTTTGCCTGGCGTAATTTGGGCCATGGCAATGGTTCTTAGAACCAGAAGTAAAAATTCAACAGCCCATTTTAATTCTAGGTGTGGTTGTTGATGGATAATAGATTTTAAACTATTTTTGCCTGGTGTAATTTGTGCCATGGCAATGGTTCTTAGAATCAGAAAGAAAAGCAAAACAGCCCATTTTAATTCTAAGTGTGGCTGTTGTTGGATAATAGATTTTATACTGTTTTTGCCTGGCATAATTTTGGCCATGGCGATGGTTCTTAGAACCAAAAAGAGAAACTCAGCAGCCCATTTTAATTCTAGGTGTGGCTGTTGATGGATAATAGATTTTATACTGTTTTTGCCTGGCGTAATTTGGGCCATGGCAATGGTTCTTAGAACCAGAAGTAAAAATTCAGCAGCCCATTTTAATTCTAGGTGTGGCTGTTCTTGGATAATAGATTTTTTACTATTTTTGCCTGGCGTAATTTGGGCCATGGCAATGGTTCTTAGAACCAGAAGTAAAAATTCAACAGCCCATTTTAATTCTAGGTGTGGTTGTTGATGGATAATAGATTTTAAACTATTTTTGCCTGGTGTAATTTGTGCCATGGCAATGGTTCTTAGAATCAGAAAGAAAAGCAAAACAGCCCATTTTAATTCTAAGTGTGGCTGTTGTTGGATAATAGATTTTATACTGTTTTTGCCTGGCATAATTTTGGCCATGGCGATGGTTCTTAGAACCAAAAAGAGAAACTCAGCAGCCCATTTTAATTCTAGGAGTGGCTGTTGATGGATAATAGATTTTATACTGTTTTTGCCTGGCGTAATTTGGGCCATGGCAATGGTTCTTAGAACCAGAAGTAAAAATTCAACAGCCCATTTTAATTCTAGGTGTGGTTGTTGATGGATAATAGATTTTAAACTATTTTTGCCTGGTGTAATTTGTGCCATGGCAATGGTTCTTAGAATCAGAAAGAAAAGCAAAACAGCCCATTTTAATTCTAAGTGTGGCTGTTGTTGGATAATAGATTTTATACTGTTTTTGCCTGGCATAATTTTGGCCATGGCGATGGTTCTTAGAACCAAAAAGAGAAACTCAGCAGCCCATTTTAATTCTAGGTGTGGCTGTTGATGGATAATAGATTTTATACTGTTTTTGCCTGGCGTAATTTGGGCCATGGCAATGGTTCTTAGAACCAGAAGTAAAAATTCAGCAGCCCATTTTAATTCTAGGTGTGGCTGTTCTTGGATAATAGATTTTTTACTATTTTTGCCTGGCGTAATTTGGGCCATGGCAATGGTTCTTAGAACCAGAAGTAAAAATTCAACAGCCCATTTTAATTCTAGGTGTGGTTGTTGATGGATAATAGATTTTAAACTATTTTTGCCTGGTGTAATTTGTGCCATGGCAATGGTTCTTAGAATCAGAAAGAAAAGCAAAACAGCCCATTTTAATTCTAAGTGTGGCTGTTGTTGGATAATAGATTTTATACTGTTTTTGCCTGGCATAATTTTGGCCATGGCGATGGTTCTTAGAACCAAAAAGAGAAACTCAGCAGCCCATTTTAATTCTAGGTGTGGTTGTTGATGGATAATAGATTTTATAGTATTTTTGCCTGGTGTAATTTGGGCCATGGCAATGGTTCTTAGAACCAGAAAGGAAACCAGGACAGCCCATTTTAATTCTAGGTGTGGCTGTTGATGGATCATAGATTTTATACTGTTTTTGCCTGGCGTAATTTTGGCGTTGGCAATGGTTCTTCAAACCAGAAAGAGAAACTCAGCAGGCCATTTTAATTCTACGTGTGGCTGTTGATGGATCATAGATTTTATACTGTTTTTGCCTGGCGTAATTTTGGCCATGGCAACGGTTCTTAGAACCAGAAAGAAAAACTCAGCAGCCCATTTTAATTCTAGGTGTGGCTGTTGATGGATAATAGATTTTATACTGTTTTTGCTTGGCATTATTTGGGCCATGGCAACGGTTCATAGAACCAGAAATAAAACCTCAGCAGCCCATTTTAATTCTAGGTGTGGCTGTTGATGGATCATAGATTTTATAGTATTTTTGCCTGGCGTAATTTGGGCCATGGCATTGGTTCTTACAACCAGAAAGAGAAACTCAGCAGCCCATTTTAATTATAGGTATGGCTGTTGATGGATAATAGATTTTATACTATTTTTGCCTGGCGTGATTTGGGCCAGGGCAATGGTTCTTAGAACCAGAAGTAAAAATTCAGCAGCCCATTTTAATTCTAGGTGTGGTTGTTGATGGATAATAGATTTTAAACTATTTTTGCCTGGTGTAATTTGGGCCATGGCAATGGTTCTTAGAACCAGAAAGGAAACCAGGACAGCCCATTTTAATTCTAGGTGTGGCTGTTGTTGGATAATAGATTTTATACTGTTTTTGCCTGGCATAATTTTGGCCATGGCGATGGTTCTTATAACCAAAAAGAGAAACTCAGCAGGCCATTTTAATTCTACGTGTGGCTGTTGATGGATCATAGATTTTATACTGTTTTTGCCTGGCGTAATTTTGGCCATGGCAACGGTTCTTAGAACCAAAAAGAGAAACTCAGCAGCCCATTTTAATTCTAGGTGTGGCTGTTGATGGATAATAGATTTTATACTGTTTTTGCCTGGCATAATTTGGGCCATGGCAACGGTTCTTAGAACCAGAAAGAAAAACTCAGCAGCCCATTTTAATTCTAGGTGTGGCTGTTGATGGATAATAGATTTTATACTGTTTTTGCCTGGCATAATTTGGGCCATGGCAACGGTTCTTAGAACCAGAAATAAAACCTCAGCAGCCCATTTTAATTCTAGGTGTGGCTGTTGATGGATCATAGATTTTATAGTATTTTTGCCTGGCGTAATTTGGGCCATGGCATTGGTTCTTACAACCAGAAAGAGAAACTCAGCAGCCCATTTTAATTATAGGTATGGCTGTTGATGTATAATAGATTTTATACTGTTTTTGCTTGGCGTAATTTGGGCCATGGCAATGGTTCTTAGAACCAGAAAGAGAAACTCAGCAGCCCATTTTAATTCTAGGAGTGGCTGTTGATGGATAATAGATTTTATACTGTTTTTGCCTGGCGTAATTTGGGCCATGGCAATGGTTCTTAGAACCAGAAGTAAAAATTCAACAGCCCATTTTAATTCTAGGTGTGGTTGTTGATGGATAATAGATTTTAAACTATTTTTGCCTGGTGTAATTTGTGCCATGGCAATGGTTCTTAGAATCAGAAAGAAAAGCAAAACAGCCCATTTTAATTCTAAGTGTGGCTGTTGTTGGATAATAGATTTTATACTGTTTTTGCCTGGCATAATTTTGGCCATGGCGATGGTTCTTAGAACCAAAAAGAGAAACTCAGCAGCCCATTTTAATTCTAGGTGTGGCTGTTGATGGATAATAGATTTTATACTGTTTTTGCCTGGCGTAATTTGGGCCATGGCAATGGTTCTTAGAACCAGAAGTAAAAATTCAGCAGCCCATTTTAATTCTAGGTGTGGCTGTTCTTGGATAATAGATTTTTTACTATTTTTGCCTGGCGTAATTTGGGCCATGGCAATGGTTCTTAGAACCAGAAGTAAAAATTCAACAGCCCATTTTAATTCTAGGTGTGGTTGTTGATGGATAATAGATTTTAAACTATTTTTGCCTGGTGTAATTTGTGCCATGGCAATGGTTCTTAGAATCAGAAAGAAAAGCAAAACAGCCCATTTTAATTCTAAGTGTGGCTGTTGTTGGATAATAGATTTTATACTGTTTTTGCCTGGCATAATTTTGGCCATGGCGATGGTTCTTAGAACCAAAAAGAGAAACTCAGCAGCCCATTTTAATTCTAGGTGTGGTTGTTGATGGATAATAGATTTTATAGTATTTTTGCCTGGTGTAATTTGGGCCATGGCAATGGTTCTTAGAACCAGAAAGGAAACCAGGACAGCCCATTTTAATTCTAGGTGTGGCTGTTGATGGATCATAGATTTTATACTGTTTTTGCCTGGCGTAATTTTGGCGTTGGCAATGGTTCTTCAAACCAGAAAGAGAAACTCAGCAGGCCATTTTAATTCTAGGTGTGGCTGTTGATGGATCATAGATTTTATACTGTTTTTGCCTGGCGTAATTTTGGCCATGGCAACGGTTCATAGAACCAGAAATAAAACCTCAGCAGCCCATTTTAATTCTAGGTGTGGCTGTTGATGGATCATAGATTTTATAGTATTTTTGCCTGGCGTAATTTGGGCCATGGCATTGGTTCTTACAACCAGAAAGAGAAACTCAGCAGCCCATTTTAATTATAGGTATGGCTGTTGATGGATAATAGATTTTATACTATTTTTGCCTGGCGTGATTTGGGCCATGGTAATGGTTCTTAGAACCAGAAAGAAACTCAGCAGCCCATTTTAATTCTAGGTGTGGCTGTTGATGGATAATAGATTTTATACTGTTTTTGCCTGGCGTAATTTGGGCCATGGCAATGGTTCTTAGAACCAGAAGTAAAAATTCAGCAGCCCATTTTAATTCTAGGTGTGGTTGTTGATGGATAATAGATTTTAAACTATTTTTGCCTGGTGTAATTTGGGCCATGGCAATGGTTTTTAGAACCAGAAAGGAAACCAGGACAGCCCATTTTAATTCTAGGTGTGGCTGTTGTTGGATAATAGATTTTATACTGTTTTTGCCTGGCATAATTTTGGCCATGGCGATGGTTCTTATAACCAAAAAGAGAAACTCAGCAGGCCATTTTAATTCTACGTGTGGCTGTTGATGGATCATAGATTTTATACTGTTTTTGCCTGGCGTAATTTTGGCCATGGCAACGGTTCTTAGAACCAAAAAGAGAAACTCAGCAGCCCATTTTAATTCTAGGTGTGGCTGTTGATGGATAATAGATTTTATACTGTTTTTGCTTGGCATAATTTGGGCCATGGCAACGGTTCATAGAACCAGAAATAAAACCTCAGCAGCCCATTTTAATTCTAGGTGTGGCTGTTGATGGATCATAGATTTTATAGTATTTTTGCCTGGCGTAATTTGGGCCATGGCATTGGTTCTTACAACCAGAAAGAGAAACTCAGCAGCCCATTTTAATTATAGGTATGGCTGTTGATGGATAATAGATTTTATACTATTTTTGCCTGGCGTGATTTGGGCCATGGTAATGGTTCTTAGAACCAGAAAGAAACTCAGCAGCCCATTTTAATTCTAGGTGTGGCTGTTGATGGATCATAGATTTTATACTATTTTCGCCTGGCGTAATTTGGGCCATGGCAATGGTTCTTAGAACAAGAAAGAGAAACTCAGCAGCCCATTTTAATTCTAGGTATGGCTGTTGATGGATAATAGATTTTATAGTATTTTTGCCTGGCGTAATTTGGGCCATGGCAATGGTTCTTAGAACCAGAAAGAGAAACTCAGCAGCCCATTTTAATTCTAGGTGTGGCTGTTGATGGATCATAGATTTTATAGTATTTTTGCCTGGCGTAATTTGGGCCATGGCAATGGTTCTTAGAACCAGAAAGAGAAACTCAGCAGCCCATTTTAATTCTAGGTGTGGCTGTTGATGGATCATAGATTTTATACTATTTTCGCCTGGCGTAATTTGGGCCATGGCAATGGTTCTTAGAACAAGAAAGAGAAACTCAGCAGCCCATTTTAATTCTAGGTATGGCTGTTGATGGATAATAGATTTTATACCATTTTTGCCTGGCGTAATTTGGGCCATGGCAATGGTTCTTAGAACCAGAAAGAGAAACTCAGCAGCCCATTTTAATTCTAGGTATGGCTGTTGATGGATAATAGATTTTATAGTATTTTTGCCTGGCGTAATTTGGTCCATGGCAATGGTTCTTAGAACCAGAAAGAGAAACTCAGCAGCCCATTTTAATTCTAGGTGTGGCTGTTGATGGATCATAGATTTTATAGTATTTTTGCCTGGCGTAATTTGGGACATGGCAATGGTTCTTAGAACCAGAAAGAGAAACTCAGCAGCCCATTTTAATTCTAGGTGTGGCTGTTGATGGATCATAGATTTTATACTATTTTTGCCTGGCGTAATTTGGGCCATGGCATTGGTTCTTACAACCAGAAAGAGAAACTCAGCAGCCCATTTTAATTATAGGTATGGCTGTTGATGGATAATAGATTTTATAGTATTTTTGCCTGGCGTGATTTGGGCCATGGTAATGGTTCTTAGAACCAGAAAGAAACTCAGCAGCCCATTTTAATTATAGGTGTGGCTGTTGATGGATAATAGATTTTATACTGTTTTTGCCTGGCATAATTTGGGCCATGGCAACGGTTCTTAGAACCAGAAAGAAAAACTCAGCAGCCCATTTTAATTCTAGGTGTGGCTGTTGATGGATAATAGATTTTATACTGTTTTTGCTTGGCATAATTTGGGCCATGGCAACGGTTCATAGAACCAGAAATAAAAACTCAGCAGCCCATTTTAATTCTAGGTGTGGCTGTTGATGGATCATAGATTTTATACTATTTTTGCCTGGCGTAATTTGGGCCATGGCATTGGTTCTTACAACCAGAAAGAGAAACTCAGCAGCCCATTTTAATTATAGGTATGGCTGTTGATGGATAATAGATTTTATAGTATTTTTGCCTGGCGTGATTTGGGCCATGGTAATGGTTCTTAGAACCAGAAAGAAACTCAGCAGCCCATTTTAATTATAGGTGTGGCTGTTGATGGATAATAGATTTTATACTGTTTTTGCCTGGCATAATTTGGGCCATGGCAACGGTTCTTAGAACCAGAAAGAAAAACTCAGCAGCCCATTTTAATTCTAGGTGTGGCTGTTGATGGATAATAGATTTTATACTGTTTTTGCTTGGCATAATTTGGGCCATGGCAACGGTTCATAGAACCAGAAATAAAAACTCAGCAGCCCATTTTAATTCTAGGTGTGGCTGTTGATGGATCATAGATTTTATAGTATTTTTGCCTGGCGTAATTTGGGCCATGGCATTGGTTCTTACAACCAGAAAGAGAAACTCAGCAGCCCATTTTAATTATAGGTATGGCTGTTGATGGATAATAGATTTTATACTGTTTTTGCTTGGCGTAATTTGGGCCATGGCAATGGTTCTTACAACCAGAAAGAGAAACTCAGCAGCCCATTTTAATTCTAGGAGTGGCTGTTGATGGATAATAGATTTTATACTGTTTTTGCCTGGCGTAATTTGGGCCAGGGCAATGGTTCTTAGAACCAGAAGTAAAAATTCAGCAGCCCATTTTAATTCTAGGTGTGGTTGTTGATGGATAATAGATTTTAAACTATTTTTGCCTGGTGTAATTTGTGCCATGGCAATGGTTCTTAGAACCAGAAAGGAAACCAGGACAGCCCATTTTAATTCTAGGTGTGGCTGTTGTTGGATAATAGATTTTATACTGTTTTTGCCTGGCATAATTTTGGCCATGGCGATGGTTCTTATAACCAAAAAGAGAACCTCAGCAGCCCATTTTAATTCTAGGTGTGGCTGTTGATGGATAATAGATTTTATACTGTTTTTGGTTGGCGTAATTTGGGCCATGGCAATGGTTCTTAGAACCAGAAGTAAAAATTCAGCAGCCCATTTTAATTCTAGGTGTGGCTGTTCTTGGATAATAGATTTTTTACTATTTTTGCCTGGCGTAATTTGGGCCATGGCAATGGTTCTTAGAACCAGAAGTAAAAATTCAGCAGCCCATTTTAATTCTAGGTGTGGTTGTTGATGGATAATAGATTTTAAACTATTTTTGCCTGGTGTAATTTGTGCCATGGCAATGGTTCTTAGAATCAGAAAGAAAAGCAAAACAGCCCATTTTAATTCTAAGTGTGGCTGTTGTTGGATAATAGATTTTATACTGTTTTTGCCTGGCATAATTTTGGCCATGGCGATGGTTCTTAGAACCAAAAAGAGAAACTCAGCAGCCCATTTTAATTCTAGGTGTGGCTGTTCTTGGATAATAGATTTTTTACTATTTTTGCCTGGCGTAATTTGGGCCATGGCAATGGTTCTTAGAACCAGAAGTAAAAATTCAGCAGCCCATTTTAATTCTAGGTGTGGTTGTTGATGGATAATAGATTTTAAACTATTTTTGCCTGGTGTAATTTGTGCCATGGCAATGGTTCTTAGAATCAGAAAGAAAAGCAAAACAGCCCATTTTAATTCTAAGTGTGGCTGTTGTTGGATAATAGATTTTATACTGTTTTTGCCTGGCATAATTTTGGCCATGGCGATGGTTCTTAGAACCAAAAAGAGAAACTCAGCAGCCCATTTTAATTCTAGGTGTGGTTGTTGATGGATAATAGATTTTATAGTATTTTTGCCTGGTGTAAATTGGGCCATGGCAATGGTTCTTGGAACCAGAAAGGAAACCAGGACAGCCCATTTTAATTCTAGGTGTGGCTGTTGATGGAAAATAGATTTTATACTATTTTTGCCTGGCGTAATTTGGGCCATGGCAATGGTTCTTAGAACCAGAAAGAGAAACTCAGCAGCCCATTTTAATTCTAGGTGTGGCTGTTGATGGATAATAGATTTTATAGTATTTTTGCCTGGCGTAATTTGGGCCATGGCAGTGGTTCTTAGAACCAGAAAGAGAAACTCAGCAGCCCATTTTAATTCTAGGAGTTGCTGTTGATGGATAATAGATTTTATACTATTTTTGCCTGGCGTAATTTGGGCCATGGCAATGGTTCTTAGAACCAGAAAGAGAAACTCAGCAGCCCATTTTAATTCTAGGTGTGGCTGTTGATGGATCATAGATTTTATAGTATTTTTGCCTGGCGTAATTTGGGCCATGGCAATGGTTCTTAGATCCAGAGAGAGAAACTCAGCGGCCCATTTTAATGCTAGGTATGGCTGTTGATGGATCATAGATTTTATAGTATTTTTGCCTGGCGTAATTTGGGCCATGGCAATGGTTCTTAGAACCACAAAGAGAAACTCAGCAGCCCATTTTAATTCTAGGTGTGGCTGTTGATGGAAAATAGATTTTATACTATTTTTGCCTGGCGTAATTTGGGCCATGGCAATGGTTCTTAGAACCAGAAAGAAAAACTCAGCAGCCCATTTTAATTCTAGGTGTGGCTGTTGATGGATAATAGATTTTATACTGTTTTTGCTTGGCATAATTTGGGCCATGGCAACGGTTCATAGAACCAGAAATAAAAACTCAGCAGCCCATTTTAATTCTAGGTGTGGCTGTTGATGGATCATAGATTTTATAGTATTTTTGCCTGGCGTAATTTGGGCCATGGCATTGGTTCTTACAACCAGAAAGAGAAACTCAGCAGCCCATTTTAATTATAGGTATGGCTGTTGATGGATAATAGATTTTATACTGTTTTTGCTTGGCGTAATTTGGGCCATGGCAATGGTTCTTACAACCAGAAAGAGAAACTCAGCAGCCCATTTTAATTCTAGGAGTGGCTGTTGATGGATAATAGATTTTATACTGTTTTTGCCTGGCGTAATTTGGGCCAGGGCAATGGTTCTTAGAACCAGAAGTAAAAATTCAGCAGCCCATTTTAATTCTAGGTGTGGTTGTTGATGGATAATAGATTTTAAACTATTTTTGCCTGGTGTAATTTGTGCCATGGCAATGGTTCTTAGAACCAGAAAGGAAACCAGGACAGCCCATTTTAATTCTAGGTGTGGCTGTTGTTGGATAATAGATTTTATACTGTTTTTGCCTGGCATAATTTTGGCCATGGCGATGGTTCTTATAACCAAAAAGAGAACCTCAGCAGCCCATTTTAATTCTAGGTGTGGCTGTTGATGGATAATAGATTTTATACTGTTTTTGGTTGGCGTAATTTGGGCCATGGCAATGGTTCTTAGAACCAGAAGTAAAAATTCAGCAGCCCATTTTAATTCTAGGTGTGGCTGTTCTTGGATAATAGATTTTTTACTATTTTTGCCTGGCGTAATTTGGGCCATGGCAATGGTTCTTAGAACCAGAAGTAAAAATTCAGCAGCCCATTTTAATTCTAGGTGTGGTTGTTGATGGATAATAGATTTTAAACTATTTTTGCCTGGTGTAATTTGTGCCATGGCAATGGTTCTTAGAATCAGAAAGAAAAGCAAAACAGCCCATTTTAATTCTAAGTGTGGCTGTTGTTGGATAATAGATTTTATACTGTTTTTGCCTGGCATAATTTTGGCCATGGCGATGGTTCTTAGAACCAAAAAGAGAAACTCAGCAGCCCATTTTAATTCTAGGTGTGGCTGTTCTTGGATAATAGATTTTTTACTATTTTTGCCTGGCGTAATTTGGGCCATGGCAATGGTTCTTAGAACCAGAAGTAAAAATTCAGCAGCCCATTTTAATTCTAGGTGTGGTTGTTGATGGATAATAGATTTTAAACTATTTTTGCCTGGTGTAATTTGTGCCATGGCAATGGTTCTTAGAATCAGAAAGAAAAGCAAAACAGCCCATTTTAATTCTAAGTGTGGCTGTTGTTGGATAATAGATTTTATACTGTTTTTGCCTGGCATAATTTTGGCCATGGCGATGGTTCTTAGAACCAAAAAGAGAAACTCAGCAGCCCATTTTAATTCTAGGTGTGGTTGTTGATGGATAATAGATTTTATAGTAATTTTGGCTGGTGTAAATTGGGCCATGGCAATGGTTCTTGGAACCAGAAAGGAAACCAGGACAGCCCATTTTAATTCTAGGTGTGGCTGTTGATGGAAAATAGATTTTATACTATTTTTGCCTGGCGTAATTTGGGCCATGGCAATGGTTCTTAGAACCAGAAAGAGAAACTCAGCAGCCCATTTTAATTCTAGGTGTGGCTGTTGATGGATAATAGATTTTATAGTATTTTTGCCTGGCGTAATTTGGGCCATGGCAGTGGTTCTTAGAACCAGAAAGAGAAACTCAGCAGCCCATTTTAATTCTAGGAGTTGCTGTTGATGGATAATAGATTTTATACTATTTTTGCCTGGCGTAATTTGGGCCATGGCAATGGTTCTTAGAACCAGAAAGAGAAACTCAGCAGCCCATTTTAATTCTAGGTGTGGCTGTTGATGGATCATAGATTTTATAGTATTTTTGCCTGGCGTAATTTGGGCCATGGCAATGGTTCTTAGATCCAGAGAGAGAAACTCAGCGGCCCATTTTAATGCTAGGTATGGCTGTTGATGGATCATAGATTTTATAGTATTTTTGCCTGGCGTAATTTGGGCCATGGCAATGGTTCTTAGAACCACAAAGAGAAACTCAGCAGCCCATTTTAATTCTAGGTGTGGCTGTTGAGGGAAAATAGATTTTATACTATTTTTGCCTGGCGTAATTTGGGCCATGGCAATGGTTCTTAGAACCAGAAAGAGAAACTCAGCAGCCCATTTTAATTCTAGGTGTGGCTGTTGATGGATAATAGATTTTATAGTATTTTTGCCTGGCGTAATTTGGGCCATGGCAGTGGTTCTTAGAACCAGAAAGAGAAACTCAGCAGCCCATTTTAATTCTAGGAGTGGCTGTTGATGGATAATAGATTTTATACTATTTTTGCCTGGCGTAATTTGGGCCATGGCAGTAGTTCTTAGAACCAGAAAGAGAAACTCAGCAGCCCATTTTAATTCTAGGTGTGGCTGTTGATGGATAATAGATTTTATACTATTTTTGCCTGGCGTAATTTGGGCCATGGCAGTGGTTCTTAGAACCAGAAAGAGAAACTCAGCAGCCCATTTTAATTATAGGAGTGGCTGTTGATGGATAATAAATTTTATACTATTTTTGCCTGGCGTAATTTGGGCCAGGGCAATGGTTCTTAGAACCAGAAAGAGAAACTCAGCAGCCCATTTTAATTCTAGGTATGGCTGTTGATGGCTAATAGATTTTATACTATTTTTGCCTGGCGTAATTTGGGCCATGGCAATGGTTCTTAGAACCAGAAAGAGAACCTCAGCAGGCCATTTTAATTCTAGGAGTGGCTGTTGATGGATAATAGATTTTATACTATTTTTGCCTGGCGTAATTTGGGCCACGGCAATGGTTCTTAAAACCAGAAAGAGAAACTCAGCAGCCCATTTTAATTCTAGGTGTGGCTGTTGATGGATCATAGATTTTATAGTATTTTTGCCTGGCGAAATTTGGGCCATGGCAATGGTTCTTAGAACCACAAAGAGAAACTCAGCAGCCCATTTTAATTCTAGGAGTGGCTGTTGATGGATAATGGATTTTATACTATTTTTGCCTGGCGTAATTTGGGCCATGGCAATGGTTCTTAGAACCAGAAAGAGAAACTCAGCAGCCCATTTTAATTCTAGGTGTGGCTGTTGATGGATCATAGATTTTATAGTATTTTTGCCTGGCGTAATTTGGGACATGGCAATGGTTCTTAGAACCAGAAAGAGAAACTCAGCAGCCCATTTTAATTCTAGGTGTGGCTGTTGATGGAAAATAGATTTTATACTATTTTTGCCTGGCGTAATTTGGGCCATGGCAATGGTTCTTAGAACCAGAAAGAGAAACTCAGCAGCCCATTTTAATTCTAGGTGTGGCTGTTGATGGATAATAGATTTTATAGTATTTTTGCCTGGCGTAATTTGGGCCATGGCAGTGGTTCTTAGAACCAGAAATAGAAACTCAGCAGCCCATTTTAATTCTAGGAGTGGCTGTCGATGTATAATAGATTTTATACTATTTTTGCGAGGGGTAATTTGGGCCATGGCAATGGTTCTTAGAACCAGAAAGAGAAACTCAGCAGCCCATTTTAATTCTAGGTGTGGCTGTTGATGGATAATAGATTTTATAGTATTTTTGCCTGGCGTAATTTGGGCCATGGCAGTGGTTCTTAGAACCAGAAAGAGAAACTCAGCAGCCCATTTTAATTCTAGGTGTGGCTGTTGATGGATAATACATTTTATACTATTTTTGCCTGGCGTAATTTGGGCCATGGCAATGGTTCTTAGAACCAGAAAGAGAAACTCAGCAGCCCATTTTAATTCTAGGTGTGGCCGTTGATGGATAATAGATTTTATACTATTTTTGCCTGGCGTAATTTGGGCCATGGCAGTGGTTCTTAGAACCAGAAAGAGAAACTCAGCAGCCCATTTTAATTCTAGGTGTGGCTGTTTTGGATCATAGATTTTATAGTATTTTTGCCTGGCGTAATTTGGGACATGGCAATGGTTCTTAGAACCAGAAAGAGAAACTCAGCAGCCCATTTTAATTCTAGGTGTGGCTGTTGATGGAAAATAGATTTTATACTATTTTTGCCTGGCGTAATTTGGGCCATGGCAATGGTTCTTAGAACCAGAAAGAGAAACTCAGCAGCCCATTTTAATTCTAGGTGTGGCTGTTGATGGATAATAGATTTTATAGTATTTTTGCCTGGCGTAATTTGGGCCATGGCAGTGGTTCTTAGAACCAGAAAGAGAAACTCAGCAGCCCATTTTAATGCTAGGTATGGCTGTTGATGGATAATAGATTTTATACTATTTTTGCCTGGCGTAATTTGGGCCATGGCAATGGTTCTTAGAACCAGAAACGAAAACTTAGCAGGCCATTTCAATTATAGGTGTGGCTGTTGATGGATAATAGATTTTATACTATTTTTGCCTGGCGTAATTTGGGCCATGGCAGTGGTTCTTAGAACCAGAAACGAAAACTCAGCAGCCCATTTTAATTCTAGGTGTGGCTGTTGATGGATCATAGATTTTATACTATTTTTGCCTGGCGTAATTTGGGCCATGGCAGTGGTTCTTAGAACCAGAAACGAAAACTTAGCAGGCCATTTTAATTCTAGGTGTGGCTGTTGATGGAAAATAGATTTTATACTATTTTTGCCTGGCGTAATTTGGGCCATGGCAATGGTTCTTAGAACCAGAAAGAGAAACTCAGCAGCCCATTTTAATTCTAGTTGTGGCTGTTGATGGATCATAGATTTTATACTATTTTTGCCTGGCGTAATTTGGGCCATGGCAGTGGTTCTTAGAACCAGAAAGAGAAACTCAGCAGCCCATTTTAATTCTAGGTGTGGCTGTTGATGGATCATAGATTTTATACTATTTTTGCCTGGCGTAATTTGGGCCATGGCAATGGTTCTTAGAACCAGAAAGAGAAACTCAGCGGCCCATTTTAATTCTAGGTGTGGCTGTTGATGGATAATAGATTTTATACTATTTTTGCCTGGCGTAATTTGGGCCATGGCAATGGTTCTTAGAACCAGAAAGAGAAACTCAGCAGCCCATTTTAATTCTAGGTGTGGCTGTTGATAGATCATAGATTTTATAGTATTTTTGCCTGGCGTAATTTGGGCCATGGCAGTGGTTCTTAGAACCAGAAAGAGAAACTCAGCAGCCCATTTTAATTCTAGGTGTGGCTGTTGATGGCTAATAGATTTTATACTATTTTTGCCTGGCGTAATTTGGGCCATGGCAATGGTTCTTAGAACCAGAAAGAGAAACTCAGCAGCCCATTTTAATTCTAGGTGTGGCTGTTGATGGCTAATAGATTTTATACTATTTTTGCCTGGCGTAATTTGGGCCATGGCAATGGTTCTTAGAACAAGAAAGAGAAACTCAGCAGCCCATTTTAATTCTAGGTATGGCTGTTGATGGATAATAGATTTTATACTATTTTTGCCTGGCGTAATTTGGGCCATGGCAGTGGTTCTTAGAACCAGAAAGAGAAACTCAGCAGCCCATTTTAATTCTAGGTGTGGCTGTTGATGGATCATAGATTTTATAGTATTTTTGCCTGGCGTAATTTGGGCCATGGCAGTGGTTCTTAGAACCAGAAAGAGAAACTCAGCAGCCCATTTTAATTCTAGGTGTGGCTGTTGATGGATCATAGATTTTATAGTATTTTTGCCTGGCGTAATTTGGGCCATGGCAGTGGTTCTTAGAACCAGAAAGAGAAACTCAGCAGCCCATTTTAATTCTAGGAGTGGCTGTTGATGGCTAATAGATTTTATACTATTTTTGCCTGGCGTAATTTGGGCCATGGCAATGGTTCTTAGAACCAGAAAGAGAAACTCAGCAGCCCATTTTAATTCTAGGTGTGGCTGTTGATGGCTAATAGATTTTATACTATTTTTGCCTGGCGTAATTTGGGCCATGGCAATGGTTCTTAGAACCAGAAAGAGAAACTCAGCAGCCCATTTTAATTCTAGGTGTGGCTGTTGATGGATCATAGATTTTATAGTATTTTTGCCTGGCGTAATTTGGGCCATGGCAGTGGTTCTTAGAACCAGAAAGAGAAACTCAGCAGCCCATTTTAATTCTAGGTGTGGCTGTTGATGGATCATAGATTTTATAGTATTTTTGCCTGGCGTAATTTGGGCCATGGCAATGGTTCTTAGAACCAGAAAGAAACTCAGCAGCCCATTTTAATTCTAGGTGTGGCTGTTGATGGATCATAGATTTTATAGTATTTTTGCCTGGCGTAATTTGGGCCATGGCAATGGTTCTTAGAACCAGAAAGAGAAACTCAGCGGCCCATTTTAATGCTAGGTATGGCTGTTGATGGATAATAGATTTTATACTATTTTTGCCTGGCGTAATTTGGGCCATGGCAATGGTTCTTAGAACCAGAAACGAAAACTTAGCAGGCCATTTCAATTATAGGTGTGGCTGTTGATGGATAATAGATTTTATACTATTTTTGCCTGGCGTAATTTGGGCCATGGCAGTGGTTCTTAGAACCAGAAACGAAAACTCAGCAGCCCATTTTAATTCTAGGTGTGGCTGTTGATGGATCATAGATTTTATACTATTTTTGCCTGGCGTAATTTGGGCCATGGCAGTGGTTCTTAGAACCAGAAACGAAAACTTAGCAGGCCATTTTAATTCTAGGTGTGGCTGTTGATGGAAAATAGATTTTATACTATTTTTGCCTGGCGTAATTTGGGCCATGGCAATGGTTCTTAGAACCAGAAAGAGAAACTCAGCAGCCCATTTTAATTCTAGGTGTGGCTGTTGATGGATCATAGATTTTATACTATTTTTGCCTGGCGTAATTTGGGCCATGGCAATGGTTCTTAGAACCAGAAAGAGAAACTCAGCGGCCCATTTTAATTCTAGGTGTGGCTGTTGATGGATAATAGATTTTATACTATTTTTGCCTGGCGTAATTTGGGCCATGGCAATGGTTCTTAGAACCAGAAAGAGAAACTCAGCAGCCCATTTTAATTCTAGGTGTGGCTGTTGATAGATCATAGATTTTATAGTATTTTTGCCTGGCGTAATTTGGGCCATGGCAGTGGTTCTTAGAACCAGAAAGAGAAACTCAGCAGCCCATTTTAATTCTAGGTGTGGCTGTTGATGGCTAATAGATTTTATACTATTTTTGCCTGGCGTAATTTGGGCCATGGCAATGGTTCTTAGAACCAGAAAGAGAAACTCAGCAGCCCATTTTAATTCTAGGTGTGGCTGTTGATGGCTAATAGATTTTATACTATTTTTGCCTGGCGTAATTTGGGCCATGGCAATGGTTCTTAGAACAAGAAAGAGAAACTCAGCAGCCCATTTTAATTCTAGGTATGGCTGTTGATGGATAATAGATTTTATACTATTTTTGCCTGGCGTAATTTGGGCCATGGCAGTGGTTCTTAGAACCAGAAAGAGAAACTCAGCAGCCCATTTTAATTCTAGGTGTGGCTGTTGATGGATCATAGATTTTATAGTATTTTTGCCTGGCGTAATTTGGGCCATGGCAGTGGTTCTTAGAACCAGAAAGAGAAACTCAGCAGCCCATTTTAATTCTAGGTGTGGCTGTTGATGGATCATAGATTTTATAGTATTTTTGCCTGGCGTAATTTGGGCCATGGCAGTGGTTCTTAGAACCAGAAAGAGAAACTCAGCAGCCCATTTTAATTCTAGGAGTGGCTGTTGATGGCTAATAGATTTTATACTATTTTTGCCTGGCGTAATTTGGGCCATGGCAATGGTTCTTAGAACCAGAAAGAGAAACTCAGCAGCCCATTTTAATTCTAGGTGTGGCTGTTGATGGATCATAGATTTTATAGTATTTTTGCCTGGCGTAATTTGGGCCATGGCAGTGGTTCTTAGAACCAGAAAGAGAAACTCAGCAGGCCATTTTAATTCTAGGTGTGGCTGTTGATGGATCATAGATTTTATAGTATTTTTGCCTGGCGTAATTTGGGCCATGGCAATGGTTCTTAGAACCAGAAAGAAACTCAGCAGCCCATTTTAATTCTAGGTGTGGCTGTTGATGGATCATAGATTTTATAGTATTTTTGCCTGGCGTAATTTGGGCCATGGCAATGGTTCTTAGAACCAGAAAGAGAAACTCAGCAGCCCATTTTAATTCTAGGTGTGGCTGTTGATGGATCATAGATTTTATAGTATTTTTGCCTGGCGTAATTTGGGCCATGGCAATGGTTCTTAGAACCAGAAAGAGAAACTCAGCAGCCCATTTTAATTCTAGGAGTGGCTGTTGATGGCTAATAGATTTTATACTATTTTTGCCTGGCGTAATTTGGGCCATGGCAATGGTTCTTAGAACCAGAAAGAGAAACTCAGCAGCCCATTTTAATTCTAGGTGTGGCTGTTGATGGCTAATAGATTTTATACTATTTTTGCCTGGCGTAATTTGGGCCATGGCAATGGTTCTTAGAACCAGAAAGAGAAACTCAGCAGCCCATTTTAATTCTAGGAGTGGCTGTTGATGGCTAATAGATTTTATACTATTTTTGCCTGGCGTAATTTGGGCCATGGCAATGGTTCTTAGAACCAGAAAGAGAAACTCAGCAGCCCATTTTAATTCTAGGTGTGGCTGTTGATGGCTAATAGATTTTATACTATTTTTGCCTGGCGTAATTTGGGCCATGGCAATGGTTCTTAGAACCAGAAAGAGAAACTCAGCAGCCCATTTTAATTCTAGGTGTGGCTGTTGATGGATCATAGATTTTATACTATTTTTGCCTGGCGTAATTTGGGCCATGGCAATGGTTCTTAGAACCAGAAAGAGAAACTCAGCAGCCCGTTTTAATTCTAGGTGTGCCTGTTGATGGATCATAGATTTTGTAGTATTTTTGCCTGGCGAAATTTGGGCCATGGCAATGGTTCTTAGAACCAGAAAGAGAAACTCAGCGGCCCATTTTAATTCTAGGTGTGGCTGTTGATGGATCATAGATTTTATAGTATTTTTGCCTGGCGTAATTTGGGCCATGGCAATGGTTCTTAGAACCAGAGAGAGAAACTCAGCGGCCCATTTTAATTCTAGGTGTGGCTGTTGATGGATCATAGATTTTGTAGTATTTTTGCCTGGCGTAATTTGGGCCATGGCAGTGGTTCTTAGAACCAGAAAGAGAAACTCAGCAGCCCATTTTAATTCTAGGTGTGGCTGTTGATGGATCATAGATTTTATAGTATTTTTGCCTGGCGTAATTTGGGCCATGGCAGTGGTTCTTAGAACCAGAAAGAGAAACTCAGCAGCCCATTTTAATTCTAGGAGTGGCTGTTGATGGCTAATAGATTTTATACTATTTTTGCCTGGCGTAATTTGGGCCATGGCAGTGGTTCTTAGAACCAGAAAGAGAAACTCAGCAGCCCATTTTAATTCTAGGTGTGGCTGTTGATGGATCATAGATTTTATAGTATTTTTGCCTGGCGTAATTTGGGCCATGGCAGTGGTTCTTAGAACCAGAAAGAGAAACTCAGCAGCCCATTTTAATTCTAGGTGTGGCTGTTGATGGATCATAGATTTTATAGTATTTTTGCCTGGCGTAATTTGGGCCATGGCAGTGGTTCTTAGAACCAGAAAGAGAAACTCAGCAGCCCATTTTAATTCTAGGAGTGGCTGTTGATGGCTAATAGATTTTATACTATTTTTGCCTGGCGTAATTTGGGCCATGGCAATGGTTCTTAGAACCAGAAAGAGAAACTCAGCAGCCCATTTTAATTCTAGGTGTGGCTGTTGATGGATCATAGATTTTATAGTATTTTTGCCTGGCGTAATTTGGGCCATGGCAATGGTTCTTAGAACCAGAAAGAAACTCAGCAGCCCATTTTAATTCTAGGTGTGGCTGTTGATGGATCATAGATTTTATAGTATTTTTGCCTGGCGTAATTTGGGCCATGGCAATGGTTCTTAGAACCAGAAAGAAACTCAGCAGCCCATTTTAATTCTAGGTGTGGCTGTTGATGGATCATAGATTTTATAGTATTTTTGCCTGGCGTAATTTGGGCCATGGCAATGGTTCTTAGAACCAGAAAGAGAAACTCAGCAGCCCATTTTAATTCTAGGTGTGGCTGTTGATGGATCATAGATTTTATAGTATTTTTGCCTGGCGTAATTTGGGCCATGGCAATGGTTCTTAGAACCAGAAAGAGAAACTCAGCAGCCCATTTTAATTCTAGGAGTGGCTGTTGATGGCTAATAGATTTTATACTATTTTTGCCTGGCGTAATTTGGGCCATGGCAATGGTTCTTAGAACCAGAAAGAGAAACTCAGCAGCCCATTTTAATTCTAGGTGTGGCTGTTGATGGCTAATAGATTTTATACTATTTTTGCCTGGCGTAATTTGGGCCATGGCAATGGTTCTTAGAACCAGAAAGAGAAACTCAGCAGCCCATTTTAATTCTAGGTGTGGCTGTTGATGGATCATAGATTTTATACTATTTTTGCCTGGCGTAATTTGGGCCATGGCAATGGTTCTTAGAACCAGAAAGAGAAACTCAGCAGCCCATTTTAATTCTAGGTGTGGCTGTTGATGGCTAATAGATTTTATACTATTTTTGCCTGGCGTAATTTGGGCCATGGCAATGGTTCTTAGAACCAGAAAGAGAAACTCAGCAGCCCATTTTAATTCTAGGTGTGCCTGTTGATGGATCATAGATTTTGTAGTATTTTTGCCTGGCGAAATTTGGGCCATGGCAATGGTTCTTAGAACCAGAAAGAGAAACTCAGCGGCCCATTTTAATTCTAGGTGTGGCTGTTGATGGATCATAGATTTTATAGTATTTTTGCCTGGCGTAATTTGGGCCATGGCAATGGTTCTTATAACCAGAGAGAGAAACTCAGCGGCCCATTTTAATTCTAGGTGTGGCTGTTGATGGATCATAGATTTTGTAGTATTTTTGCCTGGCGAAATTTGGGCCATGGCAATGGTTCTTAGAACCAGAAAGAGAAACTCAGCAGCCCATTTTAATTCTAGGAGTGGCTGTTGATGGCTAATAGATTTTATACTATTTTTGCCTGGCGTAATTTGGGCCATGGCAATGGTTCTTAGAACCAGAAAGAGAAACTCAGCAGCCCATTTTAATTCTAGGTGTGGCTGTTGATGGATCATAGATTTTATAGTATTTTTGCCTGGCGTAATTTGGGCCATGGCAATGGTTCTTAGAACCAGAAAGAGAAACTCAGCAGCCCATTATAATTCTAGGTGTGGCTGTTGATGGAAAATAGATTTTATACTATTTTTGCCTGGCGTAATTTGGGCCATGGCAGTGGTTCTTAGAACCAGAAAGAGAAACTCAGCAGCCCATTTTAATTCTAGTTGTGGCTGTTGATGGATCATAGATTTTATACTATTTTTGCCTGGCGTAATTTGGGCCATGGCAATGGTTCTTAGAACCAGAAACGAAAACTTAGCAGGCCATTTTAATTATAGGTGTGGCTGTTGATGGATAATAGATTTTATACTATTTTTGCCTGGCGTAATTTGGGCCATGGCAATGGTTCTTAGAACCAGAAAGAGAAACTCAGCAGCCCATTTTAATTCTAGTTGTGGCTGTTGATGGATCATAGATTTTATACTATTTTTGCCTGGCGTAATTTGGGCCATGGCAGTGGTTCTTAGAACCAGAAACGAAAACTCAGCAGCCCATTTTAATTCTAGGTGTGGCTGTTGATGGATCATAGATTCTATACTATTTTTGCCTGGCGTAATTTGGGCCATGGCAATGGTTCTTAGAACCAGAGAGAGAAACTCAACAGCCCATTTTAATTATAGGTGTGGCTGTTGATGGATAATAGATTTTATACTATTTTTGCCTGGCGTAATTTGGGCCATGGCAATGGTTCTTAGAACCAGAAAGAGAAACTCAGCAGCCCATTTTAATTCTAGGTGTGGCTGTTGATGGAAAATAGATTTTATACTATTTTTGCCTGGCGTAATTTGGGCCATGGCAATGGTTCTTAGAACCAGAAAGAGAAACTCAGCAGCCCATTTTAATGCTAGGTGTGGCTGTTGATGGATAATAGATTTTATACTATTTTTGCCTGGCGTAATTTGGGCCATGGCAGTGGTTCTTAGAACCAGAAAGAGAAACTCAGCAGCCCATTTTAATTCTAGTTGTGGCTGTTGATGGATCATAGATTTTATACTATTTTTGCCTGGCGTAATTTGGGCCATGGCAATGGTTCTTAGAACCAGAAACGAAAACTTAGCAGGCCATTTTAATTATAGGTGTGGCTGTTGATGGATAATAGATTTTATACTATTTTTGCCTGGCGTAATTTGGGCCATGGCAATGGTTCTTAGAACCAGAAAGAGAAACTCAGCAGCCCATTTTAATTCTAGTTGTGGCTGTTGATGGATCATAGATTTTATACTATTTTTGCCTGGCGTAATTTGGGCCATGGCAATGGTTCTTAGAACCAGAAAGAGAAACTCAGCAGCCCATTTTAATTCTAGTTGTGGCTGTTGATGGATCATAGATTTTATACTATTTTTGCCTGGCGTAATTTGGGCCATGGCAATGGTTCTTAGAACCAGAAACGAAAACTTAGCAGGCCATTTTAATTATAGGTGTGGCTGTTGATGGATAATAGATTTTATACTATTTTTGCCTGGCGTAATTTGGGCCATGGCAGTGGTTCTTAGAACCAGAAAGAGAAACTCAGCAGCCCATTTTAATTCTAGTTGTGGCTGTTGATGGATCATAGATTTTATACTATTTTTGCCTGGCGTAATTTGGGCCATGGCAATGGTTCTTAGAACCAGAAACGAAAACTTAGCAGGCCATTTTAATTATAGGTGTGGCTGTTGATGGATAATAGATTTTATACTATTTTTGCCTGGCGTAATTTGGGCCATGGCAGTGGTTCTTAGAACCAGAAAGAGAAACTCAGCAGCCCATTTTAATTCTAGGTGTGGCTGTTGATGGATAATAGATTTTATACTATTTTTGCCTGGCGTAATTTGGGCCATGGCAATGGTTCTTAGAACCAGAAACGAAAACTTAGCAGGCCATTTTAATTATAGGTGTGGCTGTTGATGGATAATAGATTTTATACTATTTTTGCCTGGCGTAATTTGGGCCATGGCAATGGTTCTTAGAACCAGAAAGAGAAACTCAGCAGCCCATTTTAATTCTAGTTGTGGCTGTTGATGGATCATAGATTTTATACTATTTTTGCCTGGCGTAATTTGGGCCATGGCAGTGGTTCTTAGAACCAGAAACGAAAACTCAGCAGCCCATTTTAATTCTAGGTGTGGCTGTTGATGGATCATAGATTTTATACTATTTTTGCCTGGCGTAATTTGGGCCATGGCAGTGGTTCTTAGAACCAGAAACGAAAACTTAGCAGGCCATTTTAATTCTAGGTGTGGCTGTTGATGGATAATAGATTTTATACTATTTTTGCCTGGTGTAATTTGGGCCATGGCAGTGGTTCTTAGAACCAGAAAGAGAAACTCAGCAGCCCATTTTAATTCTAGGTGTGGCTGTTGATGGATAATAGATTTTATATTGTTTTTTGCCTGGCGTAATTTGGGCCATGGCAATGGTTCTTAGAACCAGAAAGAGAAACTCAGCAGCCCATTTTAATTCTAGGTGTGGCTGTTGATGGATCATAGATTTTATAGTATTTTTGCCTGGCGTAATTTGGGCCATGGCAGTGGTTCTTAGAACCAGAAAGAGAAACTCAGCAGCCCATTTTAATTCTAGGAGTGGCTGTTGATGGCTAATAGATTTTATACTATTTTTGCCTGGCGTAATTTGGGCCATGGCAGTGGTTCTTAGAACCAGAAAGAGAAACTCAGCAGCCCATTTTAATTCTAGGTGTGGCTGTTGATGGATCATAGATTTTATAGTATTTTTGCCTGGCGTAATTTGGGCCATGGCAGTGGTTCTTAGAACCAGAAAGAGAAAATCAGCAGCCCATTTTAATTCTAGGAGTGGCTGTTGATGGCTAATAGATTTTATACTATTTTTGCCTGGCGTAATTTGGGCCATGGCAATGGTTCTTAGAACCAGAAAGAGAAACTCAGCAGCCCATTTTAATTCTAGGTGTGGCTGTTGATGGCTAATAGATTTTATACTATTTTTGCCTGGCGTAATTTGGGCCATGGCAATGGTTCTTAGAACCAGAAAGAGAAACTCAGCAGCCCATTTTAATTCTAGGTGTGGCTGTTGATGGATCATAGATTTTATAGTATTTTTGCCTAGCGTAATTTGGGCCATGGCAGTGGTTCTTAGAACCAGAAAGAGAAACTCAGCAGCCCATTTTAATTCTAGGAGTGGCTGTTGATGGCTAATAGATTTTATAGTATTTTTGCCTGGCGTAATTTGGGCCATGGCAATGGTTCTTAGAACCAGAAAGAGAAACTCAGCAGCCCATTTTAATTCTAGGTGTGGCTGTTGATGGAAAATAGATTTTATACTATTTTTGCCTGGCGTAATTTGGGCCATGGCAATGGTTCTTAGAACCAGAAAGAGAAACTCAGCAGCCCATTTTAATTCTAGGTGTGCCTGTTGATGGATCATAGATTTTGTAGTATTTTTGCCTGGCGAAATTTGGGCCATGGCAGTGGTTCTTAGAACCAGAAAGAGAAACTCAGCGGCCCATTTTAATTCTAGGTGTGGCTGTTGATGGATCATAGATTTTATAGTATTTTTCCCTGGCGTAATTTGGGCCATGGCAATGGTTCTTAGAACCAGAGAGAGAAACTCAGCGGCCCATTTTAATTCTAGGTGTGGCTGTTGATGGATCATAGATTTTGTAGTATTTTTGCCTGGCGAAATTTGGGCCATGGCAATGGTTCTTAGAACCAGAAAGAGAAACTCAGCAGCCCATTTTAATTCTAGGTGTGGCTGTTGATGGAAAATAGATTTTATACTATTTTTGCCTGGCGTAATTTGGGCCATGGCAATGGTTCTTAGAACCAGAAAGAGAAACTCAGCAGCCCATTTTAATTCTAGGTGTGGCTGTTGATGGATCATAGATTTTATAGTATTTTTGCCTGGCGTAATTTGGGCCATGGCAGTGGTTCTTAGAACCAGAAAGAGAGACTCAGCAGCCCATTTTAATTCTAGGAGTGGCTGTTGATGGCTAATAGATTTTATACTATTTTTGCCTGGCGTAATTTGGGCCATGGCAATGGTTCTTAGAACCAGAAAGAGAAACTCAGCAGCCCATTTTAATTCTAGGTGTGGCTGTTGATGGATCATAGATTTTATAGTATTTTTGCCTGGCGTAATTTGGGCCATGGCAATGGTTCTTAGAACCAGAAAGAGAAACTCAGCAGCCCATTATAATTCTAGGTGTGGCTGTTGATGGAAAATAGATTTTATACTATTTTTGCCTGGCGTAATTTGGGCCATGGTAGTGGTTCTTAGAACCAGAAAGAGAAACTCAGCAGCCCATTTTAATTCTAGGTGTGGCTGTTGATGGATCATAGATTTTATAGTATTTTTGCCTGGCGTAATTTGGGCCATGGCAATGGTTCTTAGAACCAGAAAGAGAAACTCAGCAGCCCATTTTAATTCTAGGTATGGCTGTTGATGGATAATAGATTTTATACTATTTTTGCCTGGCGTAATTTGGGCCAGGGCAATGGTTCTTAGAACCACAAAGAGAAACTCAGCAGCCCATTTTAATTCTAGGTGTGGCTGTTGATGGAAAATAGATTTTATACTATTTTTGCCTGGCGTAATTTGGGCCATGGCAATGGTTCTTAGAACCAGAAAGAGAAACTCAGCAGCCCATTTTAATTCTAGGTGTGGCTGTTGATGGATAATAGATTTTATAGTATTTTTGCCTGGCGTAATTTGGGCCATGGCAATGGTTCTTAGAACCAGAAACGAAAACTTAGCAGGCCATTTTAATTATAGGTGTGGCTGTTGATGGATAATAGATTTTATACTATTTTTGCCTGGCGTAATTTGGGCCATGGCAGTGGTTCTTAGAACCAGAAAGAGAAACTCAGCAGCCCATTTTAATTCTAGTTGTGGCTGTTGATGGATCATAGATTTTATACTATTTTTGCCTGGCGTAATTTGGGCCATGGCAATGGTTCTTAGAACCAGAAACGAAAACTTAGCAGGCCATTTTAATTATAGGTGTGGCTGTTGATGGATAATAGATTTTATACTATTTTTGCCTGGCGTAATTTGGGCCATGGCAGTGGTTCTTAGAACCAGAAAGAGAAACTCAGCAGCCCATTTTAATTCTAGGTGTGGCTGTTGATGGATAATAGATTTTATACTATTTTTGCCTGGCGTAATTTGGGCCATGGCAATGGTTCTTAGAACCAGAAACGAAAACTTAGCAGGCCATTTTAATTATAGGTGTGGCTGTTGATGGATAATAGATTTTATACTATTTTTGCCTGGCGTAATTTGGGCCATGGCAATGGTTCTTAGAACCAGAAAGAGAAACTCAGCAGCCCATTTTAATTCTAGTTGTGGCTGTTGATGGATCATAGATTTTATACTATTTTTGCCTGGCGTAATTTGGGCCATGGCAGTGGTTCTTAGAACCAGAAACGAAAACTCAGCAGCCCATTTTAATTCTAGGTGTGGCTGTTGATGGATCATAGATTTTATACTATTTTTGCCTGGCGTAATTTGGGCCATGGCAGTGGTTCTTAGAACCAGAAACGAAAACTTAGCAGGCCATTTTAATTCTAGGTGTGGCTGTTGATGGATAATAGATTTTATACTATTTTTGCCTGGTGTAATTTGGGCCATGGCAGTGGTTCTTAGAACCAGAAAGAGAAACTCAGCAGCCCATTTTAATTCTAGGTGTGGCTGTTGATGGATAATAGATTTTATATTGTTTTTTGCCTGGCGTAATTTGGGCCATGGCAATGGTTCTTAGAACCAGAAAGAGAAACTCAGCAGCCCATTTTAATTCTAGGTGTGGCTGTTGATGGATCATAGATTTTATAGTATTTTTGCCTGGCGTAATTTGGGCCATGGCAGTGGTTCTTAGAACCAGAAAGAGAAACTCAGCAGCCCATTTTAATTCTAGGAGTGGCTGTTGATGGCTAATAGATTTTATACTATTTTTGCCTGGCGTAATTTGGGCCATGGCAGTGGTTCTTAGAACCAGAAAGAGAAACTCAGCAGCCCATTTTAATTCTAGGTGTGGCTGTTGATGGATCATAGATTTTATAGTATTTTTGCCTGGCGTAATTTGGGCCATGGCAGTGGTTCTTAGAACCAGAAAGAGAAAATCAGCAGCCCATTTTAATTCTAGGAGTGGCTGTTGATGGCTAATAGATTTTATACTATTTTTGCCTGGCGTAATTTGGGCCATGGCAATGGTTCTTAGAACCAGAAAGAGAAACTCAGCAGCCCATTTTAATTCTAGGTGTGGCTGTTGATGGCTAATAGATTTTATACTATTTTTGCCTGGCGTAATTTGGGCCATGGCAATGGTTCTTAGAACCAGAAAGAGAAACTCAGCAGCCCATTTTAATTCTAGGTGTGGCTGTTGATGGATCATAGATTTTATAGTATTTTTGCCTAGCGTAATTTGGGCCATGGCAGTGGTTCTTAGAACCAGAAAGAGAAACTCAGCAGCCCATTTTAATTCTAGGAGTGGCTGTTGATGGCTAATAGATTTTATAGTATTTTTGCCTGGCGTAATTTGGGCCATGGCAATGGTTCTTAGAACCAGAAAGAGAAACTCAGCAGCCCATTTTAATTCTAGGTGTGGCTGTTGATGGAAAATAGATTTTATACTATTTTTGCCTGGCGTAATTTGGGCCATGGCAATGGTTCTTAGAACCAGAAAGAGAAACTCAGCAGCCCATTTTAATTCTAGGTGTGCCTGTTGATGGATCATAGATTTTGTAGTATTTTTGCCTGGCGAAATTTGGGCCATGGCAGTGGTTCTTAGAACCAGAAAGAGAAACTCAGCGGCCCATTTTAATTCTAGGTGTGGCTGTTGATGGATCATAGATTTTATAGTATTTTTCCCTGGCGTAATTTGGGCCATGGCAATGGTTCTTAGAACCAGAGAGAGAAACTCAGCGGCCCATTTTAATTCTAGGTGTGGCTGTTGATGGATCATAGATTTTGTAGTATTTTTGCCTGGCGAAATTTGGGCCATGGCAATGGTTCTTAGAACCAGAAAGAGAAACTCAGCAGCCCATTTTAATTCTAGGTGTGGCTGTTGATGGAAAATAGATTTTATACTATTTTTGCCTGGCGTAATTTGGGCCATGGCAATGGTTCTTAGAACCAGAAAGAGAAACTCAGCAGCCCATTTTAATTCTAGGTGTGGCTGTTGATGGATCATAGATTTTATAGTATTTTTGCCTGGCGTAATTTGGGCCATGGCAGTGGTTCTTAGAACCAGAAAGAGAGACTCAGCAGCCCATTTTAATTCTAGGAGTGGCTGTTGATGGCTAATAGATTTTATACTATTTTTGCCTGGCGTAATTTGGGCCATGGCAATGGTTCTTAGAACCAGAAAGAGAAACTCAGCAGCCCATTTTAATTCTAGGTGTGGCTGTTGATGGATCATAGATTTTATAGTATTTTTGCCTGGCGTAATTTGGGCCATGGCAATGGTTCTTAGAACCAGAAAGAGAAACTCAGCAGCCCATTATAATTCTAGGTGTGGCTGTTGATGGAAAATAGATTTTATACTATTTTTGCCTGGCGTAATTTGGGCCATGGTAGTGGTTCTTAGAACCAGAAAGAGAAACTCAGCAGCCCATTTTAATTCTAGGTGTGGCTGTTGATGGATCATAGATTTTATAGTATTTTTGCCTGGCGTAATTTGGGCCATGGCAATGGTTCTTAGAACCAGAAAGAGAAACTCAGCAGCCCATTTTAATTCTAGGTATGGCTGTTGATGGATAATAGATTTTATACTATTTTTGCCTGGCGTAATTTGGGCCAGGGCAATGGTTCTTAGAACCAGAAACGAAAACTTAGCAGGCCATTTTAATTATAGGTGTGGCTGTTGATGGATAATAGATTTTATACTATTTTTGCCTGGCGTAATTTGGGCCATGGCAATGGTTCTTAGAACCAGAAAGAGAAACTCAGCAGCCCATTTTAATTCTAGTTGTGGCTGTTGATGGATCATAGATTTTATACTATTTTTGCCTGGCGTAATTTGGGCCATGGCAGTGGTTCTTAGAACCAGAAACGAAAACTTAGCAGGCCATTTTAATTCTAGGTGTGGCTGTTGATGGATAATAGATTTTATACTATTTTTGCCTGGTGTAATTTGGGCCATGGCAGTGGTTCTTAGAACCAGAAAGAGAAACTCAGCAGCCCATTTTAATTCTAGGTGTGGCTGTTGATGGATAATAGATTTTATATTGTTTTTTGCCTGGCGTAATTTGGGCCATGGCAATGGTTCTTAGAACCAGAAAGAGAAACTCAGCAGCCCATTTTAATTCTAGGTGTGGCTGTTGATGGATCATAGATTTTATAGTATTTTTGCCTGGCGTAATTTGGGCCATGGCAGTGGTTCTTAGAACCAGAAAGAGAAACTCAGCAGCCCATTTTAATTCTAGGAGTGGCTGTTGATGGCTAATAGATTTTATACTATTTTTGCCTGGCGTAATTTGGGCCATGGCAATGGTTCTTAGAACCAGAAAGAGAAACTCAGCAGCCCATTTTAATTCTAGGTGTGGCTGTTGATGGATCATAGATTTTATAGTATTTTTGCCTGGCGTAATTTGGGCCATGGCAGTGGTTCTTAGAACCAGAAAGAGAAACTCAGCAGCCCATTTTAATTCTAGGAGTGGCTGTTGATGGCTAATAGATTTTATAGTATTTTTGCCTGGCGTAATTTGGGCCATGGCAATGGTTCTTAGAACCAGAAAGAGAAACTCAGCAGCCCATTTTAATTCTAGGTGTGGCTGTTGATGGAAAATAGATTTTATACTATTTTTGCCTGGCGTAATTTGGGCCATGGCAATGGTTCTTAGAACCAGAAAGAGAAACTCAGCAGCCCATTTTAATTCTAGGTGTGCCTGTTGATGGATCATAGATTTTGTAGTATTTTTGCCTGGCGAAATTTGGGCCATGGCAGTGGTTCTTAGAACCAGAAAGAGAAACTCAGCGGCCCATTTTAATTCTAGGTGTGGCTGTTGATGGATCATAGATTTTATAGTATTTTTGCCTGGCGTAATTTGGGCCATGGCAATGGTTCTTAGAACCAGAGAGAGAAACTCAGCGGCCCATTTTAATTCTAGGTGTGGCTGTTGATGGATCATAGATTTTGTAGTATTTTTGCCTGGCGAAATTTGGGCCATGGCAATGGTTCTTAGAACCAGAAAGAGAAACTCAGCAGCCCATTTTAATTCTAGGTGTGGCTGTTGATGGAAAATAGATTTTATACTATTTTTGCCTGGCGTAATTTGGGCCATGGCAATGGTTCTTAGAACCAGAAAGAGAAACTCAGCAGCCCATTTTAATTCTAGGTGTGGCTGTTGATGGATCATAGATTTTATAGTATTTTTGCCTGGCGTAATTTGGGCCATGGCAGTGGTTCTTAGAACCAGAAAGAGAGACTCAGCAGCCCATTTTAATTCTAGGAGTGGCTGTTGATGGCTAATAGATTTTATACTATTTTTGCCTGGCGTAATTTGGGCCATGGCAATGGTTCTTAGAACCAGAAAGAGAAACTCAGCAGCCCATTTTAATTCTAGGTGTGGCTGTTGATGGATCATAGATTTTATAGTATTTTTGCCTGGCGTAATTTGGGCCATGGCAATGGTTCTTAGAACCAGAAAGAGAAACTCAGCAGCCCATTATAATTCTAGGTGTGGCTGTTGATGGAAAATAGATTTTATACTATTTTTGCCTGGCGTAATTTGGGCCATGGTAGTGGTTCTTAGAACCAGAAAGAGAAACTCAGCAGCCCATTTTAATTCTAGGTGTGGCTGTTGATGGATAATAGATTTTGTACTATTTTTGCCTGGCGTAATTTGGGCCATGGCAATGGTTCTTAGAACAAGAAAGAGAAACTCAGCAGCCCATTTTAATTCTAGGTATGGCTGTTGATGGATAATAGATTTTATACTATTTTTGCCTGGCGTAATTTGGGCCATGGCAATGGTTCTTAGAACCAGAAAGAGAAACTCAGCAGCCCATTTTAATTCTAGGTATGGCTGTTGATGGATAATAGATTTTATACTATTTTTGCCTGGCGTAATTTGGGCCAGGGCAATGGTTCTTAGAACCAGAAACGAAAACTTAGCAGGCCATTTTAATTATAGGTGTGGCTGTTGATGGATAATAGATTTTATACTATTTTTGCCTGGCGTAATTTGGGCCATGGCAATGGTTCTTAGAACCAGAAAGAGAAACTCAGCAGCCCATTTTAATTCTAGTTGTGGCTGTTGATGGATCATAGATTTTATACTATTTTTGCCTGGCGTAATTTGGGCCATGGCAGTGGTTCTTAGAACCAGAAACGAAAACTCAGCAGCCCATTTTAATTCTAGGTGTGGCTGTTGATGGATCATAGATTTTATACTATTTTTGCCTGGCGTAATTTGGGCCATGGCAGTGGTTCTTAGAACCAGAAACGAAAACTCAGCAGCCCATTTTAATTCTAGGTGTGGCTGTTGATGGATCATAGATTTTATAGTATTTTTGCCTGGCGTAATTTGGGCCATGGCAGTGGTTCTTAGAACCAGAAAGAGAAACTCAGCAGCCCATTTTAATTCTAGGTGTGGCTGTTGATGGATAATAGATTTTATATTGTTTTTTGCCTGGCGTAATTTGGGCCATGGCAATGGTTCTTAGAACCAGAAAGAGAAACTCGGCAGCCCATTTTAATTCTAGGTGTGGCTGTTGATGGATCATAGATTTTATAGTATTTTTGCCTGGCGTAATTTGGGCCATGGCAGTGGTTCTTAGAACCAGAAAGAGAAACTCAGCAGCCCATTTTAATTCTAGGAGTGGCTGTTGATGGCTAATAGATTTTATACTATTTTTGCCTGGCGTAATTTGGGCCATGGCAATGGTTCTTAGAACCAGAAAGAGAAACTCAGCAGCCCATTTTAATTCTAGGTGTGGCTGTTGATGGATCATAGATTTTATAGTATTTTTGCCTGGCGTAATTTGGGCCATGGCAGTGGTTCTTAGAACCAGAAAGAGAAACTCAGCAGCCCATTTTAATTCTAGGTGTGGCTGTTGATGGATCATAGATTTTATAGTATTTTTGCCTGGCGTAATTTGGGCCATGGCAGTGGTTCTTAGAACCAGAAAGAGAAACTCAGCAGCCCATTTTAATTCTAGGAGTGGCTGTTGATGGCTAATAGATTTTATACTATTTTTGCCTGGCGTAATTTGGGCCATGGCAATGGTTCTTAGAACCAGAAAGAGAAACTCAGCAGCCCATTTTAATTCTAGGTGTGGCTGTTGATGGATCATAGATTTTATAGTATTTTTGCCTGGCGTAATTTGGGCCATGGCAGTGGTTCTTAGAACCAGAAAGAGAAACTCAGCAGCCCATTTTAATTCTAGGAGTGGCTGTTGATGGCTAATAGATTTTATAGTATTTTTGCCTGGCGTAATTTGGGCCATGGCAATGGTTCTTAGAACCAGAAAGAGAAACTCAGCAGCCCATTTTAATTCTAGGTGTGGCTGTTGATGGAAAATAGATTTTATACTATTTTTGCCTGGCGTAATTTGGGCCATGGCAATGGTTCTTAGAACCAGAAAGAGAAACTCAGCAGCCCATTTTAATTCTAGGTGTGCCTGTTGATGGATCATAGATTTTGTAGTATTTTTGCCTGGCGAAATTTGGGCCATGGCAGTGGTTCTTAGAACCAGAAAGAGAAACTCAGCGGCCCATTTTAATTCTAGGTGTGGCTGTTGATGGATCATAGATTTTATAGTATTTTTGCCTGGCGTAATTTGGGCCATGGCAGTGGTTCTTAGAACCAGAAAGAGAAACTCAGCAGCCCATTTTAATTCTAGGTGTGGCTGTTGATGGATAATAGATTTTATATTGTTTTTTGCCTGGCGTAATTTGGGCCATGGCAATGGTTCTTAGAACCAGAAAGAGAAACTCGGCAGCCCATTTTAATTCTAGGTGTGGCTGTTGATGGATCATAGATTTTATAGTATTTTTGCCTGGCGTAATTTGGGCCATGGCAGTGGTTCTTAGAACCAGAAAGAGAAACTCAGCAGCCCATTTTAATTCTAGGAGTGGCTGTTGATGGCTAATAGATTTTATACTATTTTTGCCTGGCGTAATTTGGGCCATGGCAATGGTTCTTAGAACCAGAAAGAGAAACTCAGCAGCCCATTTTAATTCTAGGTGTGGCTGTTGATGGATCATAGATTTTATAGTATTTTTGCCTGGCGTAATTTGGGCCATGGCAGTGGTTCTTAGAACCAGAAAGAGAAACTCAGCAGCCCATTTTAATTCTAGGTGTGGCTGTTGATGGATAATAGATTTTATAGTATTTTTGCCTGGCGTAATTTGGGCCATGGCAATGGTTCTTAGAACCAGAAAGAGAAACTCAGCAGCCCATTTTAATTCTAGGTGTGGCTGTTGATGGATCATAGATTTTATACTATTTTTGCCTGGCGTAATTTGGGCCATGGCAGTGGTTCTTAGAACCAGAAACGAAAACTCAGCAGCCCATTTTAATTCTAGGTGTGGCTGTTGATGGATCATAGATTTTATACTATTTTTGCCTGGTGTAATTTGGGCCATGGCAGTGGTTCTTAGAACCAGAAAGAGAAACTCAGCAGCCCATTTTAATTCTAGGTGTGGCTGTTGATGGATCATAGATTTTATATTGTTTTTTGCCTGGCGTAATTTGGGCCATGTCAATGGTTCTTAGAACCAGAAAGAGAAACTCGGCAGCCCATTTTAATTCTAGGTGTGGCTGTTGATGGATCATAGATTTTATAGTATTTTTGCCTGGCGTAATTTGGGCCATGGCAGTGGTTCTTAGAACCAGAAAGAGAAACTCAGCAGCCCATTTTAATTCTAGGAGTGGCTGTTGATGGCTAATAGATTTTATACTATTTTTGCCTGGCGTAATTTGGGCCATGGCAATGGTTCTTAGAACCAGAAAGAGAAACTCAGCAGCCCATTTTAATTCTAGGTGTGGCTGTTGATGGATCATAGATTTTATAGTATTTTTGCCTGGCGTAATTTGGGCCATGGCAGTGGTTCTTAGAACCAGAAAGAGAAACTCAGCAGCCCATTTTAATTCTAGGTGTGGCTGTTGATGGATCATAGATTTTATAGTATTTTTGCCTGGCGTAATTTGGGCCATGGCAGTGGTTCTTAGAACCAGAAAGAGAAACTCAGCAGCCCATTTTAATTCTAGGAGTGGCTGTTGATGGCTAATAGATTTTATACTATTTTTGCCTGGCGTAATTTGGGCCATGGCAATGGTTCTTAGAACCAGAAAGAGAAACTCAGCAGCCCATTTTAAGTCTAGGTGTGGCTGTTGATGGATCATAGATTTTATAGTATTTTTGCCTGGCGTAATTTGGGCCATGGCAGTGGTTCTTAGAACCAGAAAGAGAAACTCAGCAGCCCATTTTAATTCTAGGAGTGGCTGTTGATGGCTAATAGATTTTATAGTATTTTTGCCTGGCGTAATTTGGGCCATGGCAATGGTTCTTAGAACCAGAAAGAGAAACTCAGCAGCCCATTTTAATTCTAGGTGTGGCTGTTGATGGAAAATAGATTTTATACTATTTTTGCCTGGCGTAATTTGGGCCATGGCAATGGTTCTTAGAACCAGAAAGAGAAACTCAGCAGCCCATTTTAATTCTAGGTGTGCCTGTTGATGGATCATAGATTTTGTAGTATTTTTGCCTGGCGAAATTTGGGCCATGGCAGTGGTTCTTAGAACCAGAAAGAGAAACTCAGCGGCCCATTTTAATTCTAGGTGTGGCTGTTGATGGATCATAGATTTTATAGTATTTTTGCCTGGCGTAATTTGGGCCATGGCAATGGTTCTTAGAACCAGAGAGAGAAACTCAGCGGCCCATTTTAATTCTAGGTGTGGCTGTTGATGGATCATAGATTTTGTAGTATTTTTGCCTGGCGAAATTTGGGCCATGGCAATGGTTCTTAGAACCAGAAAGAGAAACTCAGCAGCCCATTTTAATTCTAGGTGTGGCTGTTGATGGAAAATAGATTTTATACTATTTTTGCCTGGCGTAATTTGGGCCATGGCAATGGTTCTTAGAACCAGAAAGAGAAACTCAGCAGCCCATTTTAATTCTAGGTGTGGCTGTTGATGGATCATAGATTTTATAGTATTTTTGCCTGGCGTAATTTGGGCCATGGCAATGGTTCTTAGAACCAGAAAGAGAAACTCAGCAGCCCATTTTAATTCTAGGTGTGGCTGTTGATGGATCATAGATTTTATAGTATTTTTGCCTGGCGTAATTTGGGCCATGGCAGTGGTTCTTAGAACCAGAAAGAGAAACTCAGCAGCCCATTTTAATTCTAGGTGTGGCTGTTGATGGATAATAGATTTTATACTATTTTTGCCTGGTGTAATTTGGGCCATGGCAATGGTTCTTAGAACCAGAAAGAGAAACTCAGCAGCCCATTTTAATTCTAGTTGTGGCTGTTGATGGATCATAGATTTTATACTATTTTTGCCTGGCGTAATTTGGGCCATGGCAGTGGTTCTTAGAACCAGAAACGAAAACTCAGCAGCCCATTTTAATTCTAGGTGTGGCTGTTGATGGATCATAGATTTTATACTATTTTTGCCTGGTGTAATTTGGGCCATGGCAATGGTTCTTAGAACCAGAAAGAGAAACTCAGCAGCCCATTTTAATTCTAGGTGTGGCTGTTGATGGATAATAGATTTTATATTGTTTTTTGCCTGGCGTAATTTGGGCCATGGCAATGGTTCTTAGAACCAGAAAGAGAAACTCGGCAGCCCATTTTAATTCTAGGTGTGGCTGTTGATGGATCATAGATTTTATAGTATTTTTGCCTGGCGTAATTTGGGCCATGGCAGTGGTTCTTAGAACCAGAAAGAGAAACTCAGCAGCCCATTTTAATTCTAGGAGTGGCTGTTGATGGCTAATAGATTTTATACTATTTTTGCCTGGCGTAATTTGGGCCATGGCAATGGTTCTTAGAACCAGAAAGAGAAACTCAGCAGCCCATTTTAATTCTAGTTGTGGCTGTTGATGGATCATAGATTTTATACTATTTTTGCCTGGCGTAATTTGGGCCATGGCAGTGGTTCTTAGAACCAGAAACGAAAACTCAGCAGCCCATTTTAATTCTAGGTGTGGCTGTTGATGGATCATAGATTTTATACTATTTTTGCCTGGTGTAATTTGGGCCATGGCAGTGGTTCTTAGAACCAGAAAGAGAAACTCAGCAGCCCATTTTAATTCTAGGTGTGGCTGTTGATGGATAATAGATTTTATATTGTTTTTTGCCTGGCGTAATTTGGGCCATGGCAATGGTTCTTAGAACCAGAAAGAGAAACTCGGCAGCCCATTTTAATTCTAGGTGTGGCTGTTGATGGATCATAGATTTTATAGTATTTTTGCCTGGCGTAATTTGGGCCATGGCAGTGGTTCTTAGAACCAGAAAGAGAAACTCAGCAGCCCATTTTAATTCTAGGAGTGGCTGTTGATGGCTAATAGATTTTATACTATTTTTGCCTGGCGTAATTTGGGCCATGGCAATGGTTCTTAGAACCAGAAAGAGAAACTCAGCAGCCCATTTTAATTCTAGGTGTGGCTGTTGATGGATCATAGATTTTATAGTATTTTTGCCTGGCGTAATTTGGGCCATGGCAGTGGTTCTTAGAACCAGAAAGAGAAACTCAGCAGCCCATTTTAATTCTAGGTGTGGCTGTTGATGGATCATAGATTTTATAGTATTTTTGCCTGGCGTAATTTGGGCCATGGCAGTGGTTCTTAGAACCAGAAAGAGAAACTCAGCAGCCCATTTTAATTCTAGGAGTGGCTGTTGATGGCTAATAGATTTTATACTATTTTTGCCTGGCGTAATTTGGGCCATGGCAATGGTTCTTAGAACCAGAAAGAGAAACTCAGCAGCCCATTTTAATTCTAGGTGTGGCTGTTGATGGATCATAGATTTTATAGTATTTTTGCCTGGCGTAATTTGGGCCATGGCAGTGGTTCTTAGAACCAGAAAGAGAAACTCAGCAGCCCATTTTAATTCTAGGTGTGGCTGTTGATGGATCATAGATTTTATAGTATTTTTGCCTGGCGTAATTTGGGCCATGGCAGTGGTTCTTAGAACCAGAAAGAGAAACTCAGCAGCCCATTTTAATTCTAGGAGTGGCTGTTGATGGCTAATAGATTTTATACTATTTTTGCCTGGCGTAATTTGGGCCATGGCAATGGTTCTTAGAACCAGAAAGAGAAACTCAGCAGCCCATTTTAATTCTAGGTGTGGCTGTTGATGGATCATAGATTTTATAGTATTTTTGCCTGGCGTAATTTGGGCCATGGCAGTGGTTCTTAGAACCAGAAAGAGAAACTCAGCAGCCCATTTTAATTCTAGGAGTGGCTGTTGATGGCTAATAGATTTTATAGTATTTTTGCCTGGCGTAATTTGGGCCATGGCAATGGTTCTTAGAACCAGAAAGAGAAACTCAGCAGCCCATTTTAATTCTAGGTGTGGCTGTTGATGGAAAATAGATTTTATACTATTTTTGCCTGGCGTAATTTGGGCCATGGCAATGGTTCTTAGAACCAGAAAGAGAAACTCAGCAGCCCATTTTAATTCTAGGTGTGCCTGTTGATGGATCATAGATTTTGTAGTATTTTTGCCTGGCGAAATTTGGGCCATGGCAGTGGTTCTTAGAACCAGAAAGAGAAACTCAGCGGCCCATTTTAATTCTAGGTGTGGCTGTTGATGGATCATAGATTTTATAGTATTTTTGCCTGGCGTAATTTGGGCCATGGCAATGGTTCTTAGAACCAGAGAGAGAAACTCAGCGGCCCATTTTAATTCTAGGTGTGGCTGTTGATGGATCATAGATTTTGTAGTATTTTTGCCTGGCGAAATTTGGGCCATGGCAATGGTTCTTAGAACCAGAAAGAGAAACTCAGCAGCCCATTTTAATTCTAGGTGTGGCTGTTGATGGAAAATAGATTTTATACTATTTTTGCCTGGCGTAATTTGGGCCATGGCAATGGTTCTTAGAACCAGAAAGAGAAACTCAGCAGCCCATTTTAATTCTAGGTGTGGCTGTTGATGGATCATAGATTTTATAGTATTTTTGCCTGGCGTAATTTGGGCCATGGCAGTGGTTCTTAGAACCAGAAAGAGAGACTCAGCAGCCCATTTTAATTCTAGGAGTGGCTGTTGATGGCTAATAGATTTTATACTATTTTTGCCTGGCGTAATTTGGGCCATGGCAATGGTTCTTAGAACCAGAAAGAGAAACTCAGCAGCCCATTATAATTCTAGGTGTGGCTGTTGATGGAAAATAGATTTTATACTATTTTTGCCTGGCGTAATTTGGGCCATGGTAGTGGTTCTTAGAACCAGAAAGAGAAACTCAGGAGCCCATTTTAATTCTAGGTGTGGCTGTTGATGGATAATAGATTTTGTACTATTTTTGCCTGGCGTAATTTGGGCCATGGCAATGGTTCTTAGAACAAGAAAGAGAAACTCAGCAGCCCATTTTAATTCTAGGTATGGCTGTTGATGGATAATAGATTTTATACTATTTTTGCCTGGCGTAATTTGGGCCATGGCAATGGTTCTTAGAACCAGAAAGAGAAACTCAGCAGCCCATTTTAATTCTAGGTGTGGCTGTTGATGGAAAATAGATTTTATACTATTTTTGCCTGGCGAAATTTGGGCCATGGCAATGGTTCTTAGAACCAGAAAGAGAAACTCAGCGGCCCATTTTAATTCTAGGTGTGGCTGTTGATGGATCATAGATTTTATAGTATTTTTGCCTGGCGTAATTTGGGCCATGGCAGTGGTTCTTAGAACCAGAAAGAGAAACTCAGCAGCCCATTTTAATTCTAGGTGTGGCTGTTGATGGCTAATAGATTTTATACTATTTTTGCCTGGCGTAATTTGGGCCATGGCAATGGTTCTTAGAACCAGAAAGAGAAACTCAGCAGCCCATTTTAATTCTAGGTGTGGCTGTTGATGGCTAATAGATTTTATACTATTTTTGCCTGGCGTAATTTGGGCCATGGCAATGGTTCTTAGAACCAGAAAGAGAAACTCAGCAGCCCATTTTAATTCTAGGTGTGGCTGTTGATGGATCATAGATTTTATACTATTTTTGCCTGGCGTAATTTGGGCCATGGCAATGGTTCTTAGAACCAGAAAGAGAAACTCAGCAGCCCATTTTAATTCTAGGTGTGGCTGTTGATGGATCATAGATTTTATAGTATTTTTGCCTGGCGTAATTTGGGACATGGCAATGGTTCTTAGAACCAGAAAGAGAAACTCAGCAGCCCATTTTAATTCTAGGTGTGGCTGTTGATGGATAATAGATTTTGTACTATTTTTGCCTGGCGTAATTTGGGCCATGGCAATGGTTCTTAGAACCAGAAAGAGAAACTCAGCAGCCCATTTTAATTCTAGGTGTGGCTGTTGATGGATAATAGATTTTGTACTATTTTTGCCTGGCGTAATTTGGGCCATGGCAATGGTTCTTAGAACCACAAAGAGAAACTCAGCAGCCCATTTTAATTCTTGGTGTGGCTGTTGATGGATAATAGATTTTATAGTATTTTTGCCTGGCGTAATTTGGGCCATGGCAATGGTTCTTAGAACCAGAAAGAGAAACTCAGCAGCCCATTTTAATGCTAGGTGTGGCTGTTGATGGATAATAGATTTTATACTATTTTTGCCTGGCGTAATTTGGGCCGTGGCAGTGGTTCTTAGAACCAGAAAGAGAAACTCAACAGCCCATTTTAATTCTAGTTGTGGCTGTTGATGGATCATAGATTTTATACTATTTTTGCCTGGCGTAATTTGGGCCATGGCAATGGTTCTTAGAACCAGAAACAAAAACTTAGCAGGCCATTTTAATTATAGGTGTGGCTGTTGATGGATAATAGATTTTATACTATTTTTGCCTGGCGTAATTTGGGCCATGGCAATGGTTCTTAGAACCAGAAAGAGAAACTCAGCAGCCCATTTTAATTCTAGTTGTGGCTGTTGATGGATCATAGATTTTATACTATTTTTGCCTGGCGTAATTTGGGCCATGGCAGTGGTTCTTAGAACCAGAAACGAAAACTCAGCAGCCCATTTTAATTCTAGGTGTGGCTGTTGATGGATAATAGATTTTATACTATTTTTGCCTGGCGTAATTTGGGCCATGGCAGTGGTTCTTAGAACCAGAAACGAAAACTCAGCAGCCCATTTTAATTCTAGGTGTGGCTGTTGATGGATCATAGATTTTATAGTATTTTTGCCTGGCGTAATTTGGGCCATGGCAGTGGTTCTTAGAACCAGAAAGAGAAACTCAGCAGCCCATTTTAATTCTAGGTGTGGCTGTTGATGGATCATAGATTTTATAGTATTTTTGCCTGGCGTAATTTTGGCCATGGCGATGGTTCTTAGAACCAGAAAGAGAAACTCAGCAGCCCATTTTAATTCTAGGAGTGGCTGTTGATGGCTAATAGATTTTATAGTATTTTTGCCTGGCGTAATTTGGGCCATGGCAATGGTTCTTAGAACCAGAAAGAGAAACTCAGCAGCCCATTTTAATTCTAGGTGTGGCTGTTGATGGAAAATAGATTTTATACTATTTTTGCCTGGCGTAATTTGGGCCATGGCAATGGTTCTTAGAACCAGAAAGAGAAACTCAGCAGCCCATTTTAATTCTAGGTGTGCCTGTTGATGGATCATAGATTTTGTAGTATTTTTGCCTGGCGAAATTTGGGCCATGGCAGTGGTTCTTAGAACCAGAAAGAGAAACTCAGCGGCCCATTTTAATTCTAGGTGTGGCTGTTGATGGATCATAGATTTTATAGTATTTTTGCCTGGCGTAATTTGGGCCATGGCAATGGTTCTTAGAACCAGAGAGAGAAACTCAGCGGCCCATTTTAATTCTAGGTGTGGCTGTTGATGGATCATAGATTTTGTAGTATTTTTGCCTGGCGAAATTTGGGCCATGGCAATGGTTCTTAGAACCAGAAAGAGAAACTCAGCAGCCCATTTTAATTCTAGGTGTGGCTGTTGATGGAAAATAGATTTTATACTATTTTTGCCTGGCGTAATTTGGGCCATGGCAATGGTTCTTAGAACCAGAAAGAGAAACTCAGCAGCCCATTTTAATTCTAGGTGTGGCTGTTGATGGATCATAGATTTTATAGTATTTTTGCCTGGCGTAATTTGGGCCATGGCAGTGGTTCTTAGAACCAGAAAGAGAGACTCAGCAGCCCATTTTAATTCTGGGAGTGGCTGTTGATGGCTAATAGATTTTATACTATTTTTGCCTGGCGTAATTTGGGCCATGGCAATGGTTCTTAGAACCAGAAAGAGAAACTCAGCAGCCCATTTTAATTCTAGGTGTGGCTGTTGATGGATCATAGATTTTATAGTATTTTTGCCTGGCGTAATTTGGGCCATGGCAATGGTTCTTAGAACCAGAAAGAGAAACTCAGCAGCCCATTATAATTCTAGGTGTGGCTGTTGATGGAAAATAGATTTTATACTATTTTTGCCTGGCGTAATTTGGGCCATGGTAGTGGTTCTTAGAACCAGAAAGAGAAACTCAGCAGCCCATTTTAATTCTAGGTGTGGCTGTTGATGGATAATAGATTTTGTACTATTTTTGCCTGGCGTAATTTGGGCCATGGCAGTGGTTCTTAGAACAAGAAAGAGAAACTCAGCAGCCCATTTTAATTCTAGGTATGGCTGTTGATGGATAATAGATTTTATACTATTTTTGCCTGGCGTAATTTGGGCCATGGCAATGGTTCTTAGAACCAGAAAGAGAAACTCAGCAGCCCATTTTAATTCTAGGTATGGCTGTTGATGGATAATAGATTTTATACTATTTTTGCCTGGCGTAATTTGGGCCAGGGCAATGGTTCTTAGAACCAGAAACGAAAACTTAGCAGGCCATTTTAATTATAGGTGTGGCTGTTGATGGATAATAGATTTTATACTATTTTTGCCTGGCGTAATTTGGGCCATGGCAATGGTTCTTAGAACCAGAAAGAGAAACTCAGCAGCCCATTTTAATTCTAGTTGTGGCTGTTGATGGATCATAGATTTTATACTATTTTTGCCTGGCGTAATTTGGGCCATGGCAGTGGTTCTTAGAACCAGAAACGAAAACTCAGCAGCCCATTTTAATTCTAGGTGTGGCTGTTGATGGATCATAGATTTTATACTATTTTTGCCTGGCGTAATTTGGGCCATGGCAGTGGTTCTTAGAACCAGAAACGAAAACTTAGCAGGCCATTTTAATTCTAGGTGTGGCTGTTGATGGATAATAGATTTTATACTATTTTTGCCTGGTGTAATTTGGGCCATGGCAGTGGTTCTTAGAACCAGAAAGAGAAACTCAGCAGCCCATTTTAATTCTAGGTGTGGCTGTTGATGGATAATAGATTTTATATTGTTTTTTGCCTGGCGTAATTTGGGCCATGGCAATGGTTCTTAGAACCAGAAAGAGAAACTCAGCAGCCCATTTTAATTCTAGGTGTGGCTGTTGATGGATCATAGATTTTATAGTATTTTTGCCTGGCGTAATTTGGGCCATGGCAGTGGTTCTTAGAACCAGAAAGAGAAACTCAGCAGCCCATTTTAATTCTAGGAGTGGCTGTTGATGGCTAATAGATTTTATACTATTTTTGCCTGGCGTAATTTGGGCCATGGCAATGGTTCTTAGAACCAGAAAGAGAAACTCAGCAGCCCATTTTAATTCTAGGTGTGGCTGTTGATGGATCATAGATTTTATAGTATTTTTGCCTGGCGTAATTTGGGCCATGGCAGTGGTTCTTAGAACCAGAAAGAGAAACTCAGCAGCCCATTTTAATTCTAGGTGTGGCTGTTGATGGATCATAGATTTTATAGTATTTTTGCCTGGCGTAATTTGGGCCATGGCAGTGGTTCTTAGAACCAGAAAGAGAAACTCAGCAGCCCATTTTAATTCTAGGAGTGGCTGTTGATGGCTAATAGATTTTATACTATTTTTGCCTGGCGTAATTTGGGCCATGGCAATGGTTCTTAGAACCAGAAAGAGAAACTCAGCAGCCCATTTTAATTCTAGGTGTGGCTGTTGATGGATCATAGATTTTATAGTATTTTTGCCTGGCGTAATTTGGGCCATGGCAGTGGTTCTTAGAACCAGAAAGAGAAACTCAGCAGCCCATTTTAATTCTAGGAGTGGCTGTTGATGGCTAATAGATTTTATAGTATTTTTGCCTGGCGTAATTTGGGCCATGGCAATGGTTCTTAGAACCAGAAAGAGAAACTCAGCAGCCCATTTTAATTCTAGGTGTGGCTGTTGATGGAAAATAGATTTTATACTATTTTTGCCTGGCGTAATTTGGGCCATGGCAATGGTTCTTAGAACCAGAAAGAAACTCAGCAGCCCATTTTAATTCTAGGTGTGGCTGTTGATGGATCATAGATTTTATACTATTTTTGCCTGGCGTAATTTGGGCCATGGCAATGGTTCTTAGAACCAGAAACGAAAACTTAGCAGGCCATTTTAATTATAGGTGTGGCTGTTGATGGATAATAGATTTTATACTATTTTTGCCTGGCGTAATTTGGGCCATGGCAATGGTTCTTAGAACCAGAAAGAGAAACTCAGCAGCCCATTTTAATTCTAGTTGTGGCTGTTGATGGATCATAGATTTTATACTATTTTTGCCTGGCGTAATTTGGGCCATGGCAGTGGTTCTTAGAACCAGAAACGAAAACTCAGCAGCCCATTTTAATTCTAGGTGTGGCGGTTGATGGATCATAGATTTTATACTATTTTTGCCTGGCGTAATTTGGGCCATGGCAGTGGTTCTTAGAACCAGAAACGAAAACTTAGCAGGCCATTTTAATTCTAGGTGTGGCTGTTGATGGATAATAGATTTTATACTATTTTTGCCTGGTGTAATTTGGGCCATGGCAGTGGTTCTTAGAACCAGAAAGAGAAACTCAGCAGCCCATTTTAATTCTAGGTGTGGCTGTTGATGGATAATAGATTTTATATTGTTTTTTGCCTGGCGTAATTTGGGCCATGGCAATGGTTCTTAGAACCAGAAAGAGAAACTCAGCAGCCCATTTTAATTCTAGGTGTGGCTGTTGATGGATCATAGATTTTATAGTATTTTTGCCTGGCGTAATTTGGGCCATGGCAGTGGTTCTTAGAACCAGAAAGAGAAACTCAGCAGCCCTTTTTAATTCTAGGAGTGGCTGTTGATGGCTAATAGATTTTATACTATTTTTGCCTGGCGTAATTTGGGCCATGGCAATGGTTCTTAGAACCAGAAAGAGAAACTCAGCAGCCCATTTTAATTCTAGGTGTGGCTGTTGATGGATCATAGATTTTATAGTATTTTTGCCTGGCGTAATTTGGGCCATGGCAATGGTTCTTAGAACCAGAAAGAGAAACTCAGCAGCCCATTTTAATTCTAGGAGTGGCTGTTGATGGCTAATAGATTTTATAGTATTTTTGCCTGGCGTAATTTGGGCCATGGCAATGGTTCTTAGAACCAGAAAGAGAAACTCAGCAGCCCATTTTAATTCTAGGTGTGGCTGTTGATGGATCATAGATTTTATAGTATTTTTGCCTGGCGTAATTTGGGCCATGGCAATGGTTCTTAGAACCAGAAAGAGAAACTCAGCAGCCCATTTTAATTCTAGGAGTGGCTGTTGATGGCTAATAGATTTTATAGTATTTTTGCCTGGCGTAATTTGGGCCATGGCAATGGTTCTTAGAACCAGAAAGAGAAACTCAGCAGCCCATTTTAATTCTAGGTGTGGCTGTTGATGGAAAATAGATTTTATACTATTTTTGCCTGGCGTAATTTGGGCCATGGCAATGGTTCTTAGAACCAGAAAGAGAAACTCAGCAGCCCATTTTAATTCTAGGTGTGGCTGTTGATGGAAAATAGATTTTATACTATTTTTGCCTGGCGTAATTTGGGCCATGGCAGTGGTTCTTAGAACCAGAAAGAGAAACTCAGCAGCCCATTTTAATGCTAGGTATGGCTGTTGATGGATAATAGATTTTATACTATTTTTGCCTGGCGTAATTTGGGCCATGGCAATGGTTCTTAGAACCAGAAAGAGAAACTCAGCAGCCCATTTTAATTCTAGGTGTGGCTGTTGATGGATCATAGATTTTATAGTATTTTTGCCTGGCGTAATTTGGGCCATGGCAGTGGTTCTTAGAACCAGAAAGAGAAACTCAGCAGCCCATTTTAATTCTAGGAGTGGCTGTTGATGGCTAATAGATTTTATAGTATTTTTGCCTGGCGTAATTTGGGCCATGGCAATGGTTCTTAGAACCAGAAAGAGAAACTCAGCAGCCCATTTTAATTCTAGGTGTGGCTGTTGATGGAAAATAGATTTTATACTATTTTTGCCTGGCGTAATTTGGGCCATGGCAATGGTTCTTAGAACCAGAAAGAGAAACTCAGCAGCCCATTTTAATTCTAGGTGTGCCTGTTGATGGATCATAGATTTTGTAGTATTTTTGCCTGGCGAAATTTGGGCCATGGCAATGGTTCTTAGAACCAGAAAGAGAAACTCAGCGGCCCATTTTAATTCTAGGTGTGGCTGTTGATGGATCATAGATTTTATAGTATTTTTGCCTGGCGTAATTTGGGCCATGGCAGTGGTTCTTAGAACCAGAAAGAGAAACTCAGCGGCCCATTTTAATTCTAGGTGTGGCTGTTGATGGATCATAGATTTTATAGTATTTTTGCCTGGCGTAATTTGGGCCATGGCAATGGTTCTTAGAACCAGAGAGAGAAACTCAGCGGCCCATTTTAATTCTAGGTGTGGCTGTTGATGGATCATAGATTTTGTAGTATTTTTGCCTGGCGAAATTTGGGCCATGGCAATGGTTCTTAGAACCAGAAAGAGAAACTCAGCAGCCCATTTTAATTCTAGGAGTGGCTGTTGATGGCTAATAGATTTTATACTATTTTTGCCTGGCGTAATTTGGGCCATGGCAATGGTTCTTAGAACCAGAAAGAGAAACTCAGCAGCCCATTTTAATTCTAGGTGTGGCTGTTGATGGATCATAGATTTTATAGTATTTTTGCCTGGCGTAATTTGGGCCATGGCAATGTTTCTTAGAACCAGAAAGAGAAACTCAGCAGCCCATTATAATTCTAGGTGTGGCTGTTGATGGAAAATAGATTTTATACTATTTTTGTCTGGCGTAATTTGGGCCATGGTAGTGGTTCTTAGAACCAGAAAGAGAAACTCAGCAGCCCATTTTAATTCTAGGTGTGGCTGTTGATGGATAATAGATTTTGTACTATTTTTGCCTGGCGTAATTTGGGCCATGGCAATGGTTCTTAGAACAAGAAAGAGAAACTCAGCAGCCCATTTTAATTCTAGGTATGGCTGTTGATGGATAATAGATTTTATACTATTTTTGCCTGGCGTAATTTGGGCCATGGCAATGGTTCTTAGAACCAGAAAGAGAAACTCAGCAGCCCATTTTAATTCTAGGTATGGCTGTTGATGGATAATAGATTTTATACTATTTTCGCCTGGCGTAATTTGGGCCGTGGCAATGGTTCTTAGAACAAGAAAGAGAAACTCAGCAGCCCATTTTAATTCTAGGTATGGCTGTTGATGGCTAATAGATTTTATACTATTTTTGCCTGGCGTAATTTGGGCCATGGCAATGGTTCTTAGAACCAGAAAGAGAAACTCAGCAGCCCATTTTAATTCTAGGTGTGGCTGTTGATGGATAATAGATTTTATACTATTTTCGCCTGGCGTAATTTGGGCCATGGCAATGGTTCTTAGAACCAGAAAGAGAAACTCAGCAGCCCATTTTAATTCTAGGTGTGGCTGTTGATGGATAATAGATTTTATAGTATTTTTGCCTGGCGAAATTTGGGCCATGGCAATGGTTCTTAGAACCAGAAAGAGAAACTCAGCAGCCCATTTTAATTCTAGGTGTGGCTGTTGATGGAAAATAGATTTTATACTATTTTTGCCTGGCGAAATTTGGGCCATGGCAATGGTTCTTAGAACCAGAAAGAGAAACTCAGCGGCCCATTTTAATTCTAGGTGTGGCTGTTGATGGATCATAGATTTTATAGTATTTTTGCCTGGCGTAATTTGGGCCATGGCAGTGGTTCTTAGAACCAGAAAGAGAAACTCAGCAGCCCATTTTAATTCTAGGTGTGGCTGTTGATGGCTAATAGATTTTATACTATTTTTGCCTGGCGTAATTTGGGCCATGGCAATGGTTCTTAGAACCAGAGAGAGAAACTCAGCAGCCCATTTTAATTCTAGGTGTGGCTGTTGATGGCTAATAGATTTTATACTATTTTTGCCTGGCGTAATTTGGACCATGGCAATGGTTCTTAGAACCAAAAAGAGAAACTCAGCAGCCCATTTTAATTCTAGGTGTGGCTTTTGATGGATAATAGATTTTATACCATTGTAGCTTCACAGACTGCGGGTAGGAACAAGCCAAATGTCGTCTTACTGGAAAGAGACGACGATTCCTTGGCAGAGGAAAGGAAGAAACTAGAAAGAAGAAAAGAAGAAACAAGAGAGCAAGGCCTTCGGTTTTGATCTGGCCTTCTATATCCTTAGGTAATTTTAGCTGAGTTTCTTATTCTTCGAAATGGAGAGGAGAGATAATCATCCACTGTTGGGGATACATTGTTCCTTGGGAGTAACATAACACTTGCTTCTGAGAAAACAGTAACTACATTGTATTTTGTATTCTTAGTTGTAAACTCCAATGGCAACTGAAGCAACATTGTTTTTCTTTTATCTCAAAGGCATGTACTACACCATCTAGGAAAACAGAAGAATCAGTTGTCAGCCTGCAGTGTTGATGGTGAAAATGGAAGAGGAATGAATAGAAAACAAGAATGAATCTGATTTTCATCAAGAATGCTACTTCATCAAGTAAATGAAAATTGACCTGTAGAAGAATCACACAAAACATATGTTAGTCTCATTAAGACAGCACACCACATACATTAATTCTAGGTGGAACCAGTGATTGGAAATAGATTTTATATTTTTCTGCCTGGCATAATTTTAGGTGATGGTTCTTAGAACTAGGGAGAAAATCTCAGCAGCTTTTTTTTAATGCTAGGTATGGCCCATGATGTATAAAAAATTTCATAGTTTTCTTGCCTGCTTAGTCCTAGATCTGGTAATGGTTCTTAAAACCAGAAAGAAAATCTCTATGGACCTTTTCAATGCAAGCTGTGGCCATGTATTACTAAAATTCTCATTACTTTTTTGGCCTGGTGTAATTTTAACCCTGGCTGTGGTTCTTAAGAGTTGAGAGGGCCCCACTAGCCTCTCCCAGTCCCTGAGGATCATACTGGAAGGGAATCCTTCTGGATCACCCCCCTCCCTACTTTACACCTTTAGTCTATCAAATTTCACACACAGCCAATGATCATCATTCTCAGTGCAGTTGTAGTTTTCTTGCCTGAAATAATTTAGCCATGGCAATGTTTGTTAGAACAAAACAGACAACTTAACAGCCCCTTTTAATGTTAGGTGTGGCTGGTGATTGACAATAGATTTTATTCTTTTCTAGCCAGGTGTAATTTTGCTTATGGCAATGGTTCTTAGAACCAGAAACAAAAGCTTAAGTGGCCCATTTTAATGCTAGGTGAGGCCATTGAGAAATAAAAGATTTTATAGTTTCCAGCTTCACAGACTGAGGGAGGAACAAGTGAAATCCTGCTGCCAAATGTCTTGTTCCTGGAAAGAGACAATGCTTGCTGAGCACAAGAGAGGAAGAAAGAAGAAAAAGAAGAAAAAAAGAAATGAGAGCAAGAAAATATCCATAGCTCAAGCCGCCTTGGCCTTCAGCTGTGATGTGGCTTCTACACGCTGAGGTAATTTTAGCCGTGTCTCTTATTCTTCAAATTTTTAGTATATGGAGGGGGAGGATGATCATCGACTAACTGACAGTCCATTCTTACTAAGTAAGATAACACTTCTGTCTGAGGAAATAGTAACCAAGGTGGATTGTATATTCTTAGTAGTAAAACGACTGGCAGCTGAAGTAATGTTGGTTTTTGTTTTTGTTTTAATCTCAAAGGGGCATGTACTACACTGTCTTAGAAGACAGAAGAGTCAGTTGTCAGCCTGCAGTGTTGATGGTGAAAATGGAAGAGGAATGGAAAGCAAGAATGCCTTTTCACGAAGTAAATCAAAATGAGCCTGTAGAAAAATCCCCCAAAGCATGTCAGTTTCATTAACAGAGGACACCACACTTTTTAATGCAAGGTTTGGTCGGTATTTTATAAAAGATTGTATAGTTTTATGGTCTGGCATAATTTTAGCCATGACAGTGGTTCTTAAAACCAAGAAGAAAATATTTATGCCCCCATTTTAATGGTAGCTGTGACTGTGGATTATGGCAATACTAATTAGTTTTCAGGCCTGGCGTAATTTGGGCCATGGCAATGGTTCTTAGAACCAGAAAGAAGATCTCCTCGGCCATTATTAATGCTAGGTGTGGCTGTTGATAATAGATTTTATACTTTTCTTGCCTGGCATAATTTGAGCCATGCTGATCGTTCTTAGAACCAGAATGAAGAACTCAGCAGCCCATTTTAATGCTAGGAGTGGCTGTTGAACGATAATAGATTTTATAGCTTCACAAAGTGAGGGGAGGAACAAGCCAAATGTCTTCTTCCTGGAAAGAGACAACGATTCCTGGGCAGAGGAGTGGAAGAAACAAGAGAAAGAAGAAGAAACAAGAGAGCAAGAAAATATCCACAGCCCGACCTCTTAAGACTTCGGTTGTGATCTGGCCTTGAACAAAGTGAGGTAATTTTAGTTGTGTTTTCTAAATATTAGGATATGGAGGGGGGGTTATCTTCCCTAACCAGTTTTCCTAGGGAATAAGATAACAGCTCTGCCTGAGGTAATATCATAGTAACCATGGTTGGATTGTATATTAGTAGTAAAACTGCAATGGCAGCTGAAGTAATGTTGTTGTTTTATCTCAAAGGCATGTACCACACCATCTAAGAAGACAGAAGAGTCAGTTGTCAGCCTGCAGTGTTGATGGTGAAAATGGAAAGCAAGAATGAATATGATCTTCATGAAGACTGCTACTTTATGAAGTGAATCAAAACAAGCCTGTAGAAGAATCCCCCAGAGCATGTCAGCTTCATTAACACAGGACACCACACTTTTTAATGGGAGGTGTGGCTGATCTTGATAAAAGATTGTATAGTTTTATGGTCTGGCATAATTTTAGCCATGGCAGTAATTCTTAAAACCAAGAAGAAAATCTCTATGGCCCCATTTTAACGATAGGTGTGGCTGTGGATTGTGGAAATACCAATTAGTTTTCTTGGTGTAATTTTGGCCATGGTGAAGGTTCTTAGAACCAGAAAGAAAACATCAACGACCATTATTAATGCTAGGTATGACTGCTGATTGGTAATAGATTTAGTTTCCTTGCCTGGTGTAATTTTGGCCGTGGCGATGGTTCTTAGAACCAAAAAAAAAAAAAACCCTGAACAGCCTATTTTAATGGTAGGTGTGGCTGTTGATAATAAATTTTTTATATATTTTTTTGCCTGGCGTAATTTTGGCCATGCCGATCGTTCTTAGAGCCAGAATGAAGAACTCAGCAGCCCATTTTAATGCTAGGAGTGGCTGTTGAACGATAATAGATTTTATAGCTTCACAAAGTGAGGGGAGGAACAAGCCAAATGTCTTCTTCCTGGAAAGAGACAATGATTCCTGGGCAGAGGAGTGGAAATACCAATTAGTTTTCTTGCTTGGTGTAATTTTGGCCATGGCTGTGGTTCTTAGAACCAGAAAGAAAACCTAAACGGCCATTATTAATGCTATCTGCGGCTGTTGATTGAGAATAGGATTTATAGTTTTCTTGCCTGGTGTAATTTTGACCGTGGCAATGGTTCTTAGAACCAGAATGAAGAACTCAGCAGCCCATTTTAATGCTAGCTGTGGCTGTTGAATCTTTAGCATTCTGCTAAAAGCCTCTTCCAGTTCCTGAGGATCACCAAGTGAGTCTCATACTGAAAGGGAATCCTTTTGGATCACCTCCCTCCCACCTTCACACCCTTAGAAATAATTCCAGTAACAGCCAGACCTCTTAGAATCCAAAGTAAACCTTATTATGCACTTCAATACGAGGTATGGCCATCAGTCTATATATTAGGAAGTGGTTAGTTCCTAGTCAGAAAATAATTCTCTGTGGCCATTTTTAATTCTAGTTGTGGCCATTGAAACTGAGTAGATCCTTGCCTGGCTTAATTTAGGCATGGTGATGGTCCTTAAGAACCAGGAAAAATATCATTGGCTCTTTTTAAGATAGGAAGAATTGCGGCAATAAAGAGGAACATACTCCCAAGGCTCCTCTACTTGTTCCAAACTATTCCGGTCAAATTAGAGAAAAACTTCTTCACAAATCTGAATAAAATAATCTCAAAATTTATATGGGATGGGAAAAAACCAAGGATAAATTTTAAAATATTACAGGATGATAAAACTAGAGGAGGCTTTGGCGTACCAGCCTGGGAAAAATATTATAAAGCAGCGAGTTTGATTTGGATTAAGGATTGGGTCAATTTGGATAAACAAAGAATATTGAAATTGGAAGGCCACGATTTATTAAAAGGGTGGCATGCTTATCTGTGGAATATTGGAAATAAAACATACAAACATTTCAAAAATCATATAATAAAGAGACTCACTAATTGGCACCTGGTTGGAAATTAAAAATAAACATTATATGAAAGTCCCAGGCTGGATATCTACATTAGAGGCAGCAATATATCCCAATATATCAGCCATCCAAAAAATAATACAATATAAAGATGTCCTGGATGTACATGGAAGACTAAAAACACGGCAGGAGCTCAGAGACCAGGGTATAGAAATGGACTGGTGGCCTTACCTGTTAATACAAACCAGATACAAAAAAGACGAAGAAGGAGGAGTTGAAATAAAACCTAACCAGTTAGATAAATTATTAGAAACCAAAGAGGGAAAAATAATATCAAAGTTTTACAAATATCTATTAGAATTCAATTTGGCAGAAAACATAGTTAAAGGTCAAATGATAGCTTAGGCTAGGAATATTGGAAGAAACATACAATTGGAAGAATGGGAAATGATATGGGAAAATAATTGTAGAATAACAAAAGCAACAACATATAAAGAGAACCATTATAAAATGTAGTACAGATGGTATCTAGCCCCGGCGAGATTGGCAAAGATGTATGCAAATTTCAACCTGATATGCTGGAAATGTAAACAAATACAGGGAACCTTTTATCATCTCTGGTGGCTTTGCCCAAAAATTAAGAAATTTTGGATAAAAATTAGAATCTGGATAATAGAAATAACGGAAGAAGATATTGATTTAAAACCTGAGATTTTCCTGTTAGGTATACTCAAAAAAAGTAGTAGAAAGGAAATAAAGTACATTACGTTACATATAATCACGGCGGCCAGATTAACTTTAGCTCAATCCTGGAAATCAGAACAGTTGCCAACAGATCAGCAAATAATCCAAAAGATATTTATATGCGCAGAAATGGATAGATTAACTTTAAAATTAAATGATACGGAAGACTCACAGTATTTCAAAGTATGGGACAGATGGTATGATTGGATTAACCAATGGGAAAAAAAGTAACGTCAAATATAGTAAGAAATCAAAGGTAACAAATTTACACCATCATTAAGATAAAAGAAGCAAAGGTTAATGTATATATTTACATACTTATAAATTAAAGACAGGTAATCCTGTTTGTTAGTTTGTTTATAAGTAGTTTTGAATGTATTTTTAGAGTTAAGAACTTTTTGTATAATTTTTATCTTTTTATATATATATATATATTTAAATTTGATTTATATTGAATAAAGTTTGTTTTAAATCGGGGAAAAAAAAAAAAGAACCAGGAAAAATATCATCAGCTCTTTTTAAGATAGGTATGGCCGGTGGTTGATAATTTATTATAGTTTTCTTGCCATGCATAATTTTACTCATGGCTATGGTTCTTAGAACCAGAAAGAAAATCTCAGTGGCCCTTTTTAATGATAGGTATGGCCAATGATTGATAAAAGATTTCTAATTTTCTACTTTGGGATAATTTTAGCCATGTATAAATTATATTTTTGACTGATAAATATTAATCATGTACTGTATGGGGCCCTCAAGAATTTTGATTTGCTTTTGTTATCATAAACATTTGTCACTTTTGTTCCTCCAAAATCATTAAACTGGATTCATGCTTGGTAACATTTCATTTGACATGTATTTTTTGACATATAACTGAGTTTTACTCTGATTTACTGTTGTTAAGTAGGTGTGATGCTTATGGTAAGATGTTTTATCTGTTCCCTGATTTTATATATCCTTGTCATAGCACCATGATACCATAGCACCATCTTATCTCCAGGTTAAGCAAAAGAGAGATCTGTTGTGATATTCATGTGTTTGAACATTACACTTGTGTTTTCGTTTTTCTGAGAGAAATCTTTTGATGTCAGCCTCTGGCCTTTTCTGGAAGTAATTAAGAAACTAGTTTCTTTTATACCTTCCCTTTTTTTTAATCAAAAATGTCACTTTAAATTAGTGAACCATTTAGCCCAATCTTTATAATTATAATTTACCATCCTTAAAATATTGCCTGATCCTTTATGTATTTTATCTTTTGCACTGTGTTATGATTTTAAATTGTAGAAACTGTTGCAGCTGGCTTATGTTAAAGAAACAATAAAATATTGAAAACTTCCATGACTATGTTTGTGATCCTGCTGTGGAGTTGAGGAGGAGTACCAGACTCACTTCTTCGGTTGTTCCTTCTGTTGGGGAGCACCATCCTAGAAAGGCTTACTTCATTACCCTATTGTCTCTGTGACAACAAGCAAACAACTTGCTTATTTTTCTAGCCCTTCACAAAATCACAATATCAAGGCAAAGAGCCATGAAATAAACTCAAATGTACATCTGAGAAAATGTCTTACATTTGGGTTAATCTGATTAAATGTCCCAAATCTGGAATATTCCCAATCTATGAAGAACTTTGGATATACAGACACATGCACACACAACTAGTCGCCTCTAGATGAGATGGGTGGCACATAAATCTTGGTAGTACAGGGGTTTAAGGCACCCTGTTATTAAGCTGGTTATTAAGACCAGCTGCCTGCAATTACTGCAGGGTTCGAATCTCGCCAAGGCTCAAGGTTGACTCAGCCTTCCATCCTTTCTAAGGTAGGTGAAATGAGGACCCAGTTGTGGGGGCAATAAGCTGACTTTGTATAAATATACAAAAGGATGAAGGCTATTGCTTAACGCATTGTAAGCCGCCCTGAGTCTTCGGAGAAGGGCGGCATATAAATCAAATTTAAAAAAAAAAATCTAATAAATAAAAAAAAATGGACTTGGAAAAAATGTGATGATGTGTTCATAGAAGTACACTTCATGTGTTTATGAATGTTGACTTAAGATGCTGACTGAATCTCCTTAAAAACAGTTTTGGAATCATCATCGATGGAGTCCTTTTTGAAGTGTGTTGAATTATTGTGGTTTGATGGTATTCCTGATCATTTCTGAGATTTGAGTTCTTGTTTTCTTTGGTTTAGGCAAGTAGCAGTAATTTACTTCTCAATTAAGGCACCCTCAAGATTTGTCTACACCTCTGAAGGGCACAGAGATTGAGAATGTGAGTGTCACTACTAGTGAGTTTCACTATTGTCATTCTTTGGAAGAAAATGTAGGATACTTGGTTTTCTTCAAATCAACATGTCAGAGGGCAAAAACATTTTGCAAGAAAAGATGAGAAAGCCCCTGTGCAAATGCAGAATGTGAGTTTAAAAGAACTGTCCACCCAAAAAAAGAATTCTGCTATGACCTTTTTCAGAACCAGTGACACCTTCCTCCACTTGCTTTCATCAACTGCTCAACTGTGGCAAAGCATTGATTCAAGACTACCTGTTATTTATTATGCTTCATTCAAGAGAAAGATATCATTAGTTCTGTTAAAAGAGCTTTGTACAGCTGTAAAAAATGGCAGGATGTGAGTTACGGAACAATATTTTTTTTAGGCTCCAAAGAAAACTGCGTAAAGTAAATCTTCTGGCTATGAGCAACCTTGAAACTCTTTTAATTCACAGAGTGAACAGTTGAGCTTAGATGCTTCACGTGAAATTACACTAATTGAATTAGGGGAAAAATTTCATTTCATCTAGATTAACTCACCACTATTAACATCAACAATGACAACATTGCAGGAAGCAGTCCAATTTCAGAAGATACAGCCAGCGGGAATCTCATAGTCCATAAGCTCTTTACAGCATTGGTTGACTGTTTCATAAACTGCTGGATAGTTATTATCTCTTGTTCTTAAACACCTCATTTATTTCAGAGAGCACAAACATTCATGGAGCATTTGTATCATCTCTGAAGATACATTCTTGAGCTTTGGATGCAACATTCAAACCAAGCAAAAACAACTAATCATAAAATATCAATCCTGCATGGTTGTATCTGTCTTCAGGTCTTCAGGAGCAAAGTTTGACTCAAGGACATCTTACTTGAAAAGAGAAAGTTCTTCATACTAGAACAAAGGAACAGGCAGCTCCTTGACAACATAAAGTAAGTTTAGACAAATTCTATAGACCCGAATAAAGTATGGTTTAGTGCAAAATGTATTACAACCTAGTGTAGATCCCTCATTGGCTATTAGGGTTTACTATTTCATGGGTTTAGTTAAGATGTGAAGAGTTGAAGGTTTCCAGCTTGATCTACAGAGACCACAAACTGACTTTGGGACCTTTTGCATGTACCTACCAAAACAGAGTCTTCTTGAAAAACATAGGTCATGATAGAATTGCAAGGGACCTTGGGGTCTTCTAGGCCAACTCTGTGCTCAAGCAGGAGACCCGATACTATTCTGGACAAATGGCTGTCCGTTGTCTTGAAAACCTCCAGTGATGGAGCACCCACAACTTCAGGATGCAAGTTGTTCCACTGATTAATTGTTCTGTCAGGAAATTTCTCCTTAGTTCTAGGTTGGTTCTCTCTTTCATGATCCTCCAGCCGTTATTTCTTATCCTTCCTTCTGGTACTTGGAGAATAAGTTGACTCATTCTTCTCTATGATAGACCCTCAAATACTGGAAGACTCCTATCTTCTCCCTCCTAAGCCTTCTCTTCAATGGGCTAGAGTAGACATACCTAGCTCCCTTAGCCATTCGCTGTATGTTTTAGCCTCCAATTCCTTAATCGTCTTTGTTGCTCTTCTCTGCACTCTTTCTAGGGTCTCAACATCTCTTTTGTATCATGGCAACCAGAACTGGACACAGTATTGCCAGTGTGACCCCACACACATACACACACCAGGGCAATATAAAGCGGTACTATCACAACATTCCCTCTTTTTCCACATTTCATTGTAAATTGGCTCCTTGTCTCCCAGATAGCAGTTTTTGCTCATTTTGAGAGCCAGGCTAGAGGGAGCTGCATTCATTCTGTTCAATGCTTTGACTGATATTGTGATGACTTAATTGGGTTGATTTTCTAATTAAGAAACTACTTAAGGGTTGTCAGCAGCAGGCAGCACAGTTTGTGTTGGGTTTCAGCTGTGTGGCTGTAATGATGGTCACCTCTAAAACACCACAGCGAAGCCCATTAATATAATTACACATTTTCTGCTAAATGTTGTCTTCTGATTTTTTTCTCATCAAGCCAAGACAAATCATGTCAGGGTCATTTTATCACCAGTCAGCACAATTCGGCCTTAAATAAATAATAATAATATACTGGGAGGGCAGGGAGAAGAAAGGGATTTTTTAAAAAACAGAGAAACTGTTTGTAAAACAGAATTCTTGTGCCCATAGGGACTTATCATTTTCATATTTTAAATCTAAATGCATCTTGGTTATTTTGTATTTTTGTAGCAATCAGTTCACATTATGAGAATAGGGGAGCATAATTATGGAAATTAAGTACAGATTTCATTTGAATGAACTCATCAGATGGAATTACAGCCTTCCTAGATTGGTCGTCTGGCTTTATGTCAGATGATTTGCATAAAACATTTAGCTTAATGAGAAGTAAACAACAAGCCTGTGGAATGTATTAACCCAACGGGGTCAGGGCTGGCACGTAAGAAATACGATTGTTGTGGATCTTCCTTCCTTTCTCCCCGTTGTGATGATGGAGACACAAAAGATCAAACCTCTGGGCAGATTTCAAGCATCAAATTACTCTGACCTAACTCGTCATCCTTCTTTCTTTTTTCTTTTTTGGATGCTCCACTTGTAGCTACCTAGAAGCAAATTGTCCCATAACCTTGATCTAATGATCAAGGAGATCCAAAGCCAACTTTCAGTCTTCAGGCTTCAATTTTCTTTGGTTTAACTTTCTCAAAAGTGGCACATTTCATTTCCTCTAAAAGGTAGACATTTATTCCAAACTTTAGAGGACCTGATTCAGACCTTCAATCAATATCTGTTGGAACTGTTTAAAGCAGGGATGTTCAACCTTGGCAACATTAACCCTAACTCCGAGAATTCTCCAGTCAGCCATGTTAAAGTCCACAAGTCTTTAAATTGCCAAGGTTGGACACCCCCACTTTAAACAAAGTGTCTATTCCAAATCAGATCCATCATAAATTATGGAATGGAGAGAAACATATAGAGTCTAAGAAACAAGTAGATTTAACTTCTCAGAAGTAGCAGGTCTTAGACTGACAGATTCGGTTTTCCTCTTAGCATGAGAGTTTATGATAAATCCACATCTTTCATAGTTTGTGCTCTTTCAACTTTCAACTAGTCTTGGTAATACAGTGGTCTAAGGCACCCTGTTATTAAGCTGGTTATTAAGACCAGCTGCCTGCAATTACTGCAGGTTCGAATCTCACCAAGGCTCAAGGTTGACTCAGCCTTCCATCCTTTCTAAGGTAGGTAAATTGAGGACCCAGATTGTGGGGTCAATAAGCTGACTTTCTATAAATATACAAAAGGATGAAGGCTATTGCTGAGCACATTGTAAGCCGCCCTGAGTCTCCGGAGAAGGGCGGCATATAAATTAAATTTAAAAAAAAAACAAAAAACTAGTCAACTTGTCAGCTACTCGTCTTGTCCTCTTTTGTGTCAGTTTTCGTTACAGTTCTGGGTCTGGGTCACAATCCAAGGCTGAAAACAATCACAATAGTGCACTCGTACAATCCCCACGTAGGATAGATTAACAAGCAAAGTAAAAGGAATCTGACATATTTGAACTATGAACACCCTTTGTTAAAACCAGTGGTGAAATCCAATTTTTTTTACTACCGGTTCTGTGGGCGTGGCTTGATGGGCGTGGCAGGGGAAGGATACTGCAAAATCTCCATTCCCACCCCACTCCAGGGGAAGGATACTGCAAAATCCCCATTCCCTCCCCACTCCTGGGGGAAGGATATTGCAAAATCTCCATTCCCACCCCACTCTGGGGCCAGCCAGAGGTGGTATTTGCCGGTTCTCTGAACTACTCAAAATTTCCGCTACTGGTTCTTCAAACTACTCAAAATTTCCGCTACTGGTTCTCCGGAACCTGCTGGATTTCACCCCTGGTTAAAACTAACTAGAAATCCATTCATTCCATAATTTAATTTATCTCATTTTCAAATCCCCCCTCCCTGATATCTGAAGGCTCTGAGGGACTTATAGCAAAATATATAAATGCAGTACAAATCAACCCACCGTAGATGAGTATCACAGCTATCTAGGTTTAAAGGTTTAATGGAAGAAGTTTTGTCTTTAACATTTTATGTAATGTTAGAAAAGGACAGAGGTAAATATACTTTGGAGAGGCATGATTTCCAATTCAGCCAGATCCTGATAAAGAAAACAACAACTGAAAATTCAAAACAATAGCTGGGAAAAAGTAAAAGTAGATAAAAGCAAGCAGAAGATAAATGAGAAAATAGTTTGGATCCAGGACTCTGATAGTAAGTTTCTTTTTAATTTAAAGGCCTTTTAAGCTTAATCTCAGTTTGGTAGACTGAATGGGAATTACAGCCATAAATAAGATAGATGTCGGTGCTCTTCGCAAGCTAATCGGCATAATGTGCACAAATTCTTCAGCCACCAGGAAACACGAGTGAATTGCAGAAATGAAATATCAGAGGATGCAAAAGAATACTCTCTTTTGTATTTCGAAAAGAACTATGCATGCAAATAGCACTCACAAACAGATACAGGTAGTCCTTGACTTACGACAGTTCATTTATTGACCGTTCAAAGTTACAACCGCACTGAAAAAGTGACTTATGATCGCTTTTCACACACGACCATTGCAGCCTCCCTGTGGTCACGTGATCAAAATTCAGAAGCTTGCCGACCGGCTCACATTTATGATGCTTCCAGTGCCCCGGGGTCACGTGATCCCCTTTTGCGACCTTCGGACAAGCCAAGTCAATGGGGAAGCCAAGTTTCCCTTAACAGCTGTGTTATGGACTTCAAAACTGCGGAGATTCACCTGACAACTTTGACAAGAAAGGTCGTAAAATGGGACAAACAACTGTCTCACTTAGCAACAGGAATGCTGGGCTCATTTGTGCTCACTTGTAATTACCTGCATTTTAAGCAGATGTGGCAAATGGGATTTGATCTGCAGGTCTTGCTCATCATTAAGTGAAGAGCAAGACCTGCAAATACAACAATGAAAAACAATGTTTTTCTCACAACAAAGCCCAAAGACACTGACACAGCTGGATGAAAAAAAGGGCCATGCAGAACAACATTCACTCTACCTTAGATGCCAATCTACGGTGTTGGCAGATAGCTTGCAAGAGTGACACTCTGTCAAACCTCTCTAAACTTTTCCCATGAAGGACAGCTTCTAAATTGGATTTGATACCCCTGATTAAAAGCCACCCGCTTCAAACCAGGTTTCCCTGGTTTAACATGCTAAAACGCTAAAACGAATATTTGTGTGGTTGTGTTTAGCTATCAGCTAAAAGACATGGGGGAGGGTCCTTGTCTACTGAAATTTTGAATGTTTAATTCTTCTGTAAGAATGGACAGTCAGCGACTGCATGTACACTCCAGCCTTTTCAAGGGTCTGAATATTTTTCGATGCTTGCTTAAATTCAGGCAACCTTCTTGAAGCTTCCCTTAAAAATAAATATCTCAACGGCTTTGTACAAATATCACCCCTTTCCCCTTCCCTTCCCCAGTTCCAGTGACATCTAAATATCTCGCCATGTTTTGGGGAATTGTTTACCTTTGACAGTGAAGTTTTAAATGAGAGGTAATCACACAAAAGAGCTGCTCCTTCAGACAAATTATATATTTACATACAATTTCCTAATTGCTTATAGTCTGTTGCTTTCCAATCACTGCACCTACTTTTAGGAAAGGGTGCTGTTAATTGAAATACAACAAGACAAACAACGGATTTGTACACGAGGAAAACAACAGCAACAATGGAAGGATTTTAGCAGGAACATTCATTAACTTTGTTAGAACTGAAAGGATTAAAGCAATAAATCATTGGTTTGACAGCAAGCCCTCAATTATTTTGGTACAGGTAGCGCCAAGCTGAAAGTTGGGGGAAAAATGAGAAATTAAGCAAGGTGAAGCGTGACAATCATTCATTCCTATAGGATAGCTTTATAGCCATGAAATAATGATAATATCAGTTCAGCTATTAAGATATAACCGGAAACCAGCAGATAAAATATATGGCATATAAAACACCAAATAAAGATTGTTGAAGATCTTAGATGTCACTCACATATATCTCCTAATGAGACTCGCACCAATTAAAAAACATTCCTTGGGAAGTTAGGGACCATGAATAGGGGAATAACTAGTAGATGATCCCATCTAACCACAAATCTGAACCTACTCCCTTAATTCCTAGAGGAAACATGATAGCAGTCTTCCAATACCTCAGGGGCTGCCCCAAAGAAGAGGGAGTCAAGCTATTCTCCAAAGCACCTGAAGGCAGGACAAGAAGCAATGGGTGGAAACTGATAAAGGAGAGAAGCAGCTTAGAAATAAGGAGAAATTTCCTGACAGTGAGAACAATTAATCAGTGGAACAAGTTGCCTCCAGAAGTTGTAAATGACCCAATACTGGAAGTTTTTAAGAAGATGTTGGATAACCATTTGTCTGAAGTGGTGTAGGGTTTCCTGCCTAAGCAGGGAGTTGGACTAGAAGACTTCCAAGGTCCCTTCCATCTCTGTTATTCTATTCTATTCTATTCTATTCTATTCTATTCTATTCTATTCTATTCTATTCTATTCTATTCTATTCTATTCTATTCTATTCCTTGTCATATTCTTTAAAAATCCCACTACATCCTTTTACATTTACAGCTCCAAACAAGGCATTTTGAAAGTCAACTCCAAAAATCAAAAGGAGACAGAAAGCTAAGGGGGAGGGGAGTCCTTCTGCCACCCTCTCTTCCTCTTAAAATAACTTTTTTTGGGCAGGCAGACTTAAGAGGTTTGAGAACATGGCTAACACCCAGAGCTTCCAAAGAAAAACTTAAAAGCAAGCAACACCAAGTTGCCAAAAAAAAAAAAAAGTTATAAATTCTAACCAGTCATTGCAAAGCAGAACTTCACATCCGCATGAAAGGAGCATGTAGGCACCATTCGTGGTGATCTGGGACTCGGGATAATTGTGTTCTGTTTGGAATTCCACCAACAGTGCGCTTGGCAGGAGAAATGGGCTTTTGAAGTGCAGCTTTGAGAGTCCTCCTCAAAAAGCTTTTGTGAGCCTTGCAACTTTATCTGTGAGCAAACAGGTGGCACTTGAAGTCTTCCAAGCTGCCAGATGGATCCTCGTGCCAAGCCTTCTCACACCTATGGGGAATATAGCTGTGCTCATGTGGGCCACCAACATACTTTTCTTGATAACGTGCAAGAGAAAAAAATAACACAAATGTCTTCTTAGCCATTGCATAAAATTTCAGCTCTAGATGACCTTTAGAGCAGAGATCACATTTCCTTCCTGAAAATCTATCTATCTATCTATCTATCTATCTATCTATCTATCTATCTATCTATCTATCTATCTATCTATCTATCTGCTAGCTAGCTATGGCAGGGGTCCCCAAACTTGGCAATTTTAAGACTTGTGGACTTCAACTCCCAGAATTCTCCAGCCACAAGCTATGCTGGCTGGAGAATTCTGGGAGTTGAAGTCCACAAGTCTTACAGTTGCCAAGTTTGAAGACCTCTGGTCTATCATCTATCTATCTATCTATCATCTATCATCTAGCTAGCTAGCTAGCTATCGGCTACCTATCTATATCAGCTATCTATCTATCTATCTATCTATCTATCTATCTATCTATCTATCATCTATCGGCTACTTATCTATCAGCTAGCTAGCAGCTAGCTAGCTAGCTATCATCTATCATCAATCTATATCTATCTATCATCTATATCTATCTATCATCTATCTATATCTATCTATATCTATCATCTATATCTATCTATATCTATATCTTTCTCCCATCTATCTCTCTATTATCTCGCTATATATCTGTCTGTCTGTCTGTCTGCCCAGCTCATGCTTCATGCGACTGACCTTTGATTCAACCTACATTACTGGAATGTTTATTTCAAGGATGGTTTCCAAATTTCCCTTTGGGAGGAAATGGGTGGAAATGGAAGGATGAGAAAATGGCCTAGAGAATAAGCTAAATCAAGAAGTAATGATTCCTCGTCTCATTCTACTTACAGATAATTAATAAGCTCATAAATCAGATTCCTCCCTGGGGGGTGGGCTTCCTCTTGACGTCTTGAGTCTATGGGGAGCAGAATGCATCCCTCCCATCAGTAGCCATACACCTTCAGTTGCTCAAGTGCAGGAACGCTGCTTTACACCACAATAAAAAGGCATTCGACTTTTTAAATAAGTGACCTATTTTTCTGAATAGGGATAGCATTTCTAATCTCTCCTAGCATGTTCCAGGCAGGCAACCTGTCTCGGTATTTCTATAATTTGAGGTTTTTGTAATTCAATAAATGCTGGCTGCTATTTGCACAAGTGGTAATTATGCAGGGGAGCAATCAACAGGTTCTTTTGAAAGTCTTCATCAGCAGCAGAACTTCAGACACAAACTAATTTCAATGTACACCACCTGTTCTACATTTCTCCAATTATGCTTCATTTTGTTACTGGGTTTGTTTGGGTTTTTTGATTTTTTTTTTTTTTTTGAGAGAGAGAGAGAAAGAGAGAGAGCTGAAACAGAAAAGGTCCAGAGGTGACAACAGGAATAATTAGAAGAATAAAATATGTGACATAGTGGAGCAGGTGACTTTTAAGAGGGCTCTCTTGAAAGCTGGAAAAAAAACCCTTCAGGAGTGGATCTCCATGTTCCAGGCTGAGACCTTTTGAGAGTTTCCTGTAGGTCAAGTCAACACAGAGAAACATGTGCCCCAGTTTTTATTTGACTCTTGACAATCTTGTCGTCAAATAATCGAACCTGCCACGCTTTTTTATTGCCACCTTGAAATCAATTGCGAACCTGTAGTAAGAAGGAAGGAAACCCTGGAAGTGATGCTGAAATAATATGGTTTTCTCAAACAATGATGCGAGGAGAACTGGCCCTCAACCAGCCCATTTCAGACCATCCAGTCTTTAAAGGCTACATTTGAAGGAGCCACAATAGGTCCACATTCAGATGGGAAAATAAGATGGGGACCAACTGGCCTTGGAGAAGATCCCTAATAGCTTTGGGGTATTGCTAAATAACTTCATATTGGCATTGAAAATGCTGATCACACACCTGTACACACCCAGAGAACATACTGGCTCTCTGGCTGATTTTGACTATCATTATTTTGATGCATTGTTGTCCTCTTGTTCTGACCTAGGCTTCCTGAGTCAGTAAAACACACGAGTAGTCCCAAAAACCTGTTTTATTTTAACCGCTGTGAATTCTGTTCATTCACAGATGAGTCCCAAATAGTTGTAAAGAGTCCTTCGGGATAAGGCTGATAATCACCCACCTTTAACTCCCTTGACACGCTGCCAAAGATCTAATTGGCAAAGCCACACGGAGTCCAGAATCAAACAGAGCTTCAGACTTTAAACTGCACAGAATTAACAATGTTGCTTCCTGCAAAGGCCCACGTGCCCTTGCTCCTCTTTTAAGTCTTATGGGAGGGGCCAATCATCTCCAAGCCTTACTCCCGAGTCGTCCCTTTTGTTTTAGCTGTTCTTGCCTTCTGGCAGCTCCCCCTGTTCCTCTGCCTTGCTGAGGTCTGACTCTGGAGGCTCCGGAGGCAGCGCACACCTCCCAGATGGCTCTTTCTCTGCCTCCGACGCAGAGCCCTCATCCGAGCCTTCCCCAGACTCCAGGACTGGCCCATGTTCCTCCCCAGCCTGACTCTGCTGCCAGCTCCGCAGGATGCTGGCGGATTACACCACCTCTCCAACTTATGTTGTTGGTTAAATAATACCAAAAATACATGACTTTGTGTCTTTCCGATATTAATGCATCCTTATTTTCCAAACTAGTCAACCTGGAGACACTTCCATTTCATGTTTGGAAGCCCGGTCTCCAAGCAGCTACAGATACAGTAGTCCTTGACTTATAACCTTTCGTTAATGACTGCCCACTGAAAAAAAAAAGTGACTTATGGTCTTTTTTTCACACTTATGACCGTTGCAGCATCCCCATGGTCATGTGATCAAACTTTGGCCACTTGCCAACTGGTTCATATGTACGACCGTTGCAGTGTTCCCCAAGGATTAGGTGATTTACCTCTTGCGACCTTCTGACAAGCAAAGTCCCTGGGGAAGCCAGATTCACTTAACAACCGTGTTGCTAACTTAACCATTGCAGTGATTCACTTAACGGACTGTGGCGGGAAAGGTTGTTCAATGGGGCAAAACTCACTTAACAACTCTTTCACCCAGCGATAGAAATTTTGGGCTCAGCTGTGGTCGTAGGTGGAGGATTACCAGTACTTTTCTCTCTCTTCCAAGGAGCACAGGTTTGGGGTGGGTGGAGATTTAATGGGCGTCTCTTTTCTTGCTTTTATGATTTCATGCGTTTCTTGCTTTTCCGAGCCCCTGAAATTCGCAACCTGTGTTTCGTTCCCCTCCTCATCAGCAATCACAGGGCAGTCGATAGCAATAAATAAACCTCATCTCCTAGATTTTTTTAAAAAAAAAATTCCGCTGCTTTATTTGCTCTCTATGAGGATTTCCCTCGGGGAATTAAGCAGGCCATCAAATTTGTATCACAAGGTAGTTTTCAAAAGCAAGGCTTTGTTTATCCGAGTCCTCTGTGAGAACGCAAACACATTACCCGATCGTATTACAATAATGAACGAGCTGCTTCAGAGAGGAAATCATCTGGCCAGCTGTTTCCAAACACTGCCGCATTCTGCAAAGCTGCTCCTTGGGAGGAGGCAGGCAGGAGATTCCTACGCCCAGGTCTGAACTGAACAGAGTTGTGCCTGTGTTTCTTTCTCTTCGCCCGAGAAACCAGTTGCGAAAACATGTGAAAAGGACATTTTACCCAACACTTGTCTACTTTCCGCTGCCTTTTTCCCCCCCTAATACGAATGTTGATGGCGAAGATCAAAGTCTGTTTGTGAATGGAGGGGGCTGCAAATAGACCTAGTCCTCAACTTACAACCCAAAATTTCTGTTAAGTGAGTGTTTCCCTGTTTTACCACCTTCCTTGCCAGGTGAAGTGAATCTGGCTTCCCTACTTTGCTTTGTCAGAAGGTCACAAAAGGGGATCACTTGACCCCGGGACATTGCAATCGTCATAAATATCACCAAAGGTCTGAATTTTGATGTGAAAAATGGCCCTCTTTTTTCAGTGCTGTTGTAACCTCAAACGGTCACTAAACGAACTGTTGTAAGTAAAGGACTACCTGTATTTACATACCATCTACATCTGTGATGGCGAACGTATGGCACGCGTGCCAGAGGTGGCACACAGAGCTCTCTCTGTGGGCATGCGCGCCGTTGCCAACTGCTCTTCTGGTTTCCGGCGAGCACATGCGTGCTGGCCAGCTGGTCTTCATGTGCATCGGAGTGCCGAAACATACATGAACACCGGCCAGCTGGTTTTCGGGTTTCCAGTACTCCACCGCACATGCACGCACATTCCAGTTTGGGCACTCGGTGCCAAAAAGGTTCGCTATCACTGATCTACACAAACCAATTCTGGGACAGTTTTAACAAAAAGTAAAGGTTCCCCTTGCACATATGTGCTAGTCGTTCCCAACTCTAGGGGGCGGTGCTCATCTCCGTTTCACAGCCGAAGTGCTGTCCAAAGACGTCTCCGTGGGCATGACTAAACACCAAAAGCGCACGGAACGCTGTGACCTTCCCACCAAAGGTGATCCCTATTTTTCTACTTGCATTTTTTATGTGCTTTCGAACTGCTAGGTTGGCAGAAGCTGGGACAAGTAGCGGGAGCTCACCCCATTATGCGGCACTAGGGATTCGAACCGCCGAACTGCCGACCTTTCGATCGACAAGCTCAGCATCTTAGCCACTGAGCCACCACATCAGCCGTTTTAACAAAAACTAGCATTAAAAAGAACTTTATGGAGTGTAGCGAGTCATTAAAATAGCAACGAAAATCTCTGGGCTTGAAGAGGACCACTTATTTCACCCATCTTCAACTTCACATTATCTCAAAGAAGATAATGTAGGTAATTCTTCCAAGGACATTCATACGTATATGAAGGTGACACCACAGAAGATCAAGAGAAGGAGAAGGAAAAGGAGGCAGCTCCCTTGGATTGTCTGATGGAGAAGACATTGGGATATTGGTGTCATCAAAAGATATCTGCATATACGCATTCCTCAAGGTATTTGTTCAGGCTATGAGAGGCAGAATGAAGGGAACAGATAAACCCTTTGAAGATTGAACAAGGCGATCAAGCTGTACTAGTTAAAATTTTGTCAGCTGCGGTTTCAAGCAACTGATGCTTTCAGTTTTCAAAAGTAGCCCCATGCATAATGCACTAAGCTAACCAACTAGAAGATTATAGAGATGGAGGAATCTGTAGTACATCCCAAATGACTTCATTTAGTTGGCATGAAAAAAGGATACGGTCATGTCTGAATCTTCCAGGGCTTCATAATATGTGCCAGTAGCTAAGAACTAGTTCTCCAAAACTAACCTTTGAAGATGACCTTGAATTTAAGAACCAGAATCACTCTGTTATTATGAACCAGATGGACACCATCAGGAATGGACATTAAAGCTACTTAGAGCTCCTGAAGAATCGATAGGCTTGAAAACCTGATGTTTCTCCCCTCAGAGGTCATCCATCAGGATAACAAGTGCTATTTCTGAACCACGACTATATGCTTACAACTAGACTATCTTCTTAGCTGATGCCTGCCTGACTCAACTATCTTATCCAAAAGTTCAGGAACTCATTGAAGCGTTCAAAAAAACCCCACATTGTTGCTTCCTAGGAACTGGTGAGGATCTCACTACCTTTACAGAAGTATTAATTATCTCATGGGTTGCCTAACACCCAGGAAAGAGGCTGAACCTTCTGAACCTCAATTAGTAAGAATGCAACTTGCAAAACTGAATTGGAGATGCTCTTCCCACATGGTTTTCTGATCCTATCAGAGGTGGTGGAAATCCTGAGTCGGTGCTTTGATTTCTAAATAGGGAGTGCAGCATTATTGTTGAGGGGGGCGGGCGATGACAAGGGGGAGTATTTCTTTACACCTTCTAGGACCAAGACTTGAAACTGAAACAAAACTCTGCGTTTGAACTACAAGTCAATGCCACCATGAGTAAGGTGAAGATTAAATGTTAATACTTCTCATTATTGTTCAAAGCTTGCCAGGAATGTTATCTTCACATCTTAGTCCAAACAGACTCTTGAGAACATAGGTTCTTTACAAATGGCACCTACACACCCCCACACCCAAACTCCAACAAATAGTTGAGAAACAATTCTTTGTTCCTCCAGCTATCTTCCTTGAAATAGCACATTTTCATTCAGGGAACCCCGTTATAGCTGCAAGCCTTTTGACATGATGTACGATAGCCAAGATGCATGTGGGGAGGGTGGGGAATTCCAGTATTTTCAGCACTCCACAATGAAGAAGAAGAAAAAAAGTGACATAAAGCCAGAAGAGCAAAGCTGTAATTGGAGGAAGGGTGTGATATTGGCTCTGTATGTCCAACAGAGACATCTGCTGGTCACCTCTAACATCATCAAAACATTTTGTAGAGATTATTTCAGACTGGGGATAACCTCCATTTAAATGGATTGCTATTAATATCATTCCGTTAAGAGAGAAGTTCCCTGAGGACGGGCTCCAGCACGAGTCCAAAAGCTCGGAAGACTAAACCTTTGGTCCCGGTGACCAACCCAGATTGGATCCTGCCTTAAATATCATTTATCAACTGCTAGACAGGAGCAGATCCCATGTTCCATCCATTACCAGCTCCTGTGTACATCAGAAGGCCAAAGACGTCTCTAGATACACATTCCATTCCTACAGAAGAGCAGAGCAGAGCAGAGCAGAGCAGAGCAGAGCAGAGCAGAGCAGAGCAGAGAAGAGAAGAGAAGAGAAGAGAAGAGAAGAGAAGAGAAGAGAAGAGAAGAGAAGAACAGAGTTGAAAGGGACCTTGGAGGTCTTCTAGTCCAACCCCTCTGCTCAAGCAGGAAACCCTGTACTATTTCAGAGAAATAGCTGTCCAGACTCTCCAGTGTTGGAGCACCTTCGATTAGCCAGATCTTAGGCCAGGGGTCTGCAACCTTAAACACTCAAAGAGCCATTTGGACCCGTTTCCCCCAGAAAAGAAAACACCGGGAGCCACAAAACTCTTCCCGTGCCTGACTATTTCTTGAGCGGCCACAAAACTAGCATATGTAGTTGAATTAAATCTTCTGTTTTCTTCTGAAGCTTTTCTTTTCTTGGATTTATCCATGGTTGAAAAGCTCAATATATTGCATGCCGGTGGGTGTTGCACATTGGTGGTTGTGACGCATATTTTGAGTGACAGGGAGCTACAGCAGAGGGGTGAAAGAGCTACATGCGGTTCCAGAGCCGCAGGTTGCTGACACCTGTCTTAGGCCATAAAGAAGGCAACTTTGCAGGAACCATCTCAGACCGAGAAGATAATTTAGTACCATCGGGACAAAATGATGTTTTTGACAGCCTCATCATCTAAGCAACTATCTTTTTCAGACTAATTTTTAGGTTCCAGCAGATGCTAACATCTCTAAGCAGGATAAGAAATCCAGTTTACAGCTGGGCAATGGAAGAGTGGAACTAACTAATAATTCAGTTCTTCATGGATCCTTCGGAATTCTGTGGATCAGAATAAACCAATTTACACTATGAAATGAACTTAGGAACGAGCAAAACCTTTTCATCCCTTCTATACCAAAAGCCATCGGGATGAATGCAGGGTCAAAAGCAAAAACCAGAGCAGTACAATAGAAAGAAAATATACTGCCGTCCCTATCAGCAGTACAATTCTTGCTGTGTCCCAACTCTTCTGTCCCTCAATTCCACTTGGGCTGGAATCATCTGAATTTCTTCTAGAACTACACACTCTGCTCCTGCAGACCCTTCCTGACACTGGTATAAGGATATTCGACATGCCTAAGATAAAGGCTTCTTTGAGTGACATTTTAGTCTTGGACACCTTCATTCTTGGACACAGTAAGTTGGTCATATCTTCTTTTAGGGCAATTTTTCTCCCACTTCTGAATTCCCCAGGCTAACATCCTGGACCTTGGTGGTGGTATCTCCTCAAATGCAAAATCCAACATTTCTTAGGCTTTTCAAATCAACCAAGACCAGGTAAGATGCTACATTAATGATTTAGGTGGATTTTTGTCCATGAATGGAGACTCGTTGGACTTAAAACATATTCTCTCTGTATGTATCCAAAATTCCTTCCTTCCTTCACGATCTTCCTAACTTTAGTAAGACCGGAATGAAAGAAAGAGGGAAAGAAATGTAAAAAAGCACATTTCAGCATTTATGTGTGTGTGTGTGTGTGTGTGTGAGTGTGTATGTAAAATATATTTAAAAATCCCCCCACAGGCCTCAATACTTTTAGAAGATAAGGAGGAAAAAATGTTTTCAAAGACAAAGTCATATAATAAATTAGTACTCAAATTATTAAAGGATCCGAATCCTATAAATAACTTTTTTTTAAAAAACACCCCACTTTGTATTCAAGTCAGGGATGTTTGCAGCCGCATTTTTCACCAAACCCAAGGAACCAAGAGGCTCATAACAATCAGCCAAGCCAGGCCAATAAAAAAACAAATGTTGCTAAATTGCCAAGGTAAGAGGCATTAATTTCTACAGAGAGAGGAAAAAATCCTTGTTAATATGTTTACAGCATATTAGGAAAAATGCCGCTAATCATTCATTTTAATAGCGCCCGGATCAAAGGCGCCAATTCTGTATTGAGGTTTCAAGACAAATAGACAGAGAAAATGATCCCCCCTTTTCCAAAATTATCTCAGACCAAGGGAGCCCTCGATACGGTTTTAGACTCCCTCTTTGCCAGCTCTTAACATGTGCTGGCGATTAGAATAGACAGCCAGATGTTACACTAATAAAGCATTGTTGAATCAGGATTTTCAAGAGATGCATCGAGTGGATAAAATCAAGATCATGTGACGTGTTAATAGTACCACATTATAGTTGAGACTCTGGGAAAAGTGCAGAGAAGAGCAACAAAGATGACTGGAGGCTAAAACATGTGAAAAACAGTTGCAGGAATTGAATATGTCTAGTTTAATAAAAGAAGAAGCAGGAGTGTCATGGTAGCAGTCTTCTAATATTTGAGGGGCTGCCACAAAGAAGACGGGGGTCAACCTATTCTCCAAAGCATCGGAGGGCAGGACAAGAAGCAATGGGTGGAAACTAATCAAGGAGAGAACCAAGCTAGAACTAAGGAGAAATTTCCTGACAGTGAGAACAATTAACCAGTGGAACAACTTGCCTCCAGAAATTGTGGGTACTCCGACACTGGAGGCTCTTAAGAAGATGGACAGCCACTTGTCTGGAATGGTATAGTGTCTCCTGCTTGAGTAGAGAGTTGGACTAGAGGTCCCTTCCAACTGTTAGTCTCTGGTCTCCTTGAAACTTTGGGTCTCCTTGGAAAAGATGGGGATCCCATTCCTGAAATGATGCTTCTCCAAGAAGTGGAAAAGGGCATCATTTATGTAGGTACCAAGTGAGAAAGTCTTGTCCGGTTTCTTTTGATGGGAACGGACTTTCAGCCCCAAACTTTTAACCTTAGACTGGCTACTGTTGACCTCACCCCATTCCTAAGAGGTCTGTAAAGGCGGTGCATAAGAGCACCAGCGTGCCTACCGTCCCTGTCCTAATGTTCCTTTAATTGTATTCATTCAATTCATGCTTATACTTATATATATTATCTAATACGTACTCGACAAATAAATAAATAAAATAAATAAACTTCCCTGTGGCATCAGCCATTCATTCTCAATTTTTCCACCTAATTTGGAAGAAACAGCTGGGATTTACTTGTTAATGGAATGCCTGTAGTGCAGGCTTACTCAGATGTTCCTACAGCTGGCAAAATCCTCATTGTAGTCTAAAATATATGAACTTGGAAGGGAACATTTATTGAACAGGCAATGGAGGCATTGTTGTTTCTGTTCACCATTCTAGACATATTTCGACCAAAAACGTTCTGGGTTTTTTTTCTGGCCAGCTGATGGTCTACTCAGAGGTACCTCAGAGGAGAAGATGGATTAGCAGAATTTATGTTCTTCATGCTGAACAACTCTACTTTTTAATTGATTATTATTGGCTTGTTCTCCTAACAAACAAAACCTTTATGCCACCAGAGTAAAAATGCAATTAACGGGTTGCACAAACTTGTCAATGTTTAAACGAGCTGAAATGGACATGGTTTCTGGTGAGGCTTGAGAATTCAAAATTACACAAACACACATACCCCCAAAAATTGAAACAGCTGGAATGGGTTACTGGTGAGAGAGGGGGCGAGAAGAATTGACCATTAGCATAACTATCATATGGCCTACAAAAACTTATTTAACGGGGAAAAACTCCACGGGACTCAGAAACTAAAACCCGAAACTCAAGGAAGTCATTAGATTTCGTGTGTCATTGCTGGTTGATTATATGTGAAAGCAGCAGGAATAATAGAGAAATCAAATTGCAAATTCCGAATCCTCCGTTTTACAGTGGATTCGGCTTATACTTACACCCAAAAAGCAAAATCCCTCCATGCTTTAAATGGCTCTTCTGCAGAAAATGGGAAAGTGACTAAGTATCTTGTAAACCATTAAAATCTAGAAGATTGTATAGCCAATAAACTGTTTGTCTGGGCTCAGCCAAATCGAGCATCGTAAGATAAGATGAGAGATTTGGCTGCTATTAGAGGTTGAAAGAACCGCTCGTAAGTCACTTCAGGACACATGAAATATTGGTTCAAAGTGGGGTTTTTTTTTTCAAAGCAACAACAACAACAAAACCCCAAAGCTCCATCGATTTCCCCCGATGCAGGTTTCCCCCTCCCCCCCATGATTAGAGAGCAATGCCAGCAACCTTGTGTTGTTTCGAAAAATAACCTTCTTGCCATAATTCAAACATAATTGGAATATGCCAATGCTCAGATGTAATTTGTGTCTCTGTTTTTGTCGTTTAGCACCCTCCACCACAACGGCTGATGAAATATTAATGGGAACTAGTCTTCGGTTCTAACTTAGGCGGAGAGAGAAGGGAAAAAAAGACTTACAAAAAGAGGAAAGATGAGCTCAACAGAAGATGAACAATGCCCACGGTCAACCATCAAGACATCTTGAGTCTTTCTTATTTCTCAGTTTTAAGAAGCAGATTTTTGGGGGGTTTTTTTGAAGACATTCAGTGAACTTAGAATTTGTAGGTTTGCCTCCAGCCCTTCCAGTAATTTGACTCGTTTCCTTACTGTCAAGATTTCCATGGTGGCTTCAAAGTAGGGCCTGTTTAATAAATGCTGCGCTGCGTGCAATTTAGTTCGACGGTATAGTTTAGCCCTGAGGAACTCCGCAACAGAAATGTACATATTGTTGTTTTTCTTTTGGTCTTTTCCGTGCAAAAGCGGGAGGGGGAAAAAAATGCAAAACCCGTTATCGAGAGCAGGTTACTGCCATAGGATACCAGTAACCAGAAGCTATCTCCATCTCCCTGGATTTGCATGATCAGCAATTCAAAAGAGAGGGCCTGGGAGACTTTGAGATGCTTCACTGGGGATCAGTCAATGCATGAGCTTGCTATCTGTTTGAAGGAAGGATCAGACCCTTATCAAAGGGACAGGTTTTGCAGCTGTCAAAAGACCTGTCTTGCCTTTACTAAATGTAGGTTGACTGGTTGGTTGAATCGCAGGAGTTTCACACAGTATCTCCCATGTTTTATACATCTCATGTCTCCAGGCTCTGTGCTATGAGCAAAAAACGTAAGAACCGCCTCTACAATAAAATAGTAAAATACACAGGCACATACCAAAACAAGCTGCATCATTAACCTAGAAGGAAAGGTTACTATTGAAGAAAAAGAGAACGGAGTGTGTGTAATTAATGGCCAGTATTTACTCAGAAGTAAGTTTAAATGGGTTTATTACTAAGTAAACAGATTATAACCCCAACCGTATTCCCTTTATAATTGGAAAAGGAAACATACTTGGGCTGGGAAGGGAAGGAGCATTCTTTGCTTGGTTCTAATCCAGGAAAGGGATCCTCCCACTCAATTTATGAAAATATGCAGCAGGTTTGAAACTTTGGAAAGATATAAGGGAAGATAAGAAGGATAAATCATACTAAAAGAAGCTCTGAAGACACACTAAAGCAATAGGAAGGACATGGAAAATTACATTATGAATGATAAACTCATTTGTAAAAGGGAGGGAGGGAGAGGAAGGAAGGAAGGAAGGAAGGAAGGAAGGGAGGGAGGGAGGGAGGGAGGGAGGGAGGGAGGGAGGAATCCAGTGTCTGGAATATTTTGCAGAAAACACATATGGAACTGTATTCATTTCTTATATTTTTAAAATGTGCCACCATCAAAATCAAGTTGTCTTGTATTGCCCTGTGTATCTCCTAAGAATTATATTTCCCCCCCCCAATGTACATAAACTATATTAAATGAAATCTCTGCTGTAGCTGAAAAGAAGTTGCAACCTATTTCCCCAATACACCTAAGCAATTTCATGCCATCTAAGTTTTGAAGCAGAGAAAGCTGCCTTATTCAAAACCAGATTGGGAGTCCAAAGGTGGGGAGCCATTAATGAATTACTCTACAACTCTTAGCTGCTTCGACCAATACGGCCAATAGGGGTGATAGTAGAAATATCAGTAGCTCCATCTGAAGCAGCTTCCTCACCAGATGTGGGATTCAGACGGCTCGGACTGCTTCAGGCAAACCGAATGTTAATTTTATGTCCGGTTCAGGGAACCAGTAGTTCCGACAACCGGCTGGCCCCTCCCCTCCCAGGAGTCTCCACCCGGCCCGTTTTGGATCCCAGCTAAGTGCAGGGGGCACGTGGAGCCTGGGGAGGTGGAAAACAGGCCTCCCAGAGGCTCATGGAGGGCGAAAATGGGCCTATTTCCTGCCTCCAGAGAGCCTCCGGATTCTCACCCCGATATAGACTATGTAGCTATGTAATATCTTCACTGACAGGCAGAGGATGATATCTGGAGTTAGAAAAGCTCCGAATGAAATGGTATCCAAAAATTGTAAGAGATGGCGATCTCTTTCTAGATATTTTTAACATTATACCTATTTACCCATCCATCCACCCATCCATCTATCTTTCCTCTTGGAGAGTAGGTGCCCTTCTTTGGCGCAATGGATTTCTTGGCACTTATTGATAACCTATTACCAACTGTTGAGGTTTAATGTCTTGAGGGATCCATCAGCACCCAAAATAAAGGAGGTCTCCTTCAAGTCAAGGCAAGATCCTGGGGAGTTGAAGGACACCAACTATCATTTTGTTTGGAACTGTGCAACAAGTAAGGGTTACCATCAGTGTATGCTTGAGCCCAGCAGAAGCCCCTTAAATATCTTACAGCATTTAGAAAGATAATTCTCTCTCTCTCTCTCTCTCTCTCTCTCTCTCTCTCTCTCTCTCTCTCTCTCTCTCTCTCTCTCTCTCTCTCTCTCTCTCTCTGTAGTTCATCCACCACTTCCTTGCAGCTCCCTAGGCTGCTAGTTTGCAAATTTCATTCAACTTTTGTTAGATGAAGTGAAACAAACACACGTTTATCTGCATGCCATTTTGGATATAAAAGTGAACTGTCAGAGGCGTTGCGAGGAAAGGTGTACAATTATAATGCCGTATAATCAAGAAACCGCATCTGTCTGGGAATTCATTAGCGTATATTCTCTTCCTTCCTGACAGGGAGGGTGCAGAGAGCTCCCAAGTGACAGGTGATGGCTCCGGCTCAGATCTAAAGGGACACCAACCAAATTATTTTCAGGCAAATATTTTAACGTTCATTCGTTATTTACTCTCCAGGGTTTCCAGAAAAGACTCTGAAAATCACTGAGCCATTTTTATCTTCCTCTCAGTTCTCTTTTTCTTCTCTTTTGCAAAATTAGATATTAACGCCACTGCTCCAGACAGTTCCAGACTATGGAAAACAGACTGAAATTATCTTTTTAGAGGAGGCAACAACAAGATCATTTTGATAAGTAGGGGAGTCTCACACATTACAGATTAACAGAGTTGGAAGGGACCTTATAGGTCATCTAGTCCAACCCCCCACTCAATCAGGAGATCCTACACTATTTCTGACAAATGGCAGTCCAATCTTTTCTTGAAAGCCTCAAGTGATGAAGCTCCCACAACTTCCGAAGGCCATTTCTGTTCCACGGGTTGATTGTTCTCACTGTCATAAAGTTCCTCCTCATTTCTAGGTTGAATCTCTCCTTGGTCAGTTTCCATCCATTATTCCTTGTCTGGCCTTCAGGTGCGTCATAAGTACTAGAAACTTTCTAAGAACCTTTGGAAGCAACTTAATGGTTGGAAGAAATGGTGGCTTTTAGGGTCAAGCTATTCTCCAAAGCACCTGAAGTCAGAACAAGAAGCAATGGATAGAAACTAATCAAGGAGAGAAGCAACCTAGAACTAAGGAGAAAATTTCCTGACAGGGAGAACAATTAACCAGTGGAATGAGTTGTCTCCAGAAGTTGTGGATGTTCCAATACTGGAAGTTTTCAAGAAGTGACTGGACAACAACTTGTGTGAAATAGTATAGGGTTTCCTGCTTGAGCAGAGGGTTAGATTAGAAGACTCCCAACTCTGTTATTCTGTTATTCTCAGGGGGCACCCAGGACTCCACAGCTCAGTTCTGAGCTCTACATATTCTCTTCTACTGATACCATTTTCATTGCTTTCAGCAATAGTCCTGAGATATTATTTCAATGTACCAAAAGGGGTTTGAAGACAGCCCTCCAAGCAAGCCAAATGGACAAAGCCCAACTTTCTATCGAAACAAACTGGATTTGAGCACGATGGCTCAGCGATTAAAGATGCAGAGCTTGTCAGCTGGAAAGGTGGCAGCCCAGGTTTGAGACCCGAGCTCCACGGGAGGGGGTGAGCTCCTGTTCCTTGCTCCAGCTCCTGTCCACCTAGCAGTTCGAAAGCATGCTCATGCGAGTAGATTAATAGGCAGCATTTAGGTGGGAAGATAACAGAATTCTGTGTGCCTTTGGCATATAGTCCTGCTGGCCACACAGCCATGGGTAGGTCTTCAGCGTCCATCTCAGTGAAGACCTCACCTGGAAAAACAACACAATCCAGGTGGCCAGGAAGGGCCAACAGAGACTCTATTTCTTCAGGATCTTGTATAAAAACAGGGTGGAACAACAACAACTGATGATCTCCTTTTACTGTTCCACAATAGAAAGCGTCCTCACTTATTGTATCACGGTACGGCACACTGGTCCGACAGCCACGGATAGAAAAATTAGATGAGATCTCTAGGGCTCGCTGCCTTAGAAGAGGGAGGAAAATTCTCAGGGATGACTCACACCCTGGCCATCACTTCTTTACCATCCTACCTCCTACCATCGGGAAGGAGATATAGAAGCATAGCCAGCCCCACAAATAGGCTGAAGAACAATTTCTGTCAGACTCCTGAATGAGAAATAACATCGTAACTTGGTGGCACAGCAGACTTGGTGGTGCAGCAGTCTAAAAGTGCTGTTAAGTAACACCAGCTGCCTGCAATTATTGCAAGTTCGAATCTCACCAGGCTCAAGGTTGACTCAGCCTTCCATCCTTCTGAGGTAGATAAAAGGAGGACCCGGATTGTGGGCGCAATAAGCTGACTTTGTATAAAAAAAGAACATCGCTTAGGGGGCCCCGAAAGTCCTACTAAGCAGGTATATACAAAAATATGAAGGCTATTGCTTAATGCATTGTAAGCCGCCCTGAGTCTCCAGAGAAGGGCGGCATATAAATCAAACCAATAAATTGAACCAATAAATAAATAACTATGTAGTATGATGGACTGCAGGGCCGGCGCAACATGTAACATGTTCACACTGGTGCAATAGGACTGGGTGTTTTGTTATTATGATTTATTGGGTTAGGGATTTTCTGTCTTCACTGTGAGTTGTGAGTTGTATTGTGTTGGGGGAGGTGTGCACTGAGGGAGCTCAACCGATCTCATTGCACATATGTTGTGCATTGACAATAAAGATTTGAATTTGTTTAGACAACGCTGGCACCTTGGCCAAGAAACGGAGATCAACACCGTGTCCTAGAGTCGGACATGACTGGCAGGGAAATCTTTACCTTTAAGAAGAGATCTAATTGGCTAACATTTCTCACCTAAGCAAAGACAACCAAGGGGCATCGGTTGCTGGAAGGAAAGAGACCCTTTTTCCAAACCCATCTTCAGGCTAGACTAGAAGTGTTCGCTAAACGGCAAGACAAAGAGCTAAGATGGGAAGACAAATCAGGATCCTTAAAACAAGTTAAAAATGGCAACAAGCAAGGGGGGGAGAGGGGGAACCCACCAAAAGCGATTTTAGCTGCCTTCTTCAAGTCTCGCAAGTTATGTTGGCCATTATTTCTTATTATAGCCCTGGGAAAGAAATGTGCGCTGAAGACAAAAAAAACAAAGTTAGCAATGATTTTTCAGTCATGGAGCTTTCTCCGGGGATCAGTTATAAAAGACGAAAGGCAACTCGGAAGAAAGGAAGCGGAAGGCAAAATTGTCTAATTGTATCTGTTGAGACAAACCGGGCTCACGGATATGTCTGCTGCGAGAAAGCTAAAGGCAAAGACACATTTAAAGCACCATGTTAATTGGGGCTCCTGGAACTAGCTGGAAGAGACCTTGGAGGTCTTCTAGTCCAACCCCCTGCTCAAGCAGGAGACCCGATAACATTTCAGACCAATGGTTGTCCAATCTCTTCTTAAAAACCGCCAGTGATGGAGCACCTACAACTTCTGGAGGCAAGTTATTCCACTGGTTGATTGTCCTCACCATTAGGAAGTTTCTCCTTAATTCCAGGCTGCTTCTCTCTCTCTTTGATTAATTTCCATCCATTGCTTCTTGTCTGCCTTCAGATGCTTTGGAGAATAGGTTGACCCCCCCCTTTTTTTGTGGCAGCCCCTCAAATACTGGAATAATGCTATCATGTCACCCCTAGTCCTTCTTTCCTCTAGATTAGCCATCCCCAATTCCTGCAACTGTTCTTCATATGTTTTTAGTCTCCAGGCCTTTAATCATCTTAGTTGCTCTTCTCTGCCCTTTTTCCAAACTCTCAACATCTTTTTTTTTTTTGTAGTGTGGTGACCAAAACTGGATGCTGTATTCCAGGTGTGGACTTACTAGGGCATTATAAAGTGGTACTAACGTTTCATGTGATCTTGATTTTATCCAGTGGTGGGATTCAAATAATTTAACAACCGGTTCTCTGCCCTAACGATTTCTTCCAACAACCAGTTCGCCAAACTGCTCAGAAAGTTAACAAGTGGTGCGAACCGGCTTAATCCCACCACTGATTCTATCCCTCTGTTAATGCAGCCTAAGACTGCGTTAACTTTGTACGTGATCCACACATCCATTTCATTGGAAATACTAGAGAGTCCTCAAATTAAAAAAGAGATAAATGACTGAGAGAGCAAGCAAATAAATAAATAAGACCAATGGGCTCAAGGACTCGGATTAAACCAGCTTTCAAAGGTCAGTGGCAATTGCATGTTTCTGAAGCCATCCGTGGAGTTCTGTCTACCAACAGATGTCTGAGCTCTAGCACAAGGGAACAAGGCAGCCTTGCCAGCTATTTACCCTCCTCCTCCCTTTTGCCCTCCAAAATTATGAGCAACTAATCCCCTGTAATCCAATTAGAAAGGATCAGCAAAATGCTGAACTCAAAAGTATGGCTCTCAACAGGAATGAGAAACACTCATGTTCAAAACTTGGCAATGATGCTCCACCATTGGGGTTTTCCAGTAGGCAAAGGCCCTTTATGCCTGCCTGTGATTCGAGTGGAAAGTATTGCTTTGAACCTCACCCGGATGTGAACCAGGCTTTGGCAGATGGAAGGACCACCAAGGACGGACTTTTAGGGGATGGCGTAGCTATGTTGAACTCCAGTCATAAGAGTGGAGGCCTGAATGATGCAGCTAGCTGGGCTCCTGACCATCTTTTCAACTCTACAACTTTTACTCCAGAACTTCAGCATTAATAATACTTTTACTTAACAGTTCCAGTCATAACCGTTCAGGAAGTTTGTATGGAGAAGGTCTTTGGTCCAGGGACAGTTTGTATGGAGAATATCCTTGGTTCAGAGACAATTTTATGGAGAAGGTCCTTGATTCAGGAACAGTTTTATGGAGATCTTTGTTTGAGGGACAGTTTTATGGAGACGGTCCTTGGTTCAGGGACAGTTTTATGGAGAAGGTACTTAGTTCAGGAGCAATTTTATGGAGAAAGTCCTTGATTCAAGAACTGTTTTATGGAGAAGATACTTGGTTCAGGGACAGTTTTATGGAGAAGGTACTTAGTTCAGGACCAGTTTTATGAGAAGGCCCTCAGTTCAGAGACAACATCCCAAAGACTGGCTGAGACCAGTACAGCTGTCATTTCTCAGCCTAAAACCACATTTGGGGGAAAATAAAGCCTGGCCAGAAAACAAAACATGGGGCTCTCCATAGGCGGAGAAGGAATCGATTAATGAAATCCTTTGATTGCCTTTCACACTTCCCAGACTTTGACAGTTTTAAGGATGCGGAAGGCAGCTACATCACGGCCCCTTCTGTTTTACAAACTCTAAGATGGCACAACATCAAGAGCTAAACGGGATAATATTAATACGCCATTTAAATCCTTTAAGTAGATTAAGAGGAATTGTTTCCCCACCTCCCCCTGAGAACAGAAAACACAAACAGGTGTCAGAAAATACTTTTTATTTTACTCGCAAGGTACAAATTAAAGCCCAAACAAATAGGGAAGGAAGAGGGGGGGTGGGAAGGAGATACAAGCTTCAAACATATGCTGATCGGCCCGAAAAATATGGAAACAAAATCAGCTATAAGAGGAAAATGAGGACTTCATAAATTCCCCAGCTTAAGGGATCTTTTTTTGTTGTTTTTGCTGCTGCTGTTGACTCTCCTGCTACGGTTAATTTTATTAATGGAGCAAAACAGCAAATTGCAAGGGGTTGTTTTTCGGTTTATTGGGAAAGAGCTTAGGAAGGCATTAACCTTTCCCAGGAAGCTCTGCTTCTCATTTCTCTCATCCCCAAAATGCTGAATTAGGTGCAGAGGAGGTAAACTACCGAATCAAAGACCGAAGAAGGTACGAAGAAGGCCACTGTTTGAGTAAAGGCATGGATGCTCTCTAAAAAAGCGCGACGGGAAGAAAAGCTGAATATTTGTACAGGGAGTCCTCGACATACGACGTACAATTGAGCCCAACGTTTCTGGTGCTAAGCGAGACATCTGTTAAGGGACTTTTGCCCCATTTTACCACCTTTCTTGCCACAGGTATTAAGTGAATCACTGCAGTTGTTCAGTTATTGACACCGTTGTTAAGTGAATCCGGCTTCCCCACGGACTTTGCTGGTCAGGTCACAAAAGGGGATCACTTGACCCCAGGACACTGTGGCGGTCATAAATGCGAGTTGGTTACCAAGTGTCCAAAGTTTGATCACGCAACCCTGGGGATGCTGCAACGTAAGTGTGAAAAATGGTCAAGTCACTTCTTTTCAATGCCGTTGTAACTTTGAACAAACTGTTGTAAGTCAAGGACTACCTGGTTCGGGGCACAATCAGCCAGATGTTTAGAGTGGATCTGGCATTTTTATCCACCCGTCAAGTCCTGGGATAGTTGTAGGAGAGTTGGGTTAGGGTATGGTAGCCCAAAATCAGGAGTCTGATAGCAGCTCTTTTGATTAAAAACGGTCGCCCAAAGACATGTTTTATATGGATCCATGGATCCATCAAATCTACAGATCTGTTAAAGTGAGATGTGCGGTTCACAAAATATAGTCCCCATGTGCCTACGTGATCAATGATTCCACAAGTCTTGGTTTGACTTCCTTACTTTACCGTATTTTATGTTCTGATGCTCCAAAGCACCAGAGGGCAGGACAAGAAGCAGTATCCTTTTTAGCCCTGATGATGTTACCTAGTGTGGTAAGGAAATGTCTGTAAGAAAACCACCAAGCTCAGAGAGCACCAAGGACCCCACTTGACACAATCCCACTACCCATTTTTGACCCCAGCAAGGTTTGTAGAAGTATATGAGGGAGCTTATCAAAGGACTGCGGACCCTCCTCTCCCCCGCCCAAATCCCCAAATGTAACTATGTGCAAAGAAAGCATTTTTCCATCCCCAATTGAACAATACAGCTCTCTGGATATTTGGAAACCAACCAACCTTCGGCATTTATCCAGGAGCACCTCTCGACTTGAACTTAATGGGCCTGGACTCCTTACTTAATTGCACCCTTAAACCTCAACATGTAAAACTGCTCTCACCTGCTCTCAAAAGCATGTCCCATTCAACTCACACAGTAGAACTAATATGTAGGTAAACACCCATACAATTTCCCCCGTTTCTCCCTTTCAGCCGGCAAGGGAAACAGAGTCGAACCACAAAAATTGAAAACTAATGTTTCCTTTTATCACCTTGGTTCACAATGCCTAATTAAATGCATATTTAGATATCTCCGTTCAGACAGCTGACCGTTATTATTATTATTATTTTTAACACTTTTCAAAATGTCCTTTTTCGGTTGCTAATTGGAAGGTGAGAAGAGTCCGGGGTCGCTTTTAATGCTCTCTTCCCACATTCAAACCACCGTTAAGGTTCATTTAAGCATTTCTAGAGTCCTCTTTTAGTGATTGAGAGCTTCCAACGTAATGAAATTAAACAAGAGCAAAGTGGCTGTTTTAGCATTAAAAGTGATGGGTGCTAAATTCTTCCCAGACGCACAAGTTTCTGGAACTGGATGATGCGAAAAGGTCAAGAAATCTTGACGAATCTTTTGATCAAGAAAGATTTTACTGGGTTTCCAAAGAGACCAATTTCGGGTTTATTGTTGCTATCTACCTTCTGTTATATGTGAGCCTAAAGGTGATTTGAGTAGCTTGAAGTAGCTCCCAAAAATCAGGAAGTACTATGATCCATCAGACCTGCCTATTCTTTTTCTCTATCTGTCTGCTAGCTAGCTATCATCTATCTATCCACCCATCCATCCATCTATATATCAGCTATCTATTGGCTATCTATCCATCCATCCATCCATCCATCCATCCATCCATCGGCTATTTATCTATCAGCTAGCTAGCTAGCTATCATCTATCTATCCACCCATCCATCCATCTATATATCGGCTATCTATTTATCTATCTATCCATCCATCCATCCATCCATCCATCCATCCATCGGCTATCTATCTATCAGCTAGCTATCATCTATCCATCCATCCATCTCATCCCCATGCTGGCTGGGGAATTCTGGGAATTGAAGTCCACACATGATATGACCCACTTTCCGTTATGGCACAAGTGTGATGGTTTATTGTGGTGTTATATTGTTCCACATAAGCACGTTTTAAGTTTTATTGCTCCTGGAGAGATGCTACTCTAGTAATGATACAAGTAATGAGTATTCCTATTGTACAGGGGGGAAAAAACACTTCAGGACTTCACTTTTAAAGCCTGTAATAATTTTTGAAACTCTTAACTAGATGGCCCAAAGCCTTTCTGATTACAGGTATTGCTTTTTGGAGTTCTGTATCCTTAATTTTGTAGCTTAATCACTCGGCAGAGCTGGCTGGGGGATTCTGGGAGTTGAAGTCCACCCATCTTCAAGCTTCCAAGGTTGAGAAACACTGCCCTAGACCTTCTGAAGAAACTCTTCATTTTACAAAAAGGGCAAGGAATTCAGTTCAGCCGCCGCCACATTATAAAGACGTATGGTACCTAAGAGGTCATTAAGCAAATGCACTCAAGATGCGCGTGGTGATTTGAAGGAAGCCAAATCAAAAGGCTCAGTGGGATCACTTACTCTGTTGCACAACAAAATTTATTTCTGAGACCAGGCATTTTTAGCCAAAAACAAGAGTCCATAAATTTAGACCTAATTTTCCGAGGTGAGTGGAAAATTATGTCTATTATCTGCAGGGAAGCTATTCTGATGTTGGTGTGCGGCAGGTAATGGAGAAAATCAAAAGGAAAAACTTGAGAGTTTTATTCTGACACTGTTTATTCTGTTTTTACCAGACGTTTCTTCTAATCTCAGGGGGGGGGAGGCACTTAGGATGTTATTATGCCATTTCAGTAGTCAGCTGAGACACCAACCCAACTAAACATTATAAATTGTCATTAATACCAACCGTGAAATATAAACTTTGCACATTCTAGTCCTTTGGTTCTTCAATTTCATACTATCTATCTATGAACAAGAAAACAGGGCTGCAACCCAGATAAATATTATAAATTATCATTAATACCAACAGTTAAATATAAATTTTGCGCATTCTGTTCCTTCGGTTATTCAATTTCAGACTATTCTATCTATGAATAAGGAAGACGGGGCTGCAAATTGTCCCAGTCCTGTTCTGGAACTTCATCCTGGGTTTCCCTTTTCAGTTTTGATTTTTTCCTGCCCCGACAAACTACCAGATGCTGTGCTGTCTTTTGGCAGCTTTTTCAAGATCCCACCCCGAGTTGAGCATCAAAGCTCATTTATTAATTCCCTTTTAACGCTTCTGCTCAACTATGCTTTCGATCCCCAACAGGTAGGTTCATGCAATTTTAATTAGGACATTGCCAGTCTCTGGCGTGATTCTGTGTCCGCTGATGAATGTTACAGTGTCTCCTGGTTTAACTTCATAAATCCAATTTGCCATTATTCCTGAAAAGAACTAGAGCACGGGTGTCAAACTTGCAGTCTGCCGGCCGGATGACTCATGCACTGGCCACGCCCACACCGTTTAGCAAAAGGGGAAATAGTTGTGATATGTCACATGACCGTGCAAGTTTGACACCCCTGAACTAGAGAAACCCCCCCAGAATTTAAGCAAATTAACTCAGGAACACCCTCAATTTCCTAAGTTAAAACGCTGGTGCATACACATCAAGGGGAAAGATAGCAAATTCTCTTCACTTTGAACCTAATCTCAGCAAACCACTTGGTCATCCGTAATCCACAGCAGTGATAATCCATCTAAGAGAATTGGCTGCTTTTCCTAAAAATGTTAAGGCACAAAGCTGTCCAATAATTATACCACAGGCAAGGGTTCTGTGACATGGTAAACCTTAGGTTTTAATGCAGGGGTGAAATCCAGCAGGTTCTGACAGGTTCTGGAGAACCGGTAGCGGAAGTTTTGAGCAGTTCCGAGAACCGGCAAATACCTCCTCTGGCTGACCCCAGAGTGGGGTGGGAATGGAGATTTTGCAATATCCTTCCCCCAGGAGTGGGGAGGGAATAGGGATTTTGCAGTATCCTTCCCCTGGAGTAGGGAGGGAATGGAGATTTTACAGTACCCTGCCATGCTGACCAAGGCACACCACGCCCACCAAGGCACGCCCACAGAACCGGTAATAAAAAAAACTGGATTTCCCCACTGTTTTAATAGCATATGTTTCTTGTTTCCTTAATCTGATATGTTTTTAAATACTACGTTTCTGAAACTTCTGCAACAAACCATGTATGGCTGAATCGTTATCGTTTGTAAACCGTTTCATAGCAGCAAATGCCTCATTTCCATGCAAATGTTGCCCCCAAAGCCCTCGAGATGGAATATAATAGAATAACAGAGTTGGAAGGGATCTTGGAGGTCATCTAATCCAGCCCCCTGTTCAAGGATACCCTAGACCATTGAGCTGACCTGATCCAGGAATTCAGCACAGCAGAGAAAGGGGAAAAAAAGTTCTTGAAGAAGTGTTATAAACATGCTGTTTTGTTTTCCCACTTGGGCAAAAATGTTTTCCTTGCTTGTCCCTTTTTTAGTAACTCTGATATTGATCCCTTTAACGTCCAAGAGCATTCAGTGGTTCAATAGTGCTGTCAAAGATGCAGATTAAACAAGACTATTGATCTACTGAGAACAAGGGAAAACCCGCACTTCACAGAAACCACCAACAAATTGCCACCACTTATCTAAGGGTGAGGTCAACAAAGCTTGAGATTCAGCCTGCTGGAAGCACCACAAGAAACCCTGCGGGTCTTCTTCTCTGGCGACACAAGGCATCGAGAACCCAGGACAACCCAACCGCAGAGCCTGATGAGATCCAGAAGAGAACATATTGGCTCATCAGCAGCCCGCTTCTTTCTGAGCAGGACCAAGTCAAGATTCCCGTTTAGCTAGAACAGTCTTTGCTCGCTCAGATTATTTAAAGTTTGCTGTTCTGCTGAAACTGGGAGACCAAGGACAGAAGCTGCTCTGAGGCTTTGATTTGCTTCGTTCCAAGGTAGGTGGCGCTGTTGGCCATCGTGTCCTCCAAGAAGTAGCGATAGTTGGCCATCATGCCACACGAGGCCGTCAAGCCACGGGGACTGGCGTCTGCCATCCAGTTCAGGCGCCATAGCACCGCGCCGTTCTGAAGGTGGAAGTTGGCCACTGGGTTGAGGGCATAGCCGCGGTGCTTCTCTCCGTAGAGATACCAGGCGCAAAGCCTCATGAGGGGCTGCTGTAAGACCCGAGCCAGCTTTTCCGATTTCACCCACCCGTTGTTCGTGAAAAAGCGCTTCAGTTTCTCAGCCATGGGGGCTCCCGTGATCTCTGAAATTTCTTGCATCTCGGGATCCGTGAAAAGGTTTCCCCTGCCCAGTTCGTTGGATTGTGAGCATAGCAGCCCGACGAGCCATTTGGTGAACCCCGGGATGGGAGACAAGGTGGAGAAGGTTTGGATCTGAGGAAATTCAACCTGCGGATTTTCAAGGTGTTCAAAAAAAAAAAAAAAAAAAAGACAGATTTTTGGGTATGGCTGAATGAGGACGGAAATCACAACAACATTTAAACATCGAACATTTAAAGCAGCAAGCACAAACAGGTTTGAGATGAGGCTATTTTCATCAGCAGGTTATTGTTTATGTGCATTTCAGAACTTCGTTTCAGAACCTACTGCAGAAGTAAAACATTTCAGTTTAGGATTTCTTCATTCCTGCCTAATAAAATACCATCTGCCCAAATATTATACTCGCAATTTGAGAAGCAGTAAAACTACCTACAAAGCATCTCTAAAAGCTTTGATTAACCATTTTCTCACGGATACTGGAGATACTTTCAAGGATTTTTAATTTTTCTTGGGCCCTGGGAAATCTGAAGAGACACAGATTTTTTGTTCAGTAGATTAAAACCCTCCCCCTCCCATTTCTAGCACTTCAAATTTAACAACTGAGCAGCTGAACAGCTGTAACACTTCGTTACCTTCCCAAGAAACAGATGTTGTCTTTATTTTGCCCTTATATTTCTTAAAATTTAGGAAACACGTTTCCTAACACGGGTCTTGTATTTGATGAACCCAAGGCTGTTTCGCCTCCAGTGTTAACTACAGTGATGATGTAAAAGCAAAATAAATGTATTTCCTTGTTCCACTGGGGTCTTTTCTCAACCCTTTTCCAACAAGGAGAAAGCTTTAAGAAAATGATGTCTAAATTGCATTTTCTGCCATCTAAAAAAAGGACATTTTACATTAAAAAAAAAAATCCAGGCACCACTAGACTGGCCTGGAGGCCCAAAGGTACATTATGCCAAAATCCCTATTCTTCACAAAACATGAAGTCTATAAGCTGCTGGAAAAATAAATTAGTACTGCATAAAACCAACACATGGGCCACATATTATCCTAAGCTACTATGCGGTTTGTTTGTTTTTAGCTCTTCTAAGGTATGTGAATGCACTCATTACAGCTTGGTTTTGTGTGTGAACCAATCCATTATAGCTTGTTTAACAAATTATGTTTTTTTAAAAAAATCCTGGCCTTGTGTGCATGTGAACGTAGCTTATCAGTTATGTACAATGCGGCTGGCAAAGGAGGGGAGGACATTGTTTTATTCATGAAATAGAGAGGCAAAATATACTAGCATCTTCATAAAGGTAGACAAAACATCCCCTGATTAGCAATAAGCTCATCAGCTGCCCTAGAATGAATCAGGTTTACTGCTCACTTCTGCTGGTCTTAAGAGGAGCTTTTACAATACAGGTAGTCCTCGGTTTACAGCCACAACGGAGCCCAAAATTTTTACGTTTTACAACCATTCTCGCCAGAGTTGTTAAGTGAATCACTGCAGGTGTTAAGCAAGTCACATGGCTGTTAGGCGACCCTGGCTTCCCCATTCTCTTTGCTTGTCAGGAGGTCGCAAAAGGGGATCACATGACTCTTGGACACTGCAACCGTCATAAATATGAGTCGGTTGCCAAGCACCTGAATTTTGATCACGTGACCATGGGGGGGGGTGCTTCATTGGTCGTAAGTGTGCAAAACGGCCACAAGTCACTTTTTTTTTGCAGTGCCGTTGTAACTTCGAACGGTCACTAAATGAACTGTTGTAGGTCGAGGACTGCCTGTAGAGTGGTGTTCATTTGAGACCCAGACAGAAATAAAAACTAGATTAAAAGAGACGCTGCTGCCATGGCATGGCCAAATCTGTTCTTTCAGCAAACTGACTGGCATTAGCGTCCTGTTAAGGACACAGTTTTCACAAATATAACAGAATCCCAGAGTTGGAAGGGATCTTGGAGGTCTTCTAGTCCAACCCCCTGCCCAGGCAGGAAACCCTACCACCACTTCAGGCAAATGGTTATCCAACATCTTCTTAAAAACTTCCAGTGTTGGAGCATTTGCAACTTCTGGAGGCAAATATTTTGATTCCCAAAAATATTCTGATTCCCGTTCCAATTTTTCCTCATTCAGTTTCCAAAGGTCAAATCTAAAAAAGTTAAGATCTGAATCGCTGCAGTTCGAAAGCCCAGAGCCTGTCTGGTTGCATTCTGATGTATCCGTGACAGCAATAATATAACATATTCTTTTTCTGGGGAAATTAAAAGTTACAGAAGCTTGAAATTAAATGATTTGGAATTAATCAAATAGATGAGAGAAAACAAAGCAAATAATGATATATCTTATTTTCCCCACATTGTTTATTCCCCAAAGGATATTTGAGATTCAACCGTGAGAAATGTATTACAATACATTAATATCTAAGGGAATGAACCCCAGCAAATGGAGCAGTACCAAGTAATTTAGTTTGGTATTTAAATGAGGAGGCTGCACTTTTAGCAAAGCAAATTTCTAAAGCGCCTGCCTCAAAACTAAAGTTTAATAAAATGTGCTCTCCCTTTGGACCAGTGTTAAGTAAACAACCCACAATCTTCCACAACCACTTGGGAGAGGTTTATTTCGAGCCCTAAGAGATGGTTCAAAAGTCACGCCCAAAAATTTTCACCTGCACTCTTCATATGTTAAATTTTTGGGCAGGAACTTCCTATGCTGTCCCAACCCCACCCCAAAGCTGGGTACATTTTGTACAAGTCTTTCATGTTACCCAAGTTTGGTTAAGCAGTGGGATAATATTAATGAATGACCTCAGACTATAAGGCCTCCAAGGTTTCTTCCAACTCTGTCATTTTGTTCTTTCATAGAGCTGGAAGATTTGAGACCTAAGCTCTAACAGCCCACTGAACTAAAGGACTCAATTGACTGACATGGTTTAAGGCAGACCAGGGCATTTTACGACCCCCCTCCCCGGGGCCACATCTGGCCCTTTGGCTGTCCCTGTTCAGCCCCTGTGAGGTCACTGGAAATTAAAGATCAAATGCAAATAAAGTGTACACCATGCATACAATACAACTGCATTGCTTTTATTCTGAAGGTGACTCTCTTTTTTTTTTCAATTTATGTAGATCCGTGCACGCATGTGTACCTATGTGCCTTCACAGTAATATGTTGGTCCTTTTGGTTCGGCCCTCCACAATGGTCCCAGTAGGAAAATGAATTGCCCACTGCTGGTTTGAGGAAACTGCATTTTTGTTTTGTTTTTAAAAAGGAAAGAAGGAAGGAAGGAAGGAAGGAAGGAAGGAAGGAAGGAAGGAAGGAAAGGAAAGGAAAGGAAAGGAAAGGAAAGGAAAGGAAAGGAAAGGAGGAAGGACTGACTGAATGAATGAATGGAAGGTGGGAGGGAGGAAGACAGAATGAATGGAGGGAGGGAGGGAGGGAAGGAAGGAAGGAAGACAGAATGAATGAATGAACGGAGGGAGGGAGGGTGGAAGAAAGGAAGACAGAATGAATGAATGGAAGGAAGGAGGGAGGGAGGAAGGAAGGAAGACAGAATTAATGGATGGATGGATGGAAGGAAGGAAGGAGGGAGGGAGGGTGGGAGGATGGGTGGGAGGAAGAAAGGCAGACTGAATGAATGAATGGAGGGAGGGAAGGAAGGAAGACAGAATGAATGAATGGAAGGAAGGGAGGGAGGGAGGGAAAAAGGAGGGAAGGAAGGAAGGAAGGAGTTAAATTCCAGGGGCAACATCCCTTTTGGCACCTACCTGCAGCTCTTTGACCACTCGCTTGATGAGATACGTGCCGAGCTCCACGCCTTGCAGGCCCTGCTGAGTCAAACTGATGGAGTAGAAAATTGCGGTGGTAATTCTGTCCAAATCTTCTACTTCTTGCGTGGGAGGCTCTTTTACTATGGCCTAGAGAAAGATTAAGATAATGAGTGAGGCAATCTGGGTTTGAATTCCAGCAGATTCACGTTCCACAGTCCAGCTCTCACAGCAGAGAGGGGAAGATTTTGCACACTCAGCTCGGCTCCAATTGCCAACTGAGGACTTGCTCTCTCTCGTGAGTTGCAACCCAGGACTTTTCTTTCAAAACATACCATAATTTCAAAAACTGTCAGAGTGCGCACAGTGTGACTATATGAGACAACCCAGGAGCAAATACAGTAGACAGAGGTTTGTATTTTAAATAGTGGTTTTATCTACAAAGAATATATACATACACGTACTTCAGTCAGACCTCAAACAAACAGCAATCAGCAATTACAGCAGAGAAGCACACACGGAGAGAGAGAGATACGCCCCAACAAGGCCTCTTCTTATTACAGGCTCTTAAAGTGATATCAGCCCAAACACCTTAAGGGCAACTGGAAGGACTTCTATGGAGCTCATCTACATAGACAAAAAAAGCTGTTTTATAAGCTTTCTTTATATGTGTTTTTTAAAGAATTTCCTTCCTCTTAATATTAACTTGAGATTAAAATTTGAGGCTATGTTTGGTCCCAAGGAAAAGCCAAAAAACGGTACCTGGATATTGCTGGATATTTCATCAGTAAGAGCGACGTGCAAAACGATCAGGGGTTCTCCAGGTATTGCACAGTGGGCAAAATAGTAACACCTTCTATAGGATCCAACGCGGCGCTTCATATCCATCCAATTTCGAACAGGATGCACAGCTTCGCTACTAAAAAAAAATAAAAATAAAGAAGATGGAAGGTTGCAGGTTTTGCTGTTCTTTTAAACTAAGGTTAATCCTGGACAATCAACAGAGCAATGTAATCTTGATGATGTATTTGTATCAGGTGGCACCAGATTGCTTTAACTTGGGGAAGTGCCGCACGGCTCATCAATCTTTGGCACTTACTCGCTAATCTTCTGAAGAATCTCGCAGGGAGACTGCCACGTAACTCGCTCCAAGGTTAAGAATCCAGTGGAAAACCATTCTGACAACATATTCTTTAGTACTCCGTTCATTTCCTACAAGCAGAGAAGAGAAGTTATTAAGAGAGGTCTGCTTTTGGATATCAGAGAGGTCTCCTCACTCAACATCTAAAAGCTGTTAGGGAAGACTTGCAGACAATTTCATCTACACAAACATTTGTGTAGTTGTGTAGTATCAGGAGCTGCTGATCCAGTTCTACAGAGTAATTATTAAGTCTGTCATCTGCACCTCCATAGCTGTCTGCTTTGGCTCTGCAACCCAACAAGACAGACTCAGACTTCAGAGGATAATTAGAACTGCAGGAAAAACAATGGCTACCAACCTGCCTTCCATTGAGGATCAGTATACTGCACGAGTCAAAAAGAGGACTGGAAAAATATTTACACACCCCTCGCATCCTGGACATAAACTGTTTCAACTCCTATCCTCAAAACGACACTATGGAGCACTGCACACCAGAACAACTAGACGCAAGAACAAATTTTTCCTGAACGCCATCACTCTGCTAAACAAATAATTCTCTCAACACTGTCAAACTATTTACTAAGTCTGCCCTACTATTAATCTTCTCATCGTTCCTTTCACCCATCTCCTTCCACTTACGACTGTAACTTTGTTGTTTGTATCCTTACGATTTATATTGATATTGATTGGTTCCTGATTGCTTATTTGTACCCTATGACTATCATTAAGTGTTGTATCTTATGATTCTTGACGAATGTATCTTTTCTTTTTATGTACACAGAGCGCATATGCACCAAAGACAAATTCCTTGTGTGTCTAATCACACTTGGCCAATAAAGAATTCTCTTCTATTTTATTTCATAATCGCACCAGATCTCTAGAATATAAAAGACCTCAGAAGCATTTTCTAGCGCAGCTGCTAAGTTTTAAAAGAATGCCAGTTTCGTTCTCTAACATTGCTTTGTCGTAAGCATTGGTTTAGAAATAATTCATGTATATTTTTTTAAAAAAATAACCAGTGTATATGCACAGATATAAGATCTAATCTGAGCCATCTAAGCCAACTGATGAACAAAGAACAATTAAAGCCCTTGTTGCTAACATTTTACAAGTTACACTTCCTTATTCCACGACTGTATTGCTAGCAGAGATGTTATAGGTATTAATTTCTGAAACCATGAGAGGCTGAACTAAGTGTTTGCAAATTGGATGGAAGCAGAATGAAATAAACAGCTTTTGCATTCATCTTCCATTCATCTCAGTTTAAACAAGCAAACATAAAATGACTTGCTGCTGTTGTTTTCGAAAACAGTAATTTCACATTAGATTGACAAATGTTCCATAGAAGAAAATTAACTCAAGTCAACCTCCCCTTTTAAGAGGTTTACTGGCGGGGGAAAAAACGTATTAACATTTTCACGAACTGTGATCTCAGAGCAACCTGAGCGAAGCAGAAATATCTGTGGCGATACTTTTATTAAAATAAACAGAAGTGTTAAACAAAGCAATACTAGAGAGCTTTCTTCCACCAAAAGAATTATCCCCCAAAATTCAAAATGAAAGGTTTTATATCATAAAGCATCTTTTAATTTGCTCTCCTACGGTATTAGATTTGTACACTGGCTCCAAACTGTTTTATGGCATATCATAAACCAGAGATGTGCAACCTTCTGGGTTAGAAGAGACTGTTTAAAGGTGGTTCAGATATGGTCTATCTCTGAATCCTGCCTTTCTCGGAAAATTTGCAATTCTTGTAGATTTTAAACTCTCTTGACAAGGGGGAGGGGGAGTTCCTTAAATCTTTCTTTATAAAAGTCAACATTTTATAGCGAAAGGTCATTCATTCTGATATTAAAAATGCACCCCCTCACATCCTGGACATAAATTGTTTCAACTTCTACCCTCAAAATGATGCTATAGGGCACTGCACACCAGAACGATGAGACACAAGGACAGTTTTTTCCCAAATGCCATCACTCCGCTTAACAACTAATTCCCACAACACAGTCAAACTATTCACTAAGGCTGCATTACTGTTCCTTTTCTCTTCCTTACTAGTATCTATCTCTTCCCACTTATTACTATAACCATGTTGCTTGTATCTTTCAATTTATATTGTTTTTGTTTCCTAGTACGATTTGATAGCTTATGAGTAACCTTGACTATCAATAAGTGTTGTATCTTTTTATTCTCGATGAATGTATTTTATTCTCCTTATGTACACTGAGAGCATATACGCCTAAGACAAATTCCTTGTATGTCCAATCACGCTTAGCCAATAAAAGAATTCTATTCTAAAAAAAAGTTCATTTTTCTTTACTACCTTCATTCAGAAAAAGACAGAAACATAAGCAATTGCATGTTTACTTAGGCAGCCATGGAATACAGTGTAATACTCATAGGTTTTTAAGGTATAATATAGTCCTCAATTCTAAAGATATTCCCTGTCGTGTCCGACTCTAGAGCAGGGATAGGCTGTGTTACGCGGGCCGGAAGTGTCACATGCAGGCCACGCCCACCTCAGCTCCGCAAAGGGAAAAAACATCGCAAAATGTTACATGACAGCAATATGACACTGTGAGTTTGACACCTATGTGTGGTGCTCATCTCAGTTTCTTGGCTGAGGGAGCCGGCGTTATCTGAAGACGTCTTCTGTGGTCCTATACGCCAAAGGCGTACAGAGCCCTGATACTTTCCCACCAAAGTGATACCTATTCATCTACTTGCATTTGCATGCTTTTGAGCTGCTAGATGGGCAGGAGTTGAGGCAGGTAATGGGAGTGTACCCTGTTGTGCAGCTCAGGTCTCGAACCCAGGCTGTCATCTTTCCACCTGACAAGCTCGGGGTTTTTTTGACCCCTGAGCCATCTGGCCCCTATTCCTATTCTTCAAAGGAATAGTTCACAAAATTAACGTTTTCTGACTGTTAACTTGAAAGCATTATTTCCAAAGATATTATTATGCCACAGAGAAATATGCTAACAATGAAAAGTTCTCTTGGTGAGTTTTCTCGCTGAAGTGTTCCCTAGAATTTCTAAAATCCTGCCTGACTCACAAAGCCTTAGCTGCTCGGTTCAATGTGGGGGCCCCCGAGACCGGCGTATTCTTGTGCTGTCCACGTTTTACAACTGCTTTAACCACACAGACACTTAGGAGCTTTATAGGCCGTGAGTTTTTAAAAAGGGCTTAGAGGGACATCGCACCTAAAAAGAAAAGCAAGGTCTCCTTGACACATAAAAATAGATTGTCCTCCGCACTGCCCAGATGCACTTTCTACCTTCTTTTTAAAAAAATATTCTTTTTTATTATATATTCCATCGCTGAACTCTGCCGGTGAACATGCCTAAGCAGAAACACCTGCACCTAGGTCACAGGTATCTATCCTCCGCTACAAATTCGGCAGGAAAGACATTTTCTGTTTCTTAGCAACTAGTCGCCAAGGAGCAAAGTCATTTTCCTGCACCGCTGCTCGTGATCCCACTGGCTATTTAACCTTAAAATGCTAACCTTCCCTGCTGACGTCTGAGTGTTGGAGGGATGTGTTCGCTCCCCGAATAGGAACCTGTGACGCCCAGAGCTACAAACAAACAAACTGGCTTGGACGACCTTCACCTTTTCCACTTGCAAAGAGCAAAGCTGCAAATCATGTACGGTTTGGGTTGTTTCTTAACTGTTCGAATTTCCCTGATGGCCAAACCAATCTTGTTTATGACTGCGACATACGAATACAGGTGGTCCTCGAGTTACGACCATAACTGAGCTCAAAATTGATGTTGCTAAGCGAAACATTCCTTAAGTGAGCTTTCACCCATTTTACGAATTACCTTGCCACGAATCTGGCTTCCCTAATTTTGCTTGTCAGAAGACTGCAAAAGGGGATTACGTGACCCCGGGACATTGCGACCATCATAAATATGAACCAGTCGCCAAGTGTCTAAATTTTGATCACATAGCCATGGGGATACTGCAACGGTCATAAGTGTGGAAAACTGTCCCGAACTGCTTTTTTCCAGGTGCCGTTGTAACTTTGAATGGTCACTAAATGAACTGTTGTTAAGTAAAGGACTACTTGTAGTTCTTAACTTGCAACCGTGTGTTTGGTTTGGCAGCTGCTCGAACGGCACTGAAAAAAATGTCTTGGCACGTGGTCTTTGTGCTCACGACCACTGCAGCATCCCCCGTGGTCAGATGATCCAAATTGGGACATGTGGCAAGAGGCAGGGATGTGCAACAGATGCGACGTCCCAGGATCACGGGATCGCCATTCGCAACCTTTCAAGTCAGCTTCCAACAAGCAAAGTCAACAGGGGAAGCTGAGCTCGCTTAACGACCTGGTGATTCACTTAACAACCACAGCAATTTGTTTAGCAAGTACGGCAAAGAAGAAAAATAAATAACAAAATTGTGTGCAACGCACTGAACGAATGCCTTGCTTAGCAACTTCCAGGGCCATCTGCAGTCGTAAGGTCTCAAAAACCTCGCACTGCTTAGAAGGGTGGCCATGATGAAAGAGGAGAAAGAAATCATGCAAGAGGGGTGTGTGTGTGTGTGTGTGTGTGTGAACCTACTCAGCTCCTGGGCTCATCCTACACCGAGACATTGCCAAAGCAGCTGACAGGATCATTCAAGAACCTGGAATGTGGAGCAAAGGTTACAACTCCGCAGTGATTTTGTGTGGCGTCCTGCCCACAGTGCACTCATGCCCTACATTGGTAACTTGAGATGAAGCTCGGAAAAGATACCTCAAAACAATTTCAGCAAAAAATTTAATTGCTCTCCTTTTTCTGGAATATCCTGTATCTTGCCTTATCTCGAGGCAAACCACAGGATCTTATTTAGATTACACCAAATGGGGAAAAAAAAATATTTAGATGATGGAGGTTTGAGAGATAGACGAAGCTGCTTTCCCTGATAACACGGTGCTAAGAAGCTTATACAAAATTTGCTTTTTGAAAAGAGACGCCACGGGATTATGCAAGAGACAGAAAAACATGCTTAATGCGATCTGGGACCATCGTTGGGTAGCTATGAGGGGCTGGAAAAACGCAGTTATTTTTTTAAAAAAGGAAAAAGCTGAATTAAAATTATGAAACTACAGAAAAGTTGGAAGGTGTCAATTCCACACAAATAACTCAACTCAACTGAAATATTATACTAGGCTCTTGCAAGAAATTTCTCTATACGTTTAAAAAAAAAACAAACCCAGAGTTCATCTCAAGGATACAGTCACAAAGGATAACAAAAGAAACTAACCACAAACAAAAAAATTTAAAAAATAGAGATCTGATCATCCTCTGAGTTAGATTACAACTACTGTTCTCAAACTATAAGTGCCAACTATTCTACATGATATACAGAACAGAAATAATTTTGTTCTACTAAATGCCAAGTGCATGTTTTCTGGATGTCCATGGTCTATTCTTTTATTATTAGAATTTTTCTCCTGTTAACTTGTAAGCCATCTTGTGAAGTCACGCAGCCTCTCAATTGTATAACTGAATAACTTTGACCACAAACCCTATTGAAGGAAGAAAAAAAAAACAAAGCACTTGTTAAGGACACAGCTTGCATAATTATGCAGATTTTGTTTTGTTTTTTTTAAAAAAACCACCACCTTTCCTCGCTGAAGCACAATGTTTCTTGCCAAGGACGAATTTCATTCTTAGCACTGCTATGCCCTGTCTCCCACATCAACAACATGTGCTGTTCTGCCACAAAGAAATTTGGCACTAATGCATGAACTTTGCTCTAGTTCTGCCTGTCTTTTTCAAGGGTATCGAAGACTGCACACTGCCACACATATTTTTCTCCAGTTACAAGCTGAACTGTCCTGTTCCCCAATGCACTTTGTTCCCAAACAAACCAGGAATAAATAGAAAATATCTACACTTTTGAAACATTTGCCCCCCTGGGAAAAAGAAATCTTTAGAAACTGCCATCCCTCCTATTACCAAATAACACAAAAGTTCTATTTCATTATATATATTCATATGATATGATAGATAGATAAGATATATAAAGAGAAAGAGAGAGAGAATATGATATATATATATATATATATATATATATATATATATATATATATATATATATATATATATATATGCGTATATTTCATTATTTTGATCAAACTTGTGCGCGCCCCCCCCCTGAACATCTCCATAGCATCATTATGAGATCAGCCCCATCCTGTTGAACCCATACCTGTTGGACCAATGCCTTCTGTTGAATGTCTACCTAGCTTCTACTTGGCACCAATTACCAGAACAGATGTTGCACATCTGCCTGGCATCATTCCTAAAGCAGCACTTTTCTGTTGAACCTCTCACTGGCATTGCTGCTGGAACAATCCCTCCTGTTGAACACATGCCTGGCACCACTGCTAGCACAGCCCCTGTGGAACTTCTGCCTGGCACCACTACCACAGCTCCTCCCAACTGAACTTCTGCCTGGCATCATTAGAATCCTAGGGCTGGAGGGGACCTGTGAGGTCTTCTAAGTCCAACCTCTTGCTCAAGGCGGGGGGGATTTCATACCGCCTGCCACAACCTGTAGAGGTGCTATCTGGTACCATTGCCAGGGCAACCCTCCCCCCCCAAACATCTGTATGGAATGATTACCATCACAGCACTTTCCTGCAGAACCTCTAAATGACCGAACAGCCCCTCCTGTTGAACATCAACCTGGCACCAATACCAGAACCTCCCTTGTTGAACCTCTGCCTGACCCCACTCCCCATTGCCATTCTCACCCCTTCCTTTTGGACATCAACCTGGCACCAATGACCAGAATCTCCTGTTGAACCTTTGCTTGACCCCCAATGGCCACTCTCAGTCCCTCCTGTTGGACATCAACCTAACACCAATAACCAGAAGCTCCTGTTGAACCTCTGCCTGGCCCCACTGCCACTCTTTGACCCGCCTGTTGAACGTGAATCTAGCACCGATGACCAGAAATTACCCTGTTGAACCTCTGGCTGACCCTTACTGCCCCCAGCCCCTCCAGTTGAACATCAGCCTGACACCAATGACCAAAACACCTCCTGTTGAACCTCTGCCTGGCCCCACTACCACTCTCAGCCCCTCCTGTTGAACCTCTGCCTGTCCCTTACTGCCCCCAATCTCTCCTGTTGAACACCAACCTGACACCAATGACCAAAACACCTCCTGTTGAACCTCTACCTGACTCTACTTCCAGAACAGCCCCTCCTGTGTGAACCACTACCTGGCCCCACTACCTCAGCCCCTCTTGCTGAACGTGAATCTGGCACCGATGACCAAAACACCTCCTGTTGAACCTCTGCCTGTTCCTTACTGCCCCCAATCTCTCCTGTTGAACATCAACCTGACACCAATGACCAAAACACCTCCTGTTGAACCTCTGCCTGGCCTCCAATTGCCACTCTCGGCCCCTCCTGTTGAACATGAACCTGGCACTGATGACCAGAAGCTTCCCTGTTGAACCTCTGGCTGACCCTTACTGCCCCCGGGCCCTCCTGTTGAACATCAGCCTGACACCAATGACCAAAACACCTCCTGTTGAACCTCTGCCTGACTCTACTTCCAGAACAGCCCTTCCTGTGTGAACCTCTGCCTGTTCCTTACGGCCCCCAATCTCTCCTGTTGAACCTCTGCCTGGCACCGACGGCCAGTCCCCCTCCTCCTCCTCCCTCTCCTCCCGCCGAGCCCCCCATGCCCCCCTGATCCTCACCCGGACGTGGGGCCCCGGGGCGTCCCTGGCGGCCAGCGCCTCCAGCAGGTCCCGGCGCAGCTCCACCAGGAAGCGCAGCCCGCCCTCCTGCCGCGCCAGGTGCTGGAAGAGGCCCCTGTAGCGCGGGGTGAGCGCGTGGCGGAGCCGGTCCTCGGCCTGGAGCAGCGGGCCCGGCTCGCCCTCCTGCAGCCGCAGCACCCGCGCGCTGCCCTCCGCCACCCGCCCGTGCTCCACGCCGAAGTCCCCCGCCAGGCGCCTCAGCAGCTCGGCCCGACGCCCGCCGCCTTCGCCCAGCGCCCGGTAGAAGCGCATGAACTCGGCGCTCCGCTCTTCCAGCGCCGCCCCGGCCGGCGCCGCCGCCTTCTCGCGGGTCTCGTAAGGAGGGAGCGGCGGGACGGCCAGGCGGAGCGCTTCGTCCAGGCCGGCGGAGGCTTCGGTTGCCATGGCGACGGCGCTAGGCCGCGGCCCGCCGGAAGGAGAGGGGCCGCGCGCGAGGAGGCGGAAGAGCTGCCGCGGGGTCGCCCGGCAACGGCTCCAGGGGCGCATGCTACCCCCACCCCCCTCCTTCCTCCTCGGCTGCCTTTCGAGTCCGCTCCTCGGGCGAGGCGGGAGGGAGAAATACGGGAAGGATCTGCGGCGGTGTGTGAGTGTGTGTGTGGTGTGTGTGTGTGTGTGTGGAGAGGGGTGGGAAGAGCCTCCCCCCTCCCTCCTTTGAAAGGTCGGGCGAAGACGATTGGTCGCCTCCGGAGGGCCTGCCTCTCGAGCGCGGCCAATGAAAAGAGAGAGAGCAAGGGGGCCCGGAGCTGTCAAAAAAAAAAAAAATCCCATGACGTCACCGGCGGGCCAGGCTGGGCGTGGCCTCCTCGGGGGGGGGGTAGTCGCCTTGCCGGATAGGGAGGGAAGAGCTGCATCTAGGCCCCGCCCACCGATGCCCAGATTTAAAGGGGCCGTGCCAAGGAATACAGGTGCCCTAGTCGTGGCTGCGGATGATGGGAGCTGTTGTTGCCCTTCCAACTTACTCCTGGAGGGGGGCAAAGTTGGGGGAGAGGGGAACCGAAATCTTTTATCTAATCAACAATCTTGCTTCCATGCAGGTTGCTGTCCTGTGTATTTATTGGTATTTCATATTTCTTAACCGTCCCTGGGAATGTTGGAATAGTTGGAATAAATCTGGTGCTGTAATCAAAGCCAAAAAATATCTCAGGAAAAAGAGGGGGGGAAGGTATTGACCTCCCTCAATTTCATGACACCTGTTTGAGACTGTCCTCGTGTCTAGTTGTTCTGGTGTGCAGTGCTCTATAACGTCGTTTTGAGGGTAGAAGTTGAAACAGTTTATGTCCAGGATGCAAGGGGTCTGTAGATATTTTCCCAGCCCTCTTTTTGACTCATGCAGTATACAGGTCCTCTGTCAGGGCATTTATTAATCCCATGTTTGGCTCTGGGACTAATCACCCTGGTTTAATTAGAGGAGATGAATCATGGCTCCTCCTTGTTTGCAATATTCCGAAAAAGAAACGCGAAGAAAAGTTTCTAATAAAACTCATTTATTTGTTATAAAGAGAATAAAACACCTCACTAACTAAGAAAGATAAATTGTTACATTTTGGAAGTAATTTGGGCCAGCTGCCTTTCAGCAACCGGCACCCGTGGCAAGAGAACAAAGGAAAAAGTGTGAGAAGGAATGTGGGTGGATGGACAGGCGTAGTAGCTTTTGATAACAATTCTTGGCAAGGTACGGAAAGTCAGATAGTCCAGAAATGATGAGCTCAGCTGGTAAATAAAATAACGCAGTGACATCCTCAATGGAAGGCAGGTTGGTAGCCGTTGTTTTTCCTGCAGTTCTAATGATCCTCTGAAGTCTGGGTCTGCCTTGTTGGGTTGCAGAGCCAAACCAGACAGTTATGGAGGTGCAGATGACAGACTCAATAATTCCTCTGTAGAACTGGATCAGGGACTAGTAAGTCAAGGACTACCTCTATGCAAGCAACAGAGCCAAGGTCCTTTAAGATGCAAGAGGCACAGAATGTGATATTCTTATCCCGAGACTCAAAAGGCGTGACATGTGAACTCAGTCCCTGCAGCTCAAGCATGCATGTCCTCTTCCTCGTCTTTCATCCTGGCCTAAAACCAAACGGATCTAATTTTGAAGCATCTGAATATTGTCACAAATTCAACCCATGTGGACGCCCTCTCCTCGTTGGCCAAACCTTTGCTGAACGTTGCACCCCCTGCAGAAACCCCCTGTCAAAAGTTGCATTAAGGGGGGGTGGGTGTATGTGCAAACTTTGCTGCCCCCCTCCCCCGCCACCGATTGTGGGCTGACATTTCTTTCCCCTTTAAGAATTATCTTCCCTTCCCCTCTGCCCTTTCCCTGACTACCCGTCCTCCCCACTCCCTGAAAATTAAAACTCTCTTTGTAGATTCTGGATCAAATTAATTTCGCCCCAGAACACAGATTCACGGGAGTAAAGATTTTCAAAGGGTTTAGTAATTGAGCCCAGTCGCTTGCAGATTTTTCTGCTGGCGGCGGAGTTAAATTAACAGCTGGGTTTAAGATGGACAAAGTCCTGTGGGAACATTAGCCTTCCAGGAGAATGGATGACCCGAAGCCCCTGGAAATCAACCTCTTTTATTACAAGAGGCCTGAATGGAGTAATCAGTTTTGGATTGGGGCTCTCACATTGTCCAGCTCTGACCTTAATATCAACCTTTCTGGCCCAATCTCTCTGTCCTTTGAAATTGCACTTCCATAATGAAATTAGGCGGCATGGAAAACTTCTGGCAAGCTGTCTACAAAGTCAACTCAAGAAGAAGGAGGAGGAGGAGGAGGAAGAGGAAGAGGAGGAGGAGGAGGAGAAGTAGTAGGAGGAGGAGAAGGAGAAGGAGGAGAGGAGGGAGAGGAGGAGGAGAAGAAGAAGAAGAGGAGGAGAAGGAGGAGGAGGAGGAAGAAGAAAAAAGAAGTCAACCCTACAGAGATTTTTGGGGTGTTTTGCTTTGGAGTGTGTGAGCTTGTTACAGCATTAAAAAAATTAAATAGAAAGACATCCTTATTACAAAGAGAGACAAACAGCAACTACATTAGAGGCTGAAGCTGTTAACGCTTTTTTTTATGACATGTAATTTCTCTTCTGCTTCATACTCAAAATCAAAGGCTTTTATTCTCCTTGACACTGTTTCTTCATTGTGTGTGTCAGGCGGTGCGTGCGTCTGTGTGTATATTAATGAAGGTGTGTTTTTTTTCCCCCACTTACACTGAGGCAGACAAATGGCATTGTCAGGGAGACACCGGATTTTGTGTTCCTCTCTTTTCATCCCGGCTGGCAAAGCGTTTTATAAAGATGATTTAATACGCCACGAGGCTAGGTAACTGCCACACTTCATCCTTACATGTCTGCTTGAAATGATTTTCAGAGGCCATTTTTATAGGTTTCTATCAAAGGAACTGGCGCCTGGAACCTCTTGTCTACACCCGTTTCTAAATTCCAAGATGGATTAAAGAATTTGGAAGACCCGACTCCATCGGGAAGAATCCTGCTAATTCCCCAGTCGTGCTCAGCCGGGGTTTGTTGGAACAAGCCATCATGATCATTCTAGTTCATACACCCAGGATTGAGTTTTCCCTGATGAGACGTCATCAAACATGAGTTCAGGGACAGTCTTGGTTGTTAGTTAGTTAGTCTTAGTTGATTCAGAGGCACTGAATCAAGATCACGTGAAGTATTAGTACCACTTTATAAAACCCTAGTAAGGCCACACCTGGAATACTGCAACCGATTTGGGTCACCATACTGCAAAAAAAGATGTTGAGACTTTGGAAAAAGTTCAAGAGAAGAGCAACTGAGATGATCAAAGGCCTGGAGACTAAAACATATGAAGAACAGCTGCAGGATTTGGGTTTGGCTAGTCTAGAGAAAAGAAGGACATAATTCCACAAATTAAGATGTTTGAAATGAGCTCATCTCAGTGGCTTAAATGAAGTTGGTTTTGTTTTTCCTGCTTTTCTTTCAATTATTTCCGTAATTAAAGCTTCTTGGAAACAAAGTGAGATGCATCAGGATGCAAAAAAAATCAGACACATTTCTTTACCTGTATCCTTTTGTTATTCTTGTTATATATCTGAATGTTTGATCCTGAGACCCGTTTTGGTATTAAAAGGTACAGTGAGGATAGGAACGTCTGTGTGATTTTGAAAAGAAGAAAATAATTTTTTTTTTCCAAAATAGCATTTTTTCCTGGCATGTGTGTGTGTGTCTTTGTGTCTGTGTGTAAAAACACTGCAAAGATTGTCTGGAGAATACCTAATTATGCAAATCTGGTCTTAGCCGAAACTTCTCAAAATGCAACATCTCCATTTTCCCACCTGATGCAAAATGTTTTAATCAAGTCAACTTGTTTTGTGGTTCCCTCTTGCCAGCAGACGTCAGGTTAAGTTTTTAAATATTTCATTAGGATTGAAATGTTCATCTGAGCTACATCTGGGGAACCAAATCAGGAAAATGTAGCTCTTTCGTTCTAGAGGCTTCAAGAAATTTCAATGCTGACATTATCCAGAATTTGAATTGTGGAAAGATATAAAACTGGAGGGAAAACATTGCGCTTCTATTAGTGAAGAATTTATAGTCCTTTTCTTTTCCTAACAGAAGAGAAAGGAAAACTTTCAGAGAAGGTGCTTGCTCTGGACCATCTCTGATATAGACTGGGTTCTAGATCATGGTAGAACATGAGTTTCTGAATGTCAATTCTGGACGATTCTCAATCATCCAGATTACCATTGTCCCAAAGATGCATTTTGCAAAATACAGCTAGATTTTTTTTGTTACGTTTTTTCTTTGAATACATTTCACTTCCCATCCGAGAAGCTTCTTCAGTTCTAATTGAAGCAGGTTTTATCTGCTAGAACTGAAGAAGCTTCTGGAACGAGAAGTGAAACGTTTTCAAAGGGGGGAAAAATCAAGGAAGTCCAGTTGCCTTTTTTGGGGGGGAATCGCTAACCAAACAACCAAACTAACGTCATAAGGGGATAGATGAACCCAGATTTTGTTTGTTTGTTTGTTTGTTTGGCATATGGGGGTACACTGGTATAATTTTAAATCATTTTTTAATTGGGTTACTGATTTTAATTTGGTATTGTATTGTGATTTGTATTGAAGTTGTCATTTTGTAAGTCGCCTTGAGTCTCTAGGGAGAAAGGGGGCATATAAATCGCAATCAATCAATCAATCAATCAATCAATCAATAAATGGCATATCATACATGGACTAGCAATATATATTAAAATATATTAAAATATAAATATAAACCCAGATGTTATATCATCAATGAAGCTTCAAACCACAGCCATGCTACCCAAACTCTGTAACCGTCTTTCAGAAAACGGATTCTTTTAACTTTTCCTTGTTTTTAAGCAGTTTCATTTTGCTCTTCAAGGAATCTAAGATCCGAGGATTTGAACCAAAACATTAACTGAATCCTAGAAATGCCAATTGGACTGCAAGGCGATCCAACCGGTCAGTCCTAGAGGAGATCAACCCTGACTGCTCTTTAGAAGGCCAGATCCTGAAGATGAAACTCAAATATTTTGGCCACCTAATGAGAAGAAAGGACTTACTGGAGAAGAGCCAAATGCTGGGAAGGGGACGGCAGAGAATGAAGTGGCTGGATGGAGTCACTGAAGCAGTTGGTGTGAGCTTAAATGGACTCCAGGGGATGGTAGAGGACAGGAAGGCCTGGAGGAACGTTGTCCATGGGGTCACGATGGGTCAGACATGACTTCACAACTAACAACAACAAGAAATGGTGATAAGTATGTTTTGTAAATACCCCGCAAGCTAATTTAATTTTCCTAGCCAATTAGCCAGGTGGGAGAGGGGAGAGGTATTTGCTCTATTTTGGGGCTTCATTCATTACCCCAGTAAATGAATTCTTGTAAGGCTTGTACGTTGCTTTCCTGCAAGTCCCTTTGGATGTCTGTCAAGTCGGATGAAAATAAATGATTGTGTTAAAATCCTATCCAGTTAAATAAATCTTCATCACGGAGCCTCAACTTCGGAACTGAATAAGCCTCAACAAATTTATTTTACTTTGGAGTAGCCCTCTGCACACCTGTTGACCGAGCACAATCTGTGGAATAGAATTATCGCCTTTAAGCAGAAGCATCTGAAAAATTTTCTTCAACGGCGAGAGGTCCCCCGATCCTAGCAAACCCACGCAGCTTTTAATGCTGCTAAAAGTTTTTGACAACTTGATTTTGGCACTTGTCACCAGCAAGAGCTGTTGGCTGTTCCTTAGAAACGTGTCTCGGTTTTGCCCTCCTCGGGGTGTGACGGATCAGAGAGCGAAGTCAACAGCGGGAGCGAGCTAAATGAAAATAGAATCCCAATTTAATGAAGAGTCGGACAAATAACGCTTAGCGGGGTCTTCAGAGGAAGTGACAGCTCAATTAACGTCCTTGCTGAGAATATAGGATGACGTACATTCACTTCTAGGAAGGAAGGAATCGCTGCATACCAAAACAGGCCAAGATGTGTTTCAGAAGTGCCAAAGAGTTGAGGCAAAGTTAACAAGCAGAATTCTTAGCTTTCCCTGGTTCAGACTTCTGTCTTCAGGAGGCAGTGAAATGTTCAAGTGACTGATAAGGTTACCTTGTTGGGTAATGAAACGTCTGCAGGAAAACAACCAAGTTCAGAGGCACCGAGGACCTCCTCCTCCTCCTCCTCCTCCTCCCTTCTAGTAGTGATGATGTTACCCAATTGGGTAATGAAACGTCTGTAAGAAAACCAAGTTCAGAGGCACCAAGGACCCCTCAAGACACTATATTGCAATATGGAAATATTATTATCCATCCATAGGGAAACAAGATACCCAAACTTTAATAGCCCAGTCTTTTTAACTAGCACTTATTTTGCAGGCAGTAGCATGAGTTGACTCTCTTCAAAGATACAGGGAGTCCTTGACTTATGGCCACAATTGAGCCTAACATTTCTGTTGCTAAACGAGACAGCTGTTAAGTGAGCTTTGCCCCATTTTACAACCTTTCTTCCCGCGGTTGCTAAGTGAATCACTGCAACTGTCAAGTGAGCAACACGGTTGTTCAGTGAATCCGAACTGGCTGAATCCCATCACTGAAGGGTTGCCAGTCTCCATTCTAACCATAAAACTCAAATACCATGCTGTATAATAATGATGACGCCATGGCCGGCAGGGGCTTGATTGCCAGGCCGAATTCAAGAACCTTTGCTTAAAATTTCCAGAAGAACTTCTCTCTTGCTGAAAAGGGGCCAAATTGTTCAGCTCTGGGCCATTTGTTTTCTCCTGGCAGGTGTTCCTGGATGCCCATCAAGTTACTTTTGGCAATTAGCTGAACTAATACTGGGGATACTTTCACCGATCTGTAGCATGAACCCCGGGAGAAATTCTTTGTTTCCTTCACCAGCTGTTTGGGCTATATAATCAGCCAGGTACTGAAGAGAAGGGTCTTCCCTTGGTTTGCAAGTATAATTGGATCAGTGAAGCATGTTAGTGCCAACAGTTTCCTAGGGAATCTACTACAACTATCTAATTAATGGGGAGGAGATCTTAAGATCTGGCAAGAGTTGCCTGCAGAGGAAGGAAAGCAGTTTTTTCAACAATGTATATACAGTCTTGGAAATGGATGGATGGCTTCCTATAATAAACGTGTCTCTCATTCTTCCCGGGTGAGAAAATGTCCATATGATGGGTCTCAAAATGACTCTGAACTCAATTTAACATCGTTCCGTGCGCCTTTGGTATTGAGTCATGTCGGCCACATGACCATGGATTTGTCTTCAGATAGTGCTGGCTCTTCGGCTTTGAAATGGAGAGTCGGGAACGACTAGCACATATGTGCGAGTGGAACCTTTACCTTACTTTATGATAAACCTACGTGGTGGGACTGAAACTCAATTCTGCCACCTTTACAGTGGAGAAACTAGGAAGGGTCTCTTCTGAATCTCTTGCCCTGCCTGTTAGGTAGCTGTGGGCTACGTCATCTCTTTATCTGACCATTCCTTATGCAGCATCTCTTTGCCCCTTCTCCCAAGGACTTCCCCACGTACCACTGCGACTTTACTCCTCCCTCCTCCAGAACTAAAACACACACAAACCCACAACTTCAGAATTAATTTTCCACCCTTCTATTTATCTTTGTCGGGAAAGCTTAAATCCATTGTACAGTATCTTCATTTGTACAGATTTCCTTCAGTTCCTGACGGCGTTGACTGCGGTGAGTTGTCAAAGAACAGGTAATTCCCCAGTAGAGTCCAAGTCTACACCTGGATGTAATTGAGATACATGACCAAGATCAAGCCCAATTCTGTATTAGCTCCTTGCTTATCAGTGCCTAAAACAGAAAAGTGGTTTAATAAGAACAAGCCTTTTGGGGGAACAGGATGGAAAACGGTCACGGCCATCTGTTGAGTCTCAGAGCTGCTATTTGAAGATTCTTGGTTTTTTTTCTCCTGGCATTCCCAGATCTCAAAATCTCTTAGGAAATTAATCTCTTATTCAATTTTCTTAACAATTTCCCTTTTCACATCACGCTTCTGAAACAATGCCAGAAGTCCTAATAATTTTGAAAGACGCTCTGGAGTCTCTCAGGAATCAAGATTAGATTAGAGAAAGGGGCATCCCTGGAGCTTTTTAAAGTTTTTTTTTTCTTTGGCTGCTTCCACTTCCATTCTTTTTTTTATTTTTTTTAATGCCTTTTAAAGACTCCCGAAGTTGCAAAGTCTGCTGAAAAGCAGAATTAAAGTTCTCCGTGACCTTCTTCGCTTTCCTGTTAGACTTCTAATGAAGAGCCTGGTCTGCTTTTCATTATAAAATGAGGCCATCAAAAACCGTCAGGATGGGCTCTCCGCAGCACTGAGACCGTTTATAATAACTGTGTTTTTAAAATATCAGTTGTGCAGCTAGTCCTCAATGTAGGATCACGATTGGGTCGTGCTAAGCAAGGCAGTTGTTAAGTGAATTTTCTACTCGGAAACCGCTTCTGGACTTTGTGCTTGAGGTGGAAAAAAAATGAAACTTTGATTTTTGGGTTTTATTGATCAGATAGATTTGTTGTTATAGAAATGGCTAATTTATACTATAATGGAAAAGTAAAACGTTTGGTGTGGTGGCCTAGAGGTGGAGCTCTCGCCTCACAATCAGGAGGCTGTGAGTTCGATCCTAGGTAGAGGCAGATATTTCTCTGTCTGGGCACACTGAGAATATCTCTGCTGAAAAAAACCTCCGCATTGGTGACCGGAAGGGCATCCAGCCAGTAAACTCTCAGCTCCATTCAGTTGCCCAGACTCTACCATGCAAGGGATTATGGGGTTGTTCAAAGAGGATGATGACGGAAAAGTAAAAAAGTTGAGGTTTGATGTTACTGTCTTATTCTATGCCTTTTTTTTCCTTTTTTCCCCTTCTTTTCTACACTTCTCTCTTCCCCTTTCCCTCCCTTTTGTTCCCTGCTATTTGCTTTTGTATTTTTCTATTTTATAAGTTAATACAACTGTTAAAACAGCTAAAAGAAAAGCTGCGGGGGGGGGGGGGAATGGGGCCCAATTTTATGACTTTTTTTTTTTTTTTGCCAGATCCTGGAGGGAAGCCATTCCAGCTTTAGGGCCAAGAAAGAAAGAAAACAGCAAGAAGATTTGATCAGCCGAAGGTGACAATATAAGGAGAGATAAGAGACAGAACGTGTCCCTGTAAGGAATGGAGTCAGCGAAGCAAGAACCAGCCTCGAAGGCCCTTAAGTCAATATACCTCAAGCCCTTTCAAAATCCATAAAAGGAACCATCAAATATCCATTACCTGGGAAGATGAGAAGAAAAAAGCCTTGAATTTAAAACCTTGGTAAAATAGAACCAGCTCCCAGCTTTCACTCCGGTGGGCTCTGGTAGGCAAATCTTTCTCTGGTGTCTAGCTTCATTCACATCTGCAATAAAACTCATCTCTAGGTGCCCTGGGAGCTTTCTGGATAAAGAAACGAGGAATTGGAGGGTCTGAGATTTATAGCTGTGCTGGGTAGGACTCGTGATAGACATCCCTTTGCCCGGCCTTACTTAATATAAACCTTCAAAGGATTCTCGCCCTCTTCGAAGGAGATAATTATCCGTTTGATAATCCAATACTGCAGGCAACAGGTTGTTTCCAGGTGAAAGGGTGAAGCTTTCCTAGGTATCGACCAAGAGTTGATGAAAGGTTGCAGGAATAATAATGATAATTAGCTCGGTGACCTCCTGAGATAAAAGAGATTTGAAAAGGCATTTTTTTAAAATAAAAAAAAAAATAACCATCTTTTTTTTAAATAGTTGCCGTTGTCCCCCCCCCCCCAGCTTTCCAGTGAGATAGCTGGAAAACATCATGTTTCCAATTAATTGCCATAGTTACTACATGAGAACGAATGGCCTCGTTGCAGGGGTGGGGCAGGCCATCCGTCAAAGATTGCTTTGATTGCACAAATCAATTGCTCGTAGACAAATATCAGCCCGGCGTCCGCTGGGCTAGTGGTTCTTGTAACTTGCACCGCGAATTTACTGATCTCCCCTGTAAATGCTGCTGATGTGAATTAATTACGGTCAGTCAAGGATCCAAGGCAACCCGGTCACCTGTCTCGGAAGGATTGTCAGCGTCTTAGCCAGAGACTGTTGTAAGCTGCCTTCTAATCTGTGTGGTTTGGGGCACTCCTGGGCACACACACACACACACACACAAAATCTACTTAGTTCATTGTGTGTTTTACAGGTAGGCCTCGACCTGTGCTCGCTCCTTTAGTGACCGTTCAAAATTAAGACCACATGAGAAAAGTGGCTTATGACCAGGTGGCTTATGACCAGGCCTGACTAGGTGGCTCAGTGGCTAAGACACTGAGCTTGTCGATCAGAAAGGTTGGAAGTTCGGCGGTTCAAATCCCTAGTACAGGTCTCCTGCATGAGCAGGGGGTTGGACTAGATGACCTCCAAAGTCCCTTCCAACTCTCTAACTGTTACTGACCAGTACTCACACCAATGATTGTCACAGCTTCCCCACACTCACATCATTAAAATCTGGGCATTGGGCAACTGGAATGTAGTTACAATGGTTGCAGCTTCCCGGGGTTATGATTCTCCCGGTTTCTGACGAGCAAAATCATCGGGGAAGCCGGATTTGCTTTAACAACTGCTTGGTTTATTAAAGTCACCATGATGATCCATTTAAGGACCACAGTAAAAAAAAAAAAAAGTCATAAAATTGGATACAACTTGCTTAACAATCATCTTTCTGAGCAATGGAAGTTCCTGTTCTTATTGTGGTTAGGATAAATCAAGGATTAGCAGTAGGTGTCCCAAAGGTGCTTTTTTCAAGAGGCAACTGGAATTTTTGGTTTTTTCTATGAAGACGTTTCGCTTCTCATCCAAGAAGCTTCTTCAGCTCTAATGGGTGAGAAGTGAAACATTTTCAAAGAACAACCAAGGAAGTCCAATTACCTCTTGAAAAAGCACCTTTGGGATAAACATAACCTGAGGACTGAGAATCTCCACAGACATTTAGCAGTAGGTATCCACACTCAGGATTGCCCAACGATGTTTACGCAGATTTATGAAAAACTCAAGGATCAGTTGTATTCAGGGAGATAAGTGGCCATTCTTTGAAGTCTCTTAACCCCCCAGATTTTACAAAAGCCAACTCCCTAAGAATATTAAAGGCCTCTAACAGCCTATTTTTTCTTGGACATCAAAACCTCTCATTTTTACAAGGTAGGGTTAACATTCACTCGCTTTCAAAAGGACAAATTGTTTTTCCAAGGGAGTGTTGGAGGCAAGTTGTATATTAAAATTCCTTTCCTTTATTTACATCTGTTCCCCACATGACTTTCCCTCCCACCAAAGCTAGCAAAAACCAGACTAAGGTTTTCCAGATATCTGGATTCCCTGCCCTTTAGATACTGATTCTACTCATCCATTCCCATGGCTCAATGAAATGAATAAGATAAAGGGGGCCAAGGGGAATAACCTATCGTCCTTCCAGATGTCCACCGAAGCTTTGATGTGTCCTGCATCCAAGTGTCATTGACCTAAGAAAGATGCACGCGCACATTCTTCTCTAATGGAAAAACTTAATGTTGGCTATTCACCATTCAATCAGCATCGGCCAAAATATTCACTTCTCCACCCCAGCAGACCACAGGACCTTCTTCCTGGGTAGGACCTAGGGAATGCCCCATTCCCCATCATTTCTTTTAAATCATCTTTTCCACCTCTGGTTGCTAAGCAACAAAAAAAATCCTCAAGGTTATGGAGGATGCAGTGTAATGATGAGGGCTCCGATCCAGTCAAAACCCACATCTTTTGCACATAAATCTTTCTGGGTTGGTGGGTGAGTGGGAAACGCATGGCAAAATTCCAGAAATTGTTGGGGAACATTTTATAAGGTAGATCTTCCCAAGCATGGTGTGTGTGTGTGTGTGTTTGTGTTTGTGTGTGTGTGTGTAGGAAATAGGTTATTTGTTTTAAAGCAGTCTACTTGCCTCTTTAGATCAGGGGTCTCCAACCTTGGCAACTTTAAGCCTGTCGGACTTCAACTCCCAGAATTCCCCAGCCAGCTTTGTCAACAGTTCTGGGCTGCATCAACAGAGGGATAGAATCAAGATCACGTGAAGTGTTAATACCACTTTATAAGGCCTTGGTAAGGCCACACTTGGAATATTGCATTCAGTTTTGGTCACCACGATGTAAAAAGGATGTGGAGACTCTAGAAAGAGTGCAGAGAAGAGCAACAAAGAGGATTAGGGAACTGAAGGATAAAATTATATGAAGAACGGTTGCAGGAACTGGGTATGTCTACTTTAATGAGAAGAAAGACTAAGGGAGACATGATAGCTGTGTTCCAATATTTCAGGGGCTGCCCCAAAGAAGAGGGAGTCAAGCTATTCTCCAAAGCACCTGAGGGCAGGACAAGAAGCAATGGGTGGAAGTTAATCAAGGAGAGAAGCAACCTGGAATTAAAGAGAAATTTCCTAACGGTTAGAAGAATTAATCAGTGAAACAACTAGCCTCCAGAAGTTGCAAATGCTCCAACAGTGGAAGTGGTGTAGGGTTTCTTGCCTAAGCAGGGGGTTGGACTAGAAGACCTCCAGGGTCCCTTCCAACTCTGTTATTCTAGTATGAAAACTGGAACAATACCCTTCAGGATCAGTATCCCCACTCCCCCAAATGGCTTTTTTTTTTTTTTTTGGATTTTTCTATGCTTGGCTTTTGCATGGAAACCCTCCCGAAACAGGTTAACAATTTTAAAAATTACATTATTGACTCTAATGGATATTCTCTTAGAGGCAAAGAGGGCTGTGACTAAACGTCTCACCCACTTTCTTTCCTAATGTAATAATTACGCTAATGTGAAATCACGGTGATTAATTACTGTGTATCATAAACATTGGTCCCAGATTGACTTGACAATGAATGTTCAGACCTCCGTGGAAATCATAAAGAGCTTGGTAGAATGGGCTTACAATGAAAGGTGTTAATGAGTTTATAAAGGGAAAGGTGTTAAAGTGCCTTTCTGTTTTGGATAAGGTGCAGATAAAGAGGATAAAATAGCATATTTATTATTTATCTAACCATCAACCCATCCATCCATCCTTCCTTCCATCCACCCATCCATCCACGAATACAGTCAAATTTCTGGATAGGACAACTACGTTATTTCCCTTTCTTTTTTTTTATTATTATTTGTTTGCTTCCTTGTGATGTTTGCAGTGTTGTTTTTACAAGAAAGTTCATACAATGCTTTGAAAACTATTTTTTTTTTTTTAAAAAAAGGCAAGATTTGAAGAGTTTGAGTAGCTTTACTCTTTGAACTGTGAAGTTGATTAGTTGACCCTGAGTGCATCATTAATTCTTCAGGAAAATACAGGTTTTAGGTTAACTTGATCTGCTCAGAGAAAAGACAGGGGATCGTGAAAACGTAAAAGGAAACAGAAAGGAGTAAAAAAGAAAGAAAATCTCGTGTAGCATCATTGCCTGGTGGTGAATAAAGTCGGACTTGTTATCCAAATAGGGAAATCACACTCTTGTGCACCCGTAGAGAGCATTTTTTTTTCCTTTTAATGATGAAATCCCTTACATTGGGGTGGAGTCAGGGCAACTGAATGGAGTGTTTACTGGCCGGATGCCCTTCCTGTCACCAATGCGGAGTTTGCAGCAGATATATTCTCATTCTGCCCAAAGAGAGAAATATCTGCCGCTACCTAGGATCAAACTCACAGCCTGTCGCAAAGATCGCAAAAGGAGATCACATGACCCGGGGACACTGCAACTGTCATAAGTACAGGCCAGTTGCCAAGCATTTGAATTTTGATCATGTGACCTTGGGGATGCTGCAACGGTCGTAAGGGTGAAAAATGGGCATAAGTTACTTTCTTTCAGTGCCGTTGTAACTGAATGGTCACTAACATTTATTGTTGACTGTTGTAAGTCAAGGACTACCTATATTAAGATTTTCCTCTAATTTGACCCACACACAATTCACATTCACACAGAAAGAGGACTACATAAGAACAAAAGCCGTCGTGCTCCACCCTTTTGAATTTCATCAAAATTTTCTTTTCTGCAGGTAGTCCTCAACTTACAACATTAAATGTTGGTCTCAACTGGGGTCATATGTTGAGGACTACCTGTACTGAAAAATTTTCAAATCCCAAGCCAATTCATCAAGTTTAATGAGAACCGATGAGGAGAAAATGCAAGAATGTTTCTCTACGTGGCATTAAAATGTACAATTATTTCTGGCACTTTCAAGTTCCACTGATTCAAATGGAAAAATTGTTTATGGCAACCTTGAAAAGATAGATAGATAGATAAATAATAGAAGATAGATGATAGAGAGAGAGAGAGAGAGAGAGAGAGAGAGAGATAATAGAAGATAGATAGATAATAGAAGATAGATAGATGATAGATAGATGATAGATAGATAGATAGATAGATAGATAGATAGATAGATAGATAGATAGATAGAAGATAATAGATAGAAACCTCAGAAAACATAGATAGATAGATAGATAGATAGATAGATAGATAGATAGATAGATAGATAAACTAACAGAGATACAGACACCGATACAGATACAGATACAGAAGTGAATCTCATTAATTTTAAAGGAAGACTTAAATGTGTCTTAAATCAAGTCATATCCCTGGTTGATGGAATTTATATGTGTGCGTGTATGCGTAAATCCCCTATCTCCAGACAAGTTCTTTGTTACCTTCTTTATTCTCTAGAACGTGATCTGCAAAGTCTTCTCATTTTTCTTAAATAAAATAAAATCGTGTCCTCTGAAATCAGATTGATTATATCTCACCCTGCCAAGCCTAATATTTTTTCTCTTTTCCCTCTTCTCGTAGCGAACTACAATATAAATGGACTTTTTTTTTAATATAAAAAAGCACATGCTTTTATATCTTTCAGAGACTCCCTTAAATGTCCAATTCACATGAAAAATATCCCCAGAAACTAGAGACTCAGATAAGTTAACGGTGGAAGGGAAAAAAAAAAAACAAACAAACCCCAAGCTGAACTGTAGATGTCACTAGCTAAATTGCAGCACAGCGAGGGTTTTGGATGCAACCCCCTGTAATTTATATAAATCACTGCTTTGTGAAACGTAATGAAGTTAATATCTTAAAAGTGGCAGAGAAAAATGCTCTTGTTTTGGCAGTTTGGGGCAGTAAAGCAGCAAAACAGTGATTTTGAGAAAGAAGAGCGGGAAAATACTTTAGACTAATAAACTGTGAACCATGCACCCCATTTTGTAAAGAGTTTTGTTAAATAGGAGAAAATTAACCTCAATGTAGGACAATTAGTAGTTCCCATCTAACGCCTAATGAAATCAAAGTTACGAAATATCCACTGCCAATTTGCGTCCTATTAATTTCAGTGCAGAGATTTTGAGGTGGGTTGATAGGGCAACAGGATCTCAATCCCGAAAAAAAAATCTGGGATCTATTTTCACAGTTCAATCAGGAAATTTCTGTTATTTCATTGGTCAAAGAGCCGTACCTGTCTATTTCTGAAAATCGGACCTTCTGTTGAAGAATAAACATTTGGGTGTTCTTTAGTTGGCTTCAAGCTTTTCCAGGAACATTTCCTATATTCTAACCTCAGCCAAAAAAATTATAGCCGTAAGGCGGGAACTACCTGTAATTCTTTGGCTTAGAGCAGGGGTGTGTCCAACCTTGGCAACTTTAAGACCTGGGGACTTCAATTCCCAGAATTCCTCAGCCAAGCTGGGTTGCCAAGCTTGGACACGGCTGCTTTAGAGCAAATATTAGATGAATCGTTGCTATAAGATGTTACTAGCGTTCGTAACTTGGTTTCATGGTTCTTATGTCTAGCAAAGCAGGATCAGGAGCAGCAAAATACACTGGGCTAAAAACAGTGGTGAAATCCAATTTTTTTTACTACCGGTTCTGTGGGCGTGGCTTGGTGGGCATGGCAGGGGAAGGATACTGCAAAATCCCCATTCCCTCTCCACACCTGGGAGAAGGATATTGCAAAATCTCCATTCCCTCCCCACTCCTGGGGGAAGGATACTGCAAAATCCTCATTCCCTCTCCACTCCTGGGGGAAGGATACTGCAAAAAAGAGCCTTGATAGTACAGGGGTTTAGTGCACCCTGTAATTAACACAGCTGCCTGCAATTTCTGCTGGTTCGAATCTCTCCAAGGCTCAAGGTTGACTCAGCCTTCCATCCTTTCTAAGGTAGGTGAAATGAGGACCCAGTTTGTGGGGGCAATAAGCTGACTTTGTATAAAACATACAAAAGAATGAAGGCTATTGCTTAACGCATTGTAAGCCGCCCTGAGTCTCCGGAGAAGGGCGGCATATAAATCAAATTAAAAAAAAAAAATCCCCATTCCCTCTCCACACCTGGGGGAAGGATACTGCAAAATCCCCATTCCCTCCCCACTCCTGGGGGAAGGATACTGCAAAATCTCCATTCCCACCCCACTCGGAGGCCAGCCAGAGGTGGTATTTGCTGGTTCTCCGAACTACTCAAAATTTCTGCTACCGCTTCTCCAGAACCTGTCAGAACCTGCTGGATTTCACCCCTGGCTAAAACGTGTTTAGCAAGTGTTCATTTCAACAAAATGGTGCAAACTCAGACAGTTGGGTTTAATTTTGCAACCGCGGTCAGTTACAGCAAGTGCAAACACACCCGAGGTTTAGCAATGCAACCACACAGCCGTAGTAATACATCGATCACACTTTATGGGAAGGAGAGAAAGAAAGAGCAATCAAGAGGAGGAAAAAAGAAAAAAGAAATTAGATTCCTTCCAGGCTCTTTGCGAAGCAAATCCATTCCTTTTAGACCTGCTTCCCCATTGGCTACAAGTTCTGAAACATCTTCAAGGGATGGCTCTCAAGCATTCTTTGCAGCAGTCCAGTCTTGAGCATGAGATATGACAAAAGGTTCAAGGTGAGTTGCTAAAAGTAGCCGCTCCCTGGGAAAAAAGGGGGGGGGAAACTTTCCCCAAACAATTTTGTGGCAATATTGTCTCTCATTAGCAATCTATTCATTATTAATCCTGTAGTGCTGAAAATAATTTAATTGATTTCATCTGTCATGGGGTAACCGTAGAAACTGAATGCATAATTCTCTATAGTGATTTTGCTTGCTAATTGTTTCCGAGATAATCTGAGCATGTTTTAAAGAAAACACGTGTGGGTGGCAACACGTATGACGTCCTCTTGCGTTTCTAGACAGAACTGAGTATTGATTTCCTCGGAGCTAATTTATTATTTCATTTTTTTAAAAAAAAATCAAATCACAGGGAACTGATGTCTCTTGATGGCACTCGCATTTAACTGCTGAGAAGTTCCGTACTCTTTTACGTTCCATCTTACATTTACTTTTTACTTTTCCTCCAAAGGAGCGTCTGAAATCTGTTTCCTTACGACAAATGGTGCGTGAAACTACTTTCGGGAAAGTCATTTCGAATTTGAATGGCCTTCGAAAATGCTTCTGTGATTTAAATACAGACATATTCACAGTGGAGGAATAACAGAATTTAACAGAGTTGGAAGGGACCTTGGAGGTCTTCTAGTCCAATCCTTTGCTCAAAGAGGAGGCCCTATACCATTCCAGACAAACAGCTGTCCAATCTCTTCTTAAAAACTTCCAGTGTTGGAACATTTACAACTTCTGGAGATAAGTTGTTCCACTGATTAATTGTTCTAACTGTCAGGAACTTTCTCCTTAGTTCTAGCTTGCTTCTCTCCTTGATTAGTTTCCATCCATTGCTTCTTGTCCTGCCCTCAGACGCTTTGGAGATGGTCTTGAGAAGCTTTGGAGAAGTGCATGGTGAAGATGGCAGGACTTGCTGAGATGCCTACATTGGATTTGATTTCCAACAAAAGCACTTTGGAGGGGATTGTGTGGGAGAGGGAAATACAGTCCTTGTTTGCAACTGTTTAAAGCCGCTATGTCCCGTTAAGGGAACCACACGACCCCAAGAAAAGACACAGCTGCTTTAAATAGCTGCAAACTCAAGCTAACTTCATACCTATTTTGGAACTGAACATGACGTAGCTTTCCTGGAGATTAATCATATTCGTTTAAAAAATAGTAATGCATTGTAAATGACATCCAATGTAGCTCTTGTCCTGCCATAACCCTACTTAACAAAAACCAAATTCAGCCCTGCACCTGGAAAAAAAAATTACAGGTAGTTCTCGACCTATGACCAAAATTGAGCCCAAAATTTCTAAGCGAGACAGTTGTTAAGTGAGTTTTGCCCCATTTTATGATCTTCCTTGCCACAGTTGTTAAGTTGGGGACATCGTTGTTAAGAGAACCTGGCTTCCCCATTGACTGTGTTTGTCAGAAGGTCTCAAAAGAGGATCATAGGACCCCAGGACACTGCAACCGTCATAAATGCAAGTCAGTTGCCAAGTGAATTTTGATCACGAGGCCATGGGGTTTCCCCGATGATGGTAAGTGTGAAAAGGGATCATAAGGCACTTTTTTCAGTGCCGTTGTAACTTTAAATGGTCATTAAATGAACTGTTCAAGTCCTAAGTCAAGGACTACCTGCATAATCCTGGACATTGACCAAAAAAAATAGTTTTTCTTGGCTATCCTTAGTTACGCTACTGAATGTATCTACATTTTACAGCAGCATCAAGATACAAAGCGCTTAGAAAATGGAAGATTTAATCTATTACTCTGCATTATGCTTTATCTGTCTGAGTGTGAATGCATCTAACTATCTGTTTAATGAATACATTCGGAAAGCATTCAGATCCCACTGAAGTGCGTATTTTTATGAACCCATCTGACAATGATAAATTGAAATGATACAGCATATTATCAATTAAAATCAAAAGATCAAGCAAAGCTAGAGTTGGCTCTTTCGGCACGCTATTCAATCCTCCAAGTTATTTTTTTTACAGTCTTGGGAGTGAAATGGCTGGAATTTCTGTAGATGGGTTTTATTGTCATTATTCAGCGATGCATTTGAATTGATCCATTTTAAATATGCATGTAGGAAAGTGTTTTATTATGAAGGTACTGAAAGGAGGAGGAGGAGGAGGAGGAGGGAGAGGAGGTCAAGCAATTAATCTGAAATATTCCCTTGTGGAAGCCACTTATTCAATGGGCTCTGGAAACAGTCAAATTGAAATTATTTTCCTTTACTTAGGTGAGGAAAATTAGCATACTGCTGAAAGATCAGCAAATCAGTTAGGCAAAGCATAAGCTTCACTTTTATGCAGCTTTGCAACATTTAAATGTGAAGTAGGGGACTCAGTACCTCTTTCCAGCCGATATTATCACAATATTCAGCCAATAATATCACAAAAGGCTGCATAAACAGAGGGATAGAATCAAAATCACGTGAAGTGTTAATATCATTTTATAATGCCTTAGTAAGGCCACACTTGGAATACTGCATTCAATTTTGGTTGCCACGATGTAAAACAGATGTGGAGATTCTAGAAAGAGTGCAGAGAAGAGCAACAAAGATGATTAGGGGTCTGAAGGCTAAAACATATAAAGAACGGTTGCAGGAACTGGGTAAGTCTAGCTTAATGAAAAGGACTAGGGGAGACATGATAGCAGTCTTCCAATATCTCAGGGGCTGCCCCAAAGAAGAAGGAGTCAAGCTATTCTCCAAAGCACTTGAAGGCAGGTCAAGAAGCAATGGGTGGAAACTAATCAAGGAGAGAAGCAACCTAGAACTGAGGAGAAATTTCTTAACAGTTAGAAGAATTAACCAGTGGAACAACTTGCCTCCAGAAGTTGTGAATGCCGCAACACTGGAAGTTTTTAAGAAGTGATTGGATAACCATTTCTCTGAAGTGGTGTAGGGTTTCCTGCTTAAGCAGTGGGCTGGACTAGAAGACCTCCAAGGTCCCTTCCAATTCTGTTATTCCATTCCATTCCATTCCATTCCATTCCATTCCATTCTATTCTATGCCTTCTAACCATCTCAGTCTAGATTAGTGTTTTTTAACTAGCAAATTTTAAGATGTCTGGACATCAATTTCCAGAATTCTACTGGCTGGGGAATTCTGGGAGCTGAAGTCCATACCTCTTAAAGTTGCTAAGGTTGAACAACTCTGGTGTAGATAAGAACCTTGGGATCTCCATCAAATACTAATTAAGAGTCTGGAATCAACCAACTTTGGCTCAAGACTGACTCCTGGTGCTAGATGGGCCCCTTTAACTTGTCTTTAAAATGGGGTGAGAAAAGGAAAAAGAACATTTATTTTACAAGACCAACCAAATCCAAGAGACATCTCCAAAAAAAAAAAAAAAGGCAGAGCAGAGCGGAAAGATATTCTCTGCTCTCCAAAAGCTAATATTTGACAGCAGGGGGGGAAAAAATCCACATGATTTTTAAATACAACATTAGCATCAACCTCTCACCTTTATGGCCATCCGTTTTCTCAACATTTCTTGGGGGGGGGGATATTTCTTTGTACACCAAACAAACAGAAGCCTTATGCAAAGATGTTGACTTTGGGTGCCGAGTTAATAATCCGTTGCCCTGAAAGTAAACTCCCCGCTTTCAAAACACGAGATTGGAGGCAGGAGTGAGTGGGAATTATATTCAATTCATTCAGCAACTTGCTGGAGACATTTTACACTCATTGGCTACCTTTGCAGCACCTACCTGTTCGTTTCTTGGAAGAAAGGGGTACAAGCAGGGGTGAAATCCAGCAGGTTCTGACAGGTTCTGGAGAACCAGTAGTGGAAATTTTGAGCAGTTTGGAGAACCGGCAAATACCACCTCTGCTGGCCCCCGAGTGGGGAGGAAATGGAGATTTTGCAATATCCTTCCCCCAGGAGTGGGGAGGGAATGGGGATTTTGCAGTATCCTTCCCCTGCCATGCCCTCCAAGCCACACCATGCCCCCAGGCCACGCTCACAGAACCAGTAGTAAAAAAAAATTGGATTTCACCACTGGGTTCTGGACAGCCGACCACAGGAAGTGGAGAGCCAGGGATATTTATACCTTCTCTTGGGCTTTGAACTTGAGCTTCCTGTTCCTGTGTAAGAACCTGTGTTCTATTGGCTGCTGTAGGAGTCATAGCTGGCTCTGTAGGTTGTCTGAGTCCCGGGTTTGGTTGAAGTTTGCTGGGTGATGCAATGTCCCCAGTGATTGTGCCATGTGTTGAGCTCTGCTCCTAGATGGGTTAATCCTATTATGTCCTGGAGGGTCATGTCTTCATCCCATCACCTTGGAGCGGAAGGTCTTTTGTCTTGTAGATAGGATGGCCCAGTCTTTCTTTAATGGGCACCAAATATCTGTTGAGGGCAGAGAGCTGGTCTCTGTCTTTAGAAACATGTTTCTCGTTTAGGGAAATATAATATTCTGCCTTTTTAAATATTTCTCAAAATATTTCATTCTTCCAGGAGGGGTGACTTCCCTCAATCTGCTTTTAATCTGACTTGTGAACATGCCTAATGACAAGCCAAATCTGGAACCAGATTTAGAAACTGCAGGTAATACAAGCTAGAGAAAGTATTTAGGAATTGCAGTCAGTTAGTTAGGCAGGTAGATGTAATATGAATCTTTCTGAAATCTGGGCACGAGAATTGACAGATCAGATGCTAATATCTTGGGGCAACTGCTCCGATGTGCACAATTATAGAGTTTCCTTATTTTTGAAACTTTCTTTCCTTCTGTAATGACTTCCTTTCTCCCCTCCTTCTTTCCTGACGGCCCAAATTTTATTTTGTCCGGGAGCAAAAAAAATGTTTCTCATTTTCCTTCCCCGCTCAAAGGACTTCCTTTGATTTTCTTTAAGTGAAGGTAACTAATTGGGATGCATTTGAGACCAAAGGGTTGCTGGAATTTGCTGCATTTTTTTTTTTCATTTCTGCAAATTAAAACATCTTTCCGTTGTCTGTCTGTCTGTCTGTCTATCTCTAAAATTCTCATGTTTGTTCCTTCACGTTTATTCCTGAATATCTCTTCTCTAATCAGCTGTTTTAACCCCTGGCTCACTCCCAATCTAGAATCCAATCTCCTCTCTTTAGAAGCTGTGAACTTGTAGATGTTGTGAATTGCAATATTCAGAAGCCTGGATCTGTTTTAAGGCAATTACAATGGCTTTACAACAGGCTCCAAATGGCAACATCGCCACCTAGTGACCGGTCTGGGATGCTGGTTTTGCGTTGCTGAATTATTACAATTTCCCCAAAGTTAGATACACTCCCTGTTCTGAAAAGGACCTTGTCAATGGCCACACTTACTTGAGGTGTACCTCAAATGTACCTCCAAAGCACCTGAGGGCAGGACAAGAAGCAATGGGTGGAAACTAGGAGAGAAGCAACTTAGAACTAAGGATAAATTTCCTGACAGTTAGAACAATTAACCAGTGGAACAACCTGCCTCCAGAAGATGTGAATGCTCCAACACTGGAAGTTTTTAAGAAGAGATTGGACAACCATTTGTCTGAAGTGGTGTAGGGCTTCCTGCCTAAGCAGGGGGTTGGACTAGAAGACCTCCAAGCTCCCTTCCAACTCTATTATTCTATTCTATTCTATTCTAAATGTACTTTTTGGTTGTTTGCTTTTAGAAGCAGAAGTGAAATCCAGGGATGAAATCCAGCAGGTACTGACAGGTTCTGGAGAACCGGTAACGGAAATTTTGAGCAGTTCGGAGAACCGACAAATACCACCTCTGGTTGGCCCCAGAGTTGGGTGGGAATGGAGATTTTGCAGTATCCTTCTCCTGACACACCCACCAAGCCACGCCCACCAAGCCACACCACTACGCCCACCAAGCCACGCCCACAGACCTGGTAGTAAAAAAAAATTGGATTTCACCACTGGTGAAATCATCAGGATATCTCAACAGCAGCTCCAAAATTAACTATCAGGAATTAATTTAGTCTATTACCGTACAGCACTTCTGGATGTCAGCAACTTACAAGATGTGAGGCTATCAACTCCCTGAATTCTCCCAGCCAGCCGTGGAATTCTGGGAGTTGACATCTGCATATCTTAAAACGATGATGAGGTTGTGAAACACGGATCTATTAAAACAAAAACCAAAAAAAAGTATCTCAATAGGTTTGTGCTTTGTGGGCATCCTTGATGTGTGAAAAAGAATATTGTGTCTCTAGATTTTAAATCATAACACTGCAAATCTATGGGAACAGAAAATGGCTGGCTGGGGTATTCTGGGAATTGAACATCTTAAAATGGCTAAGGTTGGGAAACACTGGTATACAGGAACCCCTTGCCAATTGTTTGTGAAACAATTTGTGTTTATTTCAGCCAGTTATGACTCAGTTTGGATGGCAGAGAATTCCCTTTTGAAATGTACTACAAAGGAAGAGCGTTTGAAACAACGTGACTTGGCACTTATAGATTCAAAATGAACTCTCCTCACCTTCTTGAAAATAAGGATTTCACAGAGGTTCCAAACTTTTGGGGGGGGGGGGTGTCAATGCTAGGCAGGCACCCACCATTCTCTAACTCTTTTCTTTTGATGCGTAAGAGGACACCATCACCTCTTCACCTATTCTTGCATTCAAGAATTGACTGTCGGGACTGGACATCAATAGATGGGTCAAGATGGCATTTCAAAGCACTGCAATTTGTTAGATGGGGACTTTTCTGTTGCTTTGAGAGAGGTAGATTAAAGCTAAGAGGAAGAAAATCTCTTAAAAGTCCGGAATCAAACAGGAAAAATCATACATTCTCTCGTTGGGAAGATTGAGTGGATCTTTCATCATCTAGTTATCCGTTCTGTGGGATCTATCAACAGGACAGAATCTCTGGGTGAGACATAAGCCGGTTCGATGGCATTGAAGTCCACATTCAAAAGTTTGGGCCGATTTTGAGTTCTCCCAAAATTCTTCAACAAATGAGATGTCATCCAAAAAACATAAATAAAGGAAAATAAAGAAACTGGTGAAGAATCAACCGTTTATATCGACCATGAAGTGCACAGCTTCAAGTCAAATGCGTGATGGTAATTATGAACTGACAAGTGTTGGTACCAAATTATTTCAATGTTTAGGGCAGAAGAAATAGTTACTTCCCCTCAATTCCGAAAAGATAAAAGGAAAGCTCACTCTCTTATCCATTATTAGGAAATCTACACTGGCACCCCAGTCAACCGGATAAAAAGCAACATCAATCTTTAAATCTGAGTCTTGGACAACTTAAAAGTCTGCGTATCGCTTTGTATCGTTGGCTTTAATAGAGGTTTATTTATGGACGGTTGAAAGCAAGCCATCTATTGATTGACTTCCTGTTCTGGGCTTGGATAATATGGAAAACTCTGATTTAGTTAAACTGATCTAAAATGGGGAAATTGTGATTAAAGTTAACCAGGATCGCAACTATTGTATGGTCTAAACATGTTAAAATAAACTAATGACATGGCTTAGCGTCAGAGGTGGGTTTCAGCAGGTTCTGACCGGTTCTGGAGAACCGGTAGCGGAAATTTTGAGTAGTTCGGAGAACCGGTAGTAAAAATTCTGACTGGCCCCGCCCCCATCTATTCTCTGCCTCCCAAGTTCCAGATGATTGGGAGGAAATGGGGATTTTGCAGTGACCTTCCCCTGGATTGGAGAGGGAATGGAGATTTTACAGTATCCTTCCCCTGCCACGCCCACAAAGCCACGCCCACAAAGCCATGCCATGCCCACCAAGCCACACCCACAGAACCGGTAGTAAAAAAATTTGAAACCCACCACTCCTTAGCGTGGCTTATGAGAACATCCAGAGAATGTCCAGCAAAGGCAAGCTTTAGCCGGAAAATATGGCCTTGATCCAACCTCAGAAAAACTTTCTTTGTTCTTCCAATTAATTTAGCTTCTACTTAGCGTGTGGCAAATCTACAATTAGCCCTGAAATGAGACCAAAAAAAAAGGAGAGGTTCTTCTCGAATAAACGAAGGGAAGATCCCAAAGAGACCATCCAGATGGCTTTGTCAATGTGCTTCCTGTTGTATCCATTTCCGTTTAATTACTCCACTGTTAGCTTGATTAAAGCAATTCCATGGGTCTAGTATTCTCCACCGGGGTAGGGAAGCAATGGGGCAGAAAAAGTTGTCGGGGAGGTATTTTCTGCAGAGGGAAGGGATGCAAAACTGCCATAAAGTTTGACATTTGAGCCGCATCTCATAGGGTCTTTAACATTTGGAGAAAATGGGAGTTATAAATCAACTGGATACGCCTTTTTAGAAGAGTGTAACACCATAAAACAATTAAAATGTATCAGGACACATTTTCCTTTTGGAAGACGAAGGCTTCCTAATTTCCATTTTAAAAAAAAAGTAGTAATAGTAAGGAATCAATAAAACCAAGTTGAAAAAGATCCTTCAGATACTGAAGGGTTCCAAAACTCAGATCTTTCTTCTGTGTGCTTCCTCTTGGCACTTTCTTAAAACAGCAGTTCGAAAACACGTAAAAAAATGCAAGTGGAAAAACAGGGACCACCTTTGGTGGGAAGGGAACAGCGTTCCGTGCACCTTTGGCGTTGAGTCATGCTGGCCACATGACCATGGAGACGTCTTCGGACAGCGCTGGCTCTTTGACTTTGAAATGGAGATGAGCACCACCCCCTAGAGTCAGGAACAACTAGCACATATGTGCGAGGGGAATCTTTATCTTTACCTTAAGATATGATTTATCCTGGCTGGAATATCTGCTAGTCCAACACACTAACCAATAAACAGAGCTACAATGGGTGGGTTTTTGCAATTTGCTAAGCCCAAAATAAACCAGGACAATGAAAATTTAACCTCACACCTGCCAGTACCAATTAAGTGACTGCTTCAAAACTTTCAGAGTCAGCTTGATGTCAGCGTTCCAAGTAATGCACCCATAGAAAACAGAACTCCGAGGCAGGCAGGTTCCTCATTTTATTGCAGGGGTCTCCAACCTTGGCAACTTTAAGTCTTGTGGACTTCAACATCCAGAATTCCTCAGCCAGCTCTGCTTAAGATTTTCTTTACACCACGTCAGCCTTTGTACTTCCTTGCTTAAGCAGACTCATTGTTCTTATTAATGAGCCTCACCACTGTTGTGTCATCCAAAAATTTAATAATTGGGTTGGTGTTATACAAAACCATAAAAAAGCGAAAGTTAGAATATTTCGGACATGTGATGCGACACCTGGAAAACTACGCCATACTTCCTTTAATCCTCCAGGGAAAGATTGAAGGCAAACGAGCTCCAGGCAGAAGAAGAAGATGATCGTGGCTTCAAAATCTAAGGGACCAGTTTGGACAAAACTCAGCAGCATTTTTTCGTGCGGCTGTTGATCAAAATAGGATCGCCAACGTCCGATGATGGATATGGCACAAGAAGAAGAAGAAATTGCAAGTCATAAATACGAGCCAGTTGCAAGTGTCTGGATTTTGATCACGTGACCACAGGGATGTTGCAAGTCGTTAAGTGTGAAAAATGGTCATAAGTCACGTTTTTCAGTGCTGTTGTAACTTCAGTCACTAAATGAACGGTTGCAAGTCAAAAACTTCCTGTCTATACAGGAAACAGAAGCCTGCTTTCCTATGTCATAGCGTTAATGTTAGCAAAGTTTTGTTCTGCTTTTTCTAGTTCTCTTCAAACTGCAAAAGAATGGTATAAAAGTCAACTGTGGAAGACTTTATTGTGCATTAAAGAAGCCTCAGGGAACATAATGGAGAGTAGTAAGATTCCTTCATGAAGCTTTGCATCCCAAGAGGTTCTATTAAATACTTCCTAGCTCTTTCCACTTCCTTAAAACGCAACCACCCTTGAGATTTAAGCCTCGTTGTTCAAATTCCCAAATCATTTACAAGCCTATGTGTCTTTAGCTTGCTCTTGGGAATGTAAGCATACAAGTTAAGAGCTAAATTGCAGGATGAGCTGATAATTAATCCCTGGTAACATTTTTTTTTTACAGCAGGCTGCAGAACATGATGGATGAGGGGCTGATAATAAAAACTCAATGACGGCATGTTGACCAGTAGCAAATTAGCCACTGCTGGAAAGCAGGGTGATTGCCTGCTAGGAGTTTCCATTGTGATACACAGAACATTTATAGAGCCATTGTGAGTTGATGCCCTGATAGGAACTCATGCTTGAGCAGGGGACTGGACTAGAAGACCTCCTGAGCCCCTTCCAGCTCTATTCTGATTCTAATTTTTCAGCATACTGAAAAGCAGAGACATCACTCTGCCAACAAAAGTGTGTATAGTCAAGGCAGATGGTTTTCCCAGTTGCAATGTATGGCTGTGAAAGTTGGACCATAAGGAAGGCTTAGCGCCAAAGAATTGAGGTCTTTGAATTATGATGCTGGAGAAGATTCCTGCAAGTCCCTTGAACTGCAAAGCAATCAAACCGGTCAGTCCTAGAGGAAATCAACACTGACTGCTCCTTAGAAGTCCAGATCCTGAAGATGAAACTCAAATACTATGGCCACCTAATGAGAAGGAAGGACTCACTGGAGAAGATTCTGGGAAAGATTGAGGGGAAAAGAAGAAGGAGATGACAGAGAACGAGGTGGCTGAATGGAGTCACTGAAGCAGTCGGCGTGAGCTTAAATGGACTCCAGAGGACGGTAGAGGACAGGAAGGTCTGGAGGAACATTGTCCACGGGGTCACGATGGGTCGGACACAACTTCTTAACTAACAACAATAACAAAAATTTCAGGATGTATTTCAGCACCATGGATAGCGCCCTGATTAGAAGTGCTGCTCCATTGGGTCATAAGCGAATCTTTCACCCAATCAACCACCTCTTTAAATTGGATTTGGCATATTTATCCACCTACCAAGTCCCTTCTTGAGGGCTTGGCAAAGGCAGACTTTGTCATTGGAGGGGGGTTAAAGGACGCAGATTGTAAACTGTTCCAAGGAAAGCTGCGTTATTGCTATTATAGTGTGACACAAGATTCCCGGCCTGACAGTAAAATTCTCCAGCTATCTCAGGCAGCCAATGCGAGGCCAAGTTGCTGCCAGGAAAGTAATGGCACACAAATCTTAGTACAAACAAGATACAAAAAATAAGTTAAAATTCAGGGCCTGCGTTCTGTAATTGTAGACAGCTGTGCACTAGAGGGCAGTATATGATCTACGAGTGGATTTAGATTTAAACTTCCAAGAGTTGAGAAGCACCAAGGAGGAGGTCAGTCAAGGAGAAAGCAGTTGATTCTTTCTACTGCCCGAAGTAACAACCTTCGTTACTAAGTAATGGAGAAACACGCAGAATAGACCTGGTTGAACTTCCAAATCAAAAGTGCTTGTGATAGTATCCATAAAGGGAAAAACCCGACGGCCTACAGAACAGGACCTCTGCTTTCTCTCTCATGAGAGGGATTAAAAAAAAAAAAAATTTGTCCAGCTAGGAATCAGCATGAAGGAAGGGTTAAGCTTTTCTCTGAATGCTGAAGACCCTGATGCAAATCAGGGGAGCTATACAGATGGATGGATTTATAATTGCCTTTTGGAAGCGGCCGACATGATGGGGGTTTTATTGGACGAGTAAATCCATCTTCCTGTTGGCTCTACGGTGTCCATGAGATGCCTTACCAGGCTGAATGCTAACGAAGCCATTAGCTTGCTGACATTTAAAAATAAAATTAGAAAGGATAAATCTCCCAAGGATCTTTTGACAGGGAATACGGCACCTTCTCTGCCGCGGAGGGAAAGGAACACACACAATCTGAGAGTTGCGTTAATATCTAGGCCTGATATCAGGGGTGGGCTGCTGGGGATTCGCAGGGGTTTGGGAGAACCTCTAGCTAAGATTCTGTGCAGTTCGGAGAAACCCCAAATCCCACTCCTGGCTGGCCCTGCCCTCCCTCCCCTCCCCTCCCCTCCCAGGAGTCCCCACGTGGCCAGTTTTGGATGCAGGTAATGGCAGGGCACACATGGAGGCTCAGGGAGAGCAAAAAACAGGCTACCGGAAGTTTGGGAAGGCCGGAAAGGGACCCATTTCTGGCCTCCAGAGCCTGGGGAGGCCGTTTTCACCCTCCCGGAGGCTCGAGGAAAGCCTCCGGAGCCCAGGGAAGGCAAAAACGCCCCCCCCCCCATGGTGCAGGAGGCCGACTAGGCCACGCCCACCCAGCAACAGGGCAGAGAACCCCTTGCTAAAATTTTTGAAGCCCATCCCTTCCTGATATCCATTTTATCCAAAGGCTGTGTGTTCCCTAGGAGGGGGGAGGCTGGGAATTGGAGAGGGGGGACAAATCAGTGGGAATATTTCAGAAATGAAGAGGCGGAAGGAACAGGCTTCCTGCTACGAATCCTCTAGCATCATTGATCTGTAGAGTTTGTAAAAAAAAAATGCAAAACTGCACCCATGTTCCTAGTACGCCGATGTCAGCCCGTTGCTACTGCACACAAGCAACTTTTTTTGCTGAAAAGTGCAAAAAAAACCTATGCCTTATGGTCCCCTGTGGTCTTGAAACAGAAAACCTATATTCTTAAGATCGAACCATGTTGGGTTTTTTGGGGGAGAAAAGGTTTCTCTTAACATCATCTTTTCTTTCGAGAAAGAGCTTTTCTGTTCAGAGAATAAATCATCATCATTTTTTTTTTGGAAGCAGAACACTTGCAATAAATTGCTTGGGATATACAAAATATCCATTAGTAACAAATAAGTGATTAATTGGTCAGCCTTTGAATGCAAATCCCTATCCGTGCAGCACTTCATCTTTATACAGGTTTCGAAAAGTCCCCAAAATATACTGCAATATTTCATCTTGTCGTAATATCACCAGAGGAAGGTCATTTGGGGGCTGAAGAAGTATTCTTTACATCTTTTGTGTTTGGGTATAAAAAGGAGATCCAGGTACAAGTGCAACTGTGGCTTTTGCACTCGAGTCTTTAGCTATTAATAAAAGTTTCTGTGCCTCAGCTGTTCAGCATAAACAAAGGCTCAAGATTCTGCTGATGAAAAAGTATATTGGGGTTATTTTTCCCCCTGTTGGGGAAAATTTTGGATAACTTTATCGATACTGTCTGTTGGAACAAATTACAGGTCGTCCTTGACTTACGAATGGTCACTTAGCAAGCATTCAAAGTTACGACGGACCCCCCAAAAAGGGGACTTTTGATGGTTGTCCACCCAGTCATTATCACCATTCTTTGGGAGCTTGGCAAAGTGGCCACATTTACAGCATTTTGTCCTGTGGTCACTTGACAGCATTTTATGACAGTTTTGCCCCAAACTGTGACTCGTTTCTGGTTTTTGACAAAACTGCTCCCCTCGTCAACCATGAATTTGATTAAAAACTCCGGTGTTTGCTTTATGGCCACCACAAAAAAAAAAAAAAAAAAAGTCAAAAAATCGGGTTGGCCACATGTCCAACTTGTTTTGCAACTATTGCAATTTACAACCGTAGTGGGCAGGCTCCATTACGGTCGTAACTCGAGGATTTCCTATAATTTATTTTGAGTAATTCGGTATTTACACTTCCAGCTTTCCAAGAAAAGAACGAAATTGTTCATCAAATGATGATTTGGAATATCAATACTCCGCTGTTTCTGAAAATACTCTTACAGGAGAAGGGTTTTTACTGCTCCTTACATCCTGTTTACTGCTACTTTTTAAAGCCGAGTGCACTTCTTGAGAACTTCTGCTCCGGATTCATCTCCTGGAAAATGTTCATGAAGCTCTCCAATTTCTCAGCAAAACCTTTAGCCAGGTTGTCCCAAAGGAACTTTTCCAAAAGGCAACAGGGCTTTCTTGGCTGTTTTTTTTTTTTTCCCTTGAAAAGTTTTCGCTTCTCATCCCAGGAGCTTCTTCAGTTTTGCAGAATGTACAGAATTCTGTAAAAGGAACTGCAGAACTGAAGAAGCTTCTCGGATGAGAAGTGAAACGTTTTCAACAAAAAAAAAAAAAAAAACCAAGAAAGATCCAGTTTGTATTTTTTGGGGGAAAAAAGGTCCTTTGGGACAACCATGACTTGGATAACTGAGAATCTCCATAAACCTAAAGACTATCCGGACAGCAACCCAATTGCAACAGGATAAGCAAGCAACTGCCGTACATTTAATTGCCACACTTGGGACATATAGGAATGCTTTTCAACCACACACTTTAAAAACCCTCCAAAAATCAAAACTAAGAAAAATAACTTGCCGGAAACTCTACTTTGCAAATCAGCATTGGCCATCCAGATGCTTCAGGGAAGCTCAGAAGCAGATGGAAAAGCAAAACCCTCCTCTGGTTTGTCCAGAGCCGGTAACGTTAAGTGCCTCTAAAGTTTTGATAGATCCTGAAGGCGCCAATTCCCCTTTCGCAGCCATTAAAGCCTGCAATGATTGGCCCGGAGGGAAATAGAACTTAATTGCGCAGTAAATAAAGTGCTCTTTTATTTTCTCAGCCCAAAACCTGCCTCCGAACCACCACTTGTGCGTCAAGCAAACTGGAAAAGAGGCTCCAATTACATCATCTACAGTATAGAGAAATATTTAGTGCCATTTCAGCATTTTATTTAGACATGTTTAAGAGCAGGGTCAGAAAGATCTAAGGCTGGTTATACAGGGTATTATTTCAAACCGTCTCCCTCTGCTTTTCTTATAACACAACTAGGATGACTTCACAGACAGGTCAAAAAACGATTATTCGGATGTCAGCAACCATCACAAGTGTCACGAGTGTCATTGTTTAAAAATAATAATAAATGGCTCCTATGGTTAAAGTGCAGCTCTTCAGCTGTGACTGAATGTGATCATTTCCACCAAGTCTTTCTCTTTCTACTCTGCTCCATTAAGAAATATACAGCAGAAATTTTCCAGGGAGAGAGAGGTGGCCCAATTATCCCTGTAACATTTTTCCCATGCAACCCAGGAAATTTGCTGTTCACATTTCTCTCAGAGCAGACCCATAACTACCTATTAAAGGAACAGGAATCAAGTAGAAAAGCAACCTAGAACTAAGGAGAAATTTCCTGACAGTTAGAACGATTAATCAGTGGAACAACTTACCTCCAGAAGTTGTGAATTCTCCAACAACTGGAAGTTTTTAAGAAGACAACCATTTGTCTGAAATGCTATAAGGTTTCCTGCCTAAGCAGAGGGTTGGATTAGAAGACCTCCAAGGTCCCTTCCAAATCTTTGTTGTTCTATTCTATTCTTTAGGGATACAGTTTTCTTTCCGTATTTTTGTGGGATCAAGCACAAGATACGGCAAACTTCTTTGTTCAGCCACTGCCGGTGTACAAGGGAACAAACACACACACCAGAGGGCATAAAAGAGCTAAAGACCCAAACTTGGAAGAAAGAACAGAGTCCCGAATCAAGGAAAATGTCTATTTCCATCCCAGCGAGATCTACACAATGGAGCCAAGGACCCACCGTTTGTTTTTCTTAATGTTCCTAACCTGAAACAAACACACCCGGGAGAGGGTCCCTTCTGAGCTCTGGCAAGTTTATTCTGCAGCTTTAGGAGCTAGGCAGTAATGGTCTAATCCGCTCATGTCCTCAGCAGTTTAGCACTCCGAACACAAGACTTTTCTGTAAGAAGGCCGCACAGAGTAACTTGAGGGAGAATTTTAGCACGTTTTCAACAATTGTCCATGTTTACCTTGAGCTAAAACTATACATGTTCCTGAGGTTTAGAATGGCGACTCCAGTGGCATCGACCTCCATTGCTGCACACACTTATCACAATTCCATCGAACTCTGGATTAAAAAATACTAGACTTCCCTCTTCAACGATTACTAAAGCCATCAGAGGGAGATTTTATTTGGACACCGCAGAACCAAAAGTGCATTTTCAGCCGTGATTTTATAAAGTCGCATTTCGGGCATTAGAACAGCTTCAATATTAGATGCATCTAAGCAGTCATTTTGCAGCTACTGAGATGTAAAAGCCAACTGGCACTCCAAGGACAGAAGCCCACTGGTCATCTTTGAAAGAAAATGTGCATTTTATTATAAATCCAAGGAACTGGTCTCCATGGTTAGAACTATCAATAGTCCTGCTTAAGGGGTACCCAGCCAATAACAAAATACTGCTACCATGCCAATATTATTGACAATTTACTTCAAAATGATTAACCATTCAAATTTTTCAATTATCAATGTCCTCAAATCAATAATAGAAAATGAAGAAGAGTTACAGCTCAAGTGATCCAAAATGGATTGTTTCCTACGTTAAACTTATTATTAATAGAGTAAGAGATCTGTAAATGACTCACAACACATTTTCATCCTTGTGCACAAAATAGGCTGACGGAAAGCACAACATTATTGACCAAGTAAAAGGAATTACAAAAAAGGAACCAGGAAAAGGAACGTTTTTAACATCCAAATTCACAAAAGTCCACTTGTATAGCATTAGCACTATAGTTGACTCATCAAGCTATCAAATTATGTTTTAATAATTAAAATTAGTATAGAACACCTCAATTCCAAAAAGTGTGTGAAACTCACAATGCACAAGAAGTCAGAATAGAAACTGTTCCAAATCTAGTTATACAAGGTACATTAAGAACACAAGTTCTACAGCCGTAGAAAAACGTTTTTACACACTAGTCGTTGGAAAAATAAAAGAAAACAAAAAATGGTGTCTGGAAACCAGTCTAGGCTTGTAAAAATGTCTCTTTTCTGTGACCATCATAGATTATTGGCAGGCTGTTGAGAGAAAGGTAGAACAATTAGTAAAGATTGTTAGAAGAAAAACCAGTCACATTCCTAAGTGAAATTTTAAAAGGTTGCATCCTCCTAAAAAAGATATAAGTGGGATATTTACCTCATTCAGGCACTTAAAAAGCCCAGTCAGTACTTATTGACATTTCTAGACCAATTTTTGTTCACTTTTAAGTGTGCGCAACTCTCTACTTTTCCCTCCTCTTATAAGCAAATAAAACAAATAGATAACCCTTGACTTACGAGTGTAATTGAGCCTGGCAATTATGGTTGTAATTTGTGACGGCTTGTAGAGTTATGTCCTGACCGGATGTGTTTTTAGGATCTTTTCTGCAATGGTTGTTAAACGAACACCACCGTCCTTAAATGAACCCATGGCAAGGTGTTGCAAACGGCCATAAATGAGGGTCAATTGCTGAGCACCCAAAATGTAGTCAGTTATATGACCATAGGGGAGGAGGGGGCAACGTCATAACTTTGAAACCAGGTTGCAAGTAGCTTTTGTGGGGGGAAGAGTCTGTTGTAACTTACAGCTGGAAGTTGAAGACTATCTGTATTATATCACATGCAGGCTGAGAACCTTTATATTTATTAAATTCCTGTGCCCTCCATGTCTGTTATAAGGTGTGCAGCGGCAGCCAAAAAAGCCAATGCAATCCTAAATTGCATTAACAGAGGAATGCAATCAAGTTCAAGTGCGGTACTAATACCACGTTATAAAGCCTTAGTAACCCCACACCTAGAATACTGCATTCAGTTTTGGTCACCACACTATAAAAAAATATGTTGAGACTCTAGAAAAAGAGCAGAGATGCTTAGGGGACTAGAGGCTAAAACATACGATGAACGGTTACAGGAACTGGGCATGGCTAGTCTAGTGAAGGACCAGGGGAGATTTTTAACCCTGTTTGTGAGATAGTAAGACCCTGATGTTGGGAAAGATGGAAGGCAAAAGGAGAAAGGGACAGCAGAGGATGAGATGGTTAGATAGTATCACTGACACTGTGAAGAGTGAAGAGAAGGACCAGGGGAGACACGATAGACATGTTCCAATGTTTGAGGGGCTGCTACAGAGAGGAGGGGGTCAAGCTGAAGGCCAGACAAGGAATAATGGATGGAAACTGAACATGGAGAGATTCAACCTAGAAATAAGGAGGAATTTTTCTGACAGTGAGAACAATCAACCAATGGAACAGAAGCTGCCTTCGGAAGTTGTGGCAGCTTCATCACTTGAGACTTTCAAGAAGAGATTGGACTGCCATTTGTCACAAATGGTGCAGGGTCTCCTGCTTGGGCGAGGGGTTGGACTAGATGACCTGCAAGCTCCCTTCCAACTCTGTTAATCTGTTAAAGTGACTCCGGGCAGCTTACAAATTATTGAAGTAGGTGAAAAATAATGTAAAAGATTGGTGATCTCAACCCAGCAGCTGAGAGCCATCTCAGTCCTCCCACCCCATTTAATCTGCAGGAACATCGAATCATTTCCGAGTCAAGCTTACTTGAAGTCTTGGTGGTGGCCGCCTTGTTTTCTCCTCCTTCCAGTTCCTCCACTCCGGCCTGGGTCATGAGATCCGCGATGTTCTTCTCCAGGTCGTCAATGCGGCAGCTCATGTCATCAAGTGAACCCGAGTTAAGGAAAAAACCACCTAGAGAAATGAAACTGAAGGGAACCGCCCACCCCCTTTTGACCCTAGATCACGGCATTCCCACCCCCAACCACGTGACTGTCATTTTAGCAAGCCAATGGGGAAGCCAGCAGGAAGTCACAAGACACGTGGCGTTGCGCTTAATGACATGCAGTGATCCATTTAACGACTGCAAGCAGAAGTGACATTGAAAGTCAGTGTGGCCACGACCTCACACTTTTAATGACCACAGCGCTTAGTCATGGATTTGCAATTGTTAAGCGAGGAGCACCTGCACATACATATAGCAAGTTTCTTTGGTTTATGTGCATTATTTAAAAGGAGAAAGTGTCCAACATTTGTCCCAAAGGTGCTTTTTTTTCCCCAAGAGGCAAATGGACTTTCTGGTTTTTCTTTGAAGACGTTTCGCTTCTCATCCAAGAAGCTTCTTCAGCTCTGATTGGATGGTGGGGAATGGAAAGCTGAAGAAGCTTCTTGGATGAGAAGCGAAACGTCTTCAAAGAAAAACCAGAAAGTCCACTTGCCTCTTGGGGGGAAAAAAAGCACTTTGGGACAACCATCACCTGGATGGCGGAGAATCTCCATGCCCGACATTTGCACACCGAGTGCTAAAGCTGTACAACCTTTGGACAACACATTTGGGAAGTGTGATCGGGGACACTCATCCTCTCCTAATGCTGGAGAGGACTTTTTTTTTAAAGAGAGAATGAAACAGAAGCACACGCGTGACATTATTCCTGTGCAATTGTCACAGGGCTGTGCGGCTTTGCTTCAGTGTGTGTGTGTGTGTCCGTCCCCACACATGGGGAGTCTGGCCCAAGGAAACCATGTGGTGAAAATCTTCCTGATCTTGGCTTTTTCTTACTTCCAGGCTCAAAAGGATATTCCTGCCAATGATTTGGTCCGACATGATCTGGAACTTGTCCTGCATTTGTTGCAGGAGGGTCTGCACCTGATTTTTTTTTTGGGGGGGGGGTGGAGGGGAAAAAAAAGAATTTGGTTTTTAAGCAAGAAAGTACACACACACACACACACATACACACATTACAAAACTCAACTGGGTGCCACTGGCTTCCCTTGCAAGTGGGAAGAGGCCTGGCCCCAAACTCTGGGCCAAAAAAAAGAGACCCCCCCCTTAAGCCCCCCCCACTCACCCACCCACCCAGGCGAAGGACAACCTTGGAGAAAGGCAAAGGCCGCATTCCCACAACCCGCATCAACCCGGGAGGCTCTTAACCCGAGTTGGCCGTGTGAACGCAAACCCTGGCTATAAATGGAGACGCTCTTTTGAGCATCCCCACCTCCGTTTCCACGGCAACGGAGACCGCCCGCCCCCGAAGCGCATCGCCTCCCGCCGTATCCAGGGCGACCCCAACGGCCGCGCCCGGTTCCCTAGCAACGCTGCCACCGCCCCTCACCCGTCGCCATGGCAACTCCTCCCTCTCATTTCCCCCCCCCCTTCCCAACCCCACCCCAGGCTCCCCTGCGACCGGGAGGTCCGCTTTTCCGTCCGCGCCGAGGCCGCTCACCACGGCCGTGAGGTCCTGCACGGTCTTGGGGTCCGTCTCCGCCATGTCGGTCCGCTGCGGTTGCTTCGCCTCCCGGTCACCCGTCCAGGCCCGACTCCCAGGCTCTTCTGGCCTCCTCCGCGAGAACGCCGGCCCAACCGCGGACCTCTCGCCGAGTCTCGCGAGAGCGAGGCCCGAGAGTTGCATTGTGGGAAATGAAGTGCTTTCTCCGGTCGGGGACGCTCGCGGGCCTTTTAGGCTTTCTTCACTGACCCGGGGATGGTGGTGGTGGGGGAGCATAAGGACCTGAACCCTCGCACCGCTGTGTCTCTGAGGATGATGTGAATTGTAATCCCAGCGAAGGGTTCCGCCTTGAACCAAGGGGCGGGGGCGCTCTAGCCCTTTGCGCCTCTATTGCACTGGGCCAGTGACCGGAAGTGCCCTTTCAGTAGTTCGACGGGGGGGTACTTGGCCAATCAGCCGTGCAGTCACGTGACTAGACAGTTGCAGGAGCATTCTGGGAAATGCAGTTTCAGTTTGGGCAGAGTATATTTCCCTCCCATCAAACTTGCAAAGGGAGGGATGTTGGACTCCAATGATCATAGTGCTCTGCCAAGAGGGTTTTTTTTGACCCTGTTGTCCCAGAGTTCCAAGCAAAGCACTTGTTTTGGACTACAGCTCCCATAAACCTCAGTCAACATATCATATATCATACCATATCATGTCATAAATTTATTTGTCAAGCATATAGAAGAGGTAAAAGTACAAACATAATTTGAATACATGAAAAGAATAAGTAAAAAGAAATATTAGGACAGGGACAGTAGACCTCTTAGGAATGGGGTGAGGTATTAATAGAATGGCAAGAGTATGGGATCATGGGTATTGTAGTCCACAGCCTTTTCCCTTCCAGACTGTAATCCTATATATGAGATATAAAGATAGGGTTAGGATCTATATATCTCCTTATATGAAAGAGATTGCCTGGTTGAACTAGTTTGGCAATAAATTTAAATATAAAAAGTCATTCAACTCTGGGTATCTGTGTGTGTATATATAAAAATAGATTTATATACACACACACACACACACAAACGTGTGTATATATAAATATAAAATGCAGAATAAAAATTAAACAATATGGTTCTAGGTGCATGAAAATCAGGAGAATTAAATGTTTGTGTGGAGCCAATAATGGATTACTTCCAATCTATGGGATACACGCAACTTCAACTAATAAACTTTCAAATTTTGATGCTTGAAAGCAGTCCATGTTTATTAGACTAGACCACACAAAGTTTAAACACATCATTCTGTTGTATATTTTGAGGACAAACATGGACGCAAAAAGAAACGATTGCAGTGGAAGAATTTGGGGAAAAGATTACACAGAGACTGGCATAAAACTACTCTAAATACATGCTCTGTTTCTTAAACTTTTTTTCTCTCTGCAACCCTTCCCACTTTTACAAATTACGTTAGTTATTTGTTAGTTGAGTGCTGGGAGGATTGCATTGCCTTCATCAAACCACACTTGTTTTCACCCTTTCCTGTATCATTGGCTCCTTGGTGCTCTCTGAGCTTGGTTGCTTCCTTGCAGACATTTCACGACCCAACTAGGGAACATCATCAGTGCTAGAAGAGAGTGCGGTTGCTGTCTGTTTCTATACAAGTGGCATGCCCTGTCAGTGTTGGTGGGTTGATGGCAGAGGTGGTTTTCAGCAGGTTCTGACCAGTTCTGGAGAACCGGTAGCGGAAATTTTGAGTAATTCGGAGAACCGGTAGTAAAAATTCTGACTGGCCACGCCCGCATTTATTCTCTGCCTCCTGAGTCCCAGCTGATTGGGGATTTTGCAGTAACCTTCCCCTGGAGTGGGGAGGGAATGGAGATTTTGCAGTATTCTTCCCCCGCCATGCCCACCAAGCCACACCCACCAAGCCATTCCACGCCAACCAAGCCACGCCTACAGAACCGGTAGTAAAAAATTTTGAAACCCACCACTGGTTGATGGTTAGGAAGAGAGGGAGCATAACTCCACGTCCGGAGACCCAGATTCATTCGGGGCAAACTTTCAGACAAAGATCAAATGGTTGGGAGATCATTAACCAACGGGACATCATTACGAATCAACAGCTCCCAGCAATCTGGACTGGGGTCTTTAGCAAATCTATAGCCTCAAAATGAGAAAGGGAGGGGGGAGAAAGAGGTTGGGGTAGAAGGTTGGAGGAAAGCCAAAAATAATTTGACTAAAGCCAAAAATAATTAATTGGCTGCGTGTAACAGACTGGGAAACAGCCGGTTTGCCCTATGGATAATGTGTTTGGAAAGCAAGCGTCTGGATTTTCGTTTTAGGCCTGCTGAGCGGGCTAAAACTAACGAACATCGAAATCCGACTTGCTTCGTTACAGCTTTGTCTCCATCCTCCCTTCCCCCCCCCCCAGTGATGGATGGCAAGGTTAGGGGATGTCATGAAAAGTTATTGGAGCGGAGAAAGTTTTCTCATGCTTAATGACATCAAGCAGAATGTAGAACACGACGGCCGACTAATTAAAGAGAGGCAAAGTCTCGGGTCAAGGGAAGTTCTTCCGGATGATTTCGCTCGTCTGGGGTGGCGAAAACCTGAGAGCCCCCCCCCCCCCCGAAGTCGGTCACAAGGTTCTTTTTCCAGCACAAAGGTGTGACTGGGGTTGGCGTGGAGCTGATTTCAACACCCCCCCCCCAAAAAAAAGATGCTGAAGGGGTCAGCTTGCAGGGGTGTGAGGAGGAGATCTGATAAATGGCTTCGGAAATGTGCATGTTTTGGAAAGTAGCAGGAGGAAGCATACATTTGCAAGAAATGTATAGAAAATACAGGGGTTTTAGGCAAAGGTATCACCAAGTTGAGATGGGCAGCTTGTTAAAAGTTGTCTCGTTATCTATCTATCTATCTATCTATCTATCTATCTATCTATCTATCTATCTATCCCTCCCTCCCCATCCCTCTATCTATCCCTCCATTCCTCTATCATTTATCTATCTGTCTGTCTGTCTGTCTGTCTGTCTGTCTGTCTGTCTGTCTGTCTGTCTGTCTATCTATCTATCTATCTATCTATCTATCTATCTATCTATCTATCTATCTCTCCCTCTATCTCTCCCTCCATTCTATCATCCATCTATCTATCTATCTATCTATCTATCTATCTATCTATCTATCTATCTATCTATCTATCTATCTTCCTTTTTCCAATACTTACAAATGAATACCTTCAGCTAGAGTTTGGCAATTGATGCTATTTCCTACTGTTCTAAAAATGGGAAGCCTGCTCTAAATTAGATTTCTTTTCAAATTACTGTACAGGGACAGCTGAATTAATGCATTTTAAAGTGAATTTCAGTGACTCGCTCTCAAAACTGCAGGCTGCAAAGTCAAAGGACTTTGGGATGTGTCAAGATAATTCTAAAGCCTGAATCTCTGGTCTCCCTTCTCTGACAGCAATTAGCCCTGCCAAAAAGTATCTCCCCTATGTTTAATATTTGTAATAGGATTTTGTTCTTGTGTCCCCGCTGCAGATTTGATTCTCTGGCTTTCTCCCTGCCTCTCTAAAGGTCAGGTAAGTTGTTAGTTGCGAAGTCGTGTCTGACCCATCATGACCCCATGGACCACGTTCCTCCAGGCCTTCCTGTCCTCTACCATCCCCTGGAGTCCATTTAAGTTCACACCGACTGCTTCAGTGACTCCATCCAGCCACCTCGTTCTCTGCCGTCCCCTTCTTCTTTTGCCCTCCATCGTTCCCAGCATTAGGCTCTTCTCCAGGGAGTCCTTCCTTCTCATTAGGTGGCCCAAAGCATTTGAGTTTCCTCTTCAGGATCTGGCCTTCTAAAGAGCAGTCAGGGTTGATCTCCTCTAGGACTGACCGGTTGGATCGCCTTGCAATCCAAGGGACTCGCAGGAGTCTTCAGCTGAAGAGGTTGTAGAAAAAACTCTTTTAAAAGGCTCTGACGATGCCAGCTGAGCCGCACTATCATCAGAGGCTTTTTTTTAACTTTTAAAAGCATTTTTTCAGCCAAAGAAAAAATGCTTTTAAAAGTAAAGAAAAAAGCCTCTGATGATCGCACGGCTCAGCTGGGTATGGGAGGGGAGGGGGGGAGCAGGGATTTTTGCTACCGGTTCTCCGAACCATCTGCCGCCATCGCTACCGGATCGGGTGATCCGGTCTGAACCGGGAGCATTTCACCCCTGGGTCAAGGACAGTTAAGTGACCTGGGCATTTTCTGAGGCTAAATCCAGGAAAATAATCCTGCCTAGCATTTCTCTCATGGAGAACTTTCAACAACATCTTAAGGAAGAGCAGGGTTTCCTTCAACAGTGAAAATGCCTGTTTCAGAAAAACAGGAATAAGAATGAACTGTTATCATTCAAAGCCACATACTTTCTTTCTGGCCCATGGGGAAGAGTTGCAGCAGAGGACTCACGCTGTTCCTTCATCTGCAAAGGAGCCTGTAGCGAGACTTTTTGTATTTCTGCACCATCTGCTAAACAGAAATAAAACAAAGGATCCGATGTGCTCATCAAACGCCACAAATATAGTCGAGCATAAATCAGGGATGAGGGTGGGGGGTGGGGAGCAGATTAGTCTTAGACCCCTGTTTTGCTTGCGGGGAGGGGCTCTTGTCGAGACTCTCCTTTCATCCATCAGGGTGAAATGCAGGATTAGCGATATAGATTGGGAATATTGGATTATTTGCGATGATGTGTTATTGGGAGCTTTTGGGAGGGGTATCTCACACAGGCATAATATTTTAGGAAGGAAGGAAATTAAATAAAATAAGAAGGAAAGAGAGGAAAGAAGGAAGTTGAAATAGAAAGGAAGGAAGGAAGGAAGGAAGGAAGGAAGGAAGGTAAAGGAAAGAAGGAGAGGAAGGAAGGAAGTTGAAATAAGGGAAGGAAGAAAATAAGGAAAAGGAAGGAAAAAGGAAGAAAGGAAAGGAAGGAAGGAAAATGAAATAAAGAGAAAGAAGGAGGGGAAGGAAGGAAGTTTAAATAAGGGAAGGAAGGAAATAAGGAGAAGGAAGGAAGTTGAAAGAAGGAGGGAGGGAGGGAGGAAGGAAAATGAAATAAAGAAAAAGGAGGGGAAGGAAGAAAGTTGAAATAAGGGAAGGAAGGAAATAAGGAGAAGGAAGAAATAAGAAGGGAGGGAGGGAAGGAGGAAAAGAGGAAAGAAGGAAGTTAGTTTAGCAACATTATTCTCAATATTTGTGGAAAATTCATGGAAAAGTCCTAGTGGCTTCACGTTCAAAAGAAATCCCAAATGACAAAGATGTTCATTTGCTTATGGCACAGAAGACAATTGTGTGCTTTTACTCTCTCTGCCAATCTAGAGGTTTCTTTGCTTCTCAAACCAGAGGAACCTCTAGATTACATCACTGTTCCCATGTACTTCCTGCTGAGGATTGTGGGAAAAACACATCACCATTTCTCTGCGGTTTCTCTGAGACCTCTGCAAAGAGAAAGCAGGGTTGGAGGTCACGTGAAACTCGGGGGCCGCTGGTCGAGGGTCTCTGCCCTACTTGCATCCTTGCTTGAGGCAATCACTAATTACAAATGATGATTTGCCCATCGCTTTAATGAGTGGTTTCCTTCCCCTTTGCAGCTTCCTCTGAAATTTTTCCACAGCAAAATTGGATTATTATTTTTTTGCGGTTGGAGATTAAAGGAGACAAAAAGAGCGGATTCAACGTGCTGAAGCTTCTCCCCATCCTGGGAACCGAAAGAGGGATCAGACCAATTTAGAAAGGCTATTCAAGGAGTAATTAATAGGAAATGTTGGTTACTAACTAACCCCCGGCTGTGCTCAACAGGAAAGCAATAAAACCAGCAGAATCTACCGTTGGCATCGGGGGGGGGGTCTTGTTAGCGCTTAGCTCCATACTGCAAATGGCAGCACTGTGAGTGTGTTTTCTTACTCACTCACCCCCAAACACAACAAAATCAACCCTGCGAGATTACAGATACTTTTCCACTTACGACCGGCCACTTAGCAACTATTCAAGGTTACGAGGGACCTCCCCCAGGCTTCGAACCTATTTAATCTCGATTTGATTTGTCAAAACTAAGGGGCATCGGAATCAGTGGTGGGATTCAGCCGGTTCGCGCGAACCGGTAGCGGCGACTGCGGTATGCCCTCCCACCAGCCCGGACGTAATGCCGTCTTAGTTCACCACGTTTTGGAGGCTGTGGGCATGCACAGAAGGTGCGCGCATGAGCAAAGAGCCTGCGCGGAAGGCTGACCATGCGTGGAAGGTGGCATACATGCTTAAATTTGCGAACCGGTAGGGAAGGTAAGTGAATCCCGCCTCTGAATTCAGAATGTCTTCAGATGAGATGAACAAGTTTGTTGAACGGTGTGTCTCTCTCTCTCTCTAGAAATAATTGACCAAAGAAAAGCTTGCTTGCCTTCCAAACTCTGTTGGGCCAGGTTTTCAAGGTGAGCCAACTTAAGAAACCGAGACTACCAAGATTCCAGAAATTATAGGGTACATAACAGAGTCTTGAAGGCCTCTAAAGACCTCTGCTGCCTTTTTGAGGACATGTTCCAAGGCAGAACTGTTTGGAGGCTCTTTCTCCTGCTTTTTTTTTCTTTTTTCTTTTTCTTTCCTAGGCTGAGTAATGGTGTCTTCTCACCCACTTCCTTCTCAAGGCCAAAGTTAAATTTTTCTGCATGCTGGCAACCCTCAACTCCACTTCTGGACGTCTTGCCCAAGAAGAAAGAGGCAGAGAAGAACAAGAATCGCCACAGCTGAGAAGAAAACAAGAGGTTGTCCCTGCAAACAGAAAGTGGAGACAGATAGACAGACAGACGGATGGATGGACAAGGCAGACAAACAGAAATGCATACACATATTTTTGGTTTTGAAACCATTTCCAGCTGGGAGATTTGAAGGATTTGAGGGATTTGGGGGGGAGATTAAATTTTGACCTTCCTTCCCTGAGGCTTATGTGATTTTCAGTTTCTCCTTGATCAGATTCATGGGCTGTTTTTCGAGAAAGAGACGTTTTTGCTTTGTTGTCAGGATTTCAAGAGAGATTCCACGCCTGCCAGTGGTTGGAAGACAACAAAGAGAGGGCTTCAAGATTTCCACATCCCTTCGGTTCAGCCTTCCATCTTGGACACATCTGGAAATGAAGGAGGAGAATGCAGTGGAGAGGGCAGGATAAAAACCGGACTGCAAGCAAAAATTTACAGAAAACACTTCTGGGAAAACTCCATGAATTCATTATGCCACCACACTGACCACCTGAGAAGATCCAATGGTCCATATACTCAGATTTTGATGATCTTATTTTGAAGTCCATAAAAAAAGCCAGTTCTCCCCATCCTTCAGGTTGCTTGACACAATACAGATAAACTAGATGGACCACCACCTCCTCCTCCTCCTCCTCCTCTTTCTCCTCCTCCTCCTCCTCTTCCTCCTCCTCCTCCTCCTCAACTTCCTGTTGGTAGCCCTTCTGTTCCTGGTGCTTTGTCTTTGGGTGGACCTCTTTAGATCTCCAAAGCAGGGGTGAAATTCAGCAGGTTCTGATAGGTTCTGGAGAACCAGTAAATACCAGTTTTGAGTAGTTCGGAGAATCGGCAAATACCACCTCTGTCTGGCCCCAGAGTGGGATGGGAATGGAGATTTTGCAATATCCTTTCCCCAAGAGTGGGGAGGGAATGGGGATTTTGCAATATCGTTCCCCTGCCACGCCCACCAAGGCACGCCCACCAAGCCACACCCACAGAACCGGTAGTAAAAAAATTTGAATTTCACCACTGCTCCAAAGTCTTCCTCGTGGGATGTGGAACTTAGCAAGATGGTGAGCTTCTATCTCCATCAGCCTTCCGTGAGTTCCAGATGACCACTTGAGCCTGGAACATCTTCCTATGTTAACTTGAATGTTTCAATCTAGCTGGATCTTGGCCAGGCTCCACCGAAAGCTTTCGGCAGTCCAGATCCTGGTTTGAAACGCTACCTTCTCCATCGATTCCACTGAAATCGGAAACTTTCCGCTTCGTAACAAAAACAGCAGCAGGAGTCTGAAATTTCTCCTAGCTTGGGCACAAAGGAAGAGGTACAATAAATTACAGTAATTCAACCCATCTGTTTTGTTTTCTTTTTAATTCTCTGGAGTGCTCAATAAATTTAAGTAACCGGGCTTAGGTAATCATTGAGCCCACTCACTGCCATTTTACAGACCAACCCAAGGAAGGCTGGATTTTATCAAGCTTCTTTGTGTCATCAGTTTCTGATCCAAAATGGAGGCCAGGTAGGACATCTGAAAACCAGGATGGGTTACCCAATGTTTCTTATCCCAAAACTCTCCCAGTTTTGGAAAATCCCAGAACACGATTGATTTGCATCTGGCTTAACACACTGAGGAACTCCATGTGAGTTTGTAAACTATGAATCCTGGCTCAGTGCAACATGTGACCCTGGCCTAATGGTTGTTAATAAAGAGTTGAGCCCCAAAGATTCCTGCAAATGAGGCAACCAGATTTAAAAGATAAGAAACGATCGACTCTTTTAGGAATATGTTGTAATTTCTTTTTCTTTTTTTAAAAAAATCCGTGTTAACACATAAGGTCTCTTTGAAGTGATGCAACAATGCAAACCAACAATCTAGGGCAGTTTGCCAAGATGCCAAAACTGTTCTTTTAATTAAGCCTGGTGATGAAATGATATGAACGGTGGTTCTTTGCTGACCCAATCCTTGCTGATTATGACTGCCTGGACCACCAGACAGAATTAAATCACGTTAAGTACAAAATGTTCTTTTCAACATGTTGCTTCCTTTTTTGGAACGAAGAAAAACGATATACCCCCAGAGAAAGCACACGAAAGATGAAATCGAAGAAAAGGAGGAACAAACCGGGACTCAGCTGGCTGGATCGAATCGTGCAAGGAGAAACCTCAAACAACTTTAACTGGCTTCTGACCGCTTTATCTTTAATCATAGAACCCAGAAGATGGAATCATAGGCTGGAAGGGACCTCGGAGGTCTTCTAGTCCAACCTCCTCCTCAGGGGTGGGTTCTAAATATTTTTACTATCGATTCTGTGGGCGTGGCTTATTTTGTGGTCGTGGCTTGATGGTCATGTGACAATTATTTAGGATGTAGCAGAGGTACTGGTCTACCAGGCTTTTAACTGCTTGCAGAGCTGTACCGATCTACCCATTTGTTCTTGGAGTGTCCTGGTCTATCCATTTGTTTTTTGAGCATCCTGGTCTACCACCAAACTGCCTTTTAACACTGATCAGCTGTAGGGCAGCCCTTTGAAGCCCCGCGGCAAAAGTTTAAACAGTTTTTTTTCTTCTAGCCATCAGCTGGGACTCGGGAGGCAGCGAATAGATTGGGGGCGGGGCCAAATAAAAGGTAAGAATAACGCTGGCAGGGCGGGAGGGCCCAGCTCCCGAACAAAGAGAACCAGTTCGGTGACATCATATCGTCACCGCTACCGGCTCGGCTGAACCGGGCTGAACCGGGAGGAACCCACCACTGCTCTTCCTGCTCAAGGCAGGAGATTAGACCATCCCAATCAAATGGTTGCCAGTAAAAAAAAATTGTGTTTAAAAAAAACAAACAAACCTCCAGGGATAGAGATTTTCAAAAATAGAAGCCTGTTTTGACTTCAGTAGTGAGAAGTGGTCCTTTGAGCTAAATTACTTGCAATTCGCATGCAAAGTGTCTTTTACATCAGCCACAAGTACCGCTGGAACTCGGCTCCTCCATCAAGAGATTGATAGAAAATGTGAATGAAAATAGAGGCATATTTAATTGGGCTTCTACCCTGTTTCCCCAAAAATAAGACATTCCCTGATAATAAGTGATGCTTGACAACTGACTCACATTTATGACCGTTGCAGCGTCCCGGGGTCACGCAATCCCCTTTTGCAAAGTCAAGGGGTAAGCCCGATTCGCTGAACAACCATGTTATTAGCTTAGCAACTGCCGTGATTCACTTAACAACGGCGGAAAGAAAGATGGTAAAACGAGACACAACTCACCGAACCACCGTCTCGCTTAGCAAAATAAATTTGTAGCTCAGTTGCGGCCGTAAGTCGAGGACTACCCGTACCATGCTTGAAATAATATGCTGCAGTCTCTCTTTTGCTCACTTTTTTGTTTTTTTTTTATTGTTTCTTAGCTCGGTAAAGAAGACGTGAAAAGAAAAATTGGGGTTCAATGTTCAATGGGAGCAGGCTGGATTTTCCAGGATGGGGCGTTTCTTCTTTTTCACACTTCTTTTGGGGGAAGAAGATGCTAAAACTGAGTTGTTTATTGTGCAAACCTCATGCAGCTAGAGATCAAACAGTGGGACGAGATCAGTGGTGGGTTCCTCCCGGTTCGGCCCGGTTCGGCCGAGCCGGTTCTCTTTGTCCGGGAGCTGGGCCCTCCCACCCGCCCCTGTGTTATTCCTACCTATATTTCTTCTTTTTTAGCCCAGCTGATAGGTGCAGCAGAGTGGATTGCCGCACCTCAGCTGGGCAGATACCTGCCATGCTTGCGTGGAGCGCATGTTTTGCGCGCATGTGAGAGAAGTGAGCATGCACGCGGTGATTGCGCGCAAAGCGCGTGCACGAAGAGAACCATTAGTAAAGCCGGTTGGAACCCACCACTGGACAAGGCATAAAAAAAGCATCAGGAAAGGTTCCCCCTCCCCCATTTGGGGCATTAGGGGACAGAAGGATCCATGATGAAGAGACTTTTGGGGTTCGGCATTGTGGTACAAATAGCCAAGAAAATATCGGCGGCTCCCTAGGTGGCTCAGTGGCTAAGACGCTGAGCTTGTCGATCAGAAAGTTCGGCGGTTCGAATCCCTGGTATAGGTCTCCTGCGTGAGCAGGGGGGGTTGGACTAGATGACCTCCGAGGTCCCTTCCAACGCTGTTACTGTTACATCTCAATCGCTGGATGCAGCCATTCCTCTGCTTTGAAGGCACAGACAGCACTAAAAGGGTTTCTCGATGCTCCAAGAACTCTGGGAAAATTCTGTGCTGTGGCTGCCTTTTCTTATTTAGCCCAAGTTTGGAGGGTGAGAAGTTTTATATCCAAACGTATTTCATTAATCCAAGCGTTTCCATCTTCCTTTAAAACATTAACAGAACCCAGAATGGGCTGAGAATCCGCTAGATGATCGATGGCTGAGCTGAAACTAAGTTACTCAACTAAAATTAGCAAACTGCCTCAAAACCGCCCCCACCCCCCGAATAAGTTTCCCAGGCCTAATCCACATATCAAAGGATGAGGTCTGCAAACACGGAGTTAATTAAAATTAACTCTCCCAGCATGTTCACAAGTATACATACCTACACCCACGCCCTTCAAGTGTCATCCTAGTATCAACACGGTGACACTTCCATACCCTGGACAAGCTCTCCCTATATAAGTTTTGCCGCTGTACCCCGTTTCTCAGCAGCTCTCCCTCAAAGAAAAATGTTTTTGCTTTTAGAAATAAATATTTCTTCTTTCCTCACATCATGTCTGGATCTCATTTTATTTATTCTTGCTCAGTCCCGGCTCGAGTTGGAAACCCAAATTATTCTTCTGACAGGAGGGAGGGAGGGAAAGAGGGAGTGGGATGGAGTGGGGAGGGGGGGAGGGCTGCGGTCCAGATTGCCACTATTTTAATCACCCTGATGGAACAGCTGGCAGAATTTGCAGCCTTTCGCTGCCAGATATTCCTCTCCTATTGACCTTCGGTTGGGTGGAAAGGGACTCGTGGGCACCCAACAACACGACTGGTGATGGGCTCTAGTGCCAGCTAGACTGGGAAGCTCGGGATGGGGGGGGGGGAGCTGGATTGAATTTTTATTAGATTTTTATTCCACCTCTATTGCTTTTTAAGTAACTCGAGGCGGTGAACCTATCTAAATACTCCTTCCTCTGCCTATTTGCCCCACAGTAACAGTTCTGTGAGGGGGTGTGAGCTGAGACAGAGGGACTGGCACAAAGTTACCCAGCCAGCTTTCCTGCCTAAGGTGGGACTAGAACTCACCGTCTCCTGGTGACTGGCCCAACATCACCCACCTGGCTTTCATATCTAAGGTGGGACTAGAATTCCCAGTCTCCTGGTGACTGGCCTAAACTCACCCAGCTGGCTTTCATACCTAAGAGGGACTAGATCTCTCTATCACCTGGTGTTCGGCCCAAAGTCACCCAGTCAGTTTCATGCCTAAGATGGGACTAGAACTCACCATCTCCTAGTGACTGGCCCAACATCACCCACCTGGCTTTCATATCTAAGGTGGGGCTAGAATTCCCAGTCTCCTGGTGACTGGCCTAAACTCACCCAGCTGGCTTTCATGCCTAAAATGGGACTAGAACTCATAGTCTCCTAGTGACTGGCCCAAAGTCACTAGATCTCTCTAGCACCTGGTGATCGGTCCAAAGTCACCCAATCGGGGTTTTTTGGCTAAAGTGGACTAGAACTTACTCCTGGTGACTGGTCCAAAGTCACTCATTCAGTTTCATGCCTAAGATGGGACTAGAACTCACAGTCTCCTAGTGACTGGCCCAAAGTCACCCAGCTGACTTTCATATCTAAGGCAGGACTGGAACTCACCATCTCTTGGTGATTGGCCCAAAGTCACCCAGCTGGCTTGCATATCTAAGATGGGACTAGAACTCACCGTCTCCTGGTTTCTAGGCCAGCACCTTAACCACTGACTACACCAAACTGTCTCTCATCTCATAAATCTAATATGTGAGTAAATAAATAAACAGGCAATTTTCCAGGCCTTTCAAAATGCTGCCTGGACATATTTCTATTATGTCTATAAGTACTGTATGTGCATGAAGGCTGAAAGAAGCAGGTTTCAGCTGGAGTAGCTATAGTTGTAGAGTTTACAAAACTATGTTGGGTTCTAGAAGAGACTTTAAAAACTTCGCCCCTCGTTCTCCTCCTCCTCCTCCTCCTCCTCCTCCTCCTTCTTCTTCTTCCTCTTCCTCTTCCTCTTCTTCTTCTTCTTCCTCTTGTAGGATGTGGGGGAGAAGGGGGGCATTCTATTAATTTGAAAGCTTTTACAGAGTGCGGTGGACTTGAAAAAAAAACCCATTAAATTTAATTTAAAACTGGTGTTTCGTTTGTTCAAATTCCCCGTGGTTTGATTCATTTTTTTTTTTAAATGTAGCCTCTCTGGTGATTTTTTTTTATCCTGGCTTGCCTACGTTGGAGCCTTCACACTACTCAAAGCAAGGTATTGTCCCTTTGGCAAGAAAAGTGTTGCAAAAACATTTGCTGTCTACAGGGATAAGGAGGGGGAAAGGGAAGGGAAGGAGAAAAGGGAAAAGGAAAATAAAAGAAAGCAGCTAGGAGAAGAGGAGAGGAGAGGAGAGGAGAGGAGAGGAGAGGAGAGGAGAGGAGAGATGGGAAGGGAGGGGAGGGGAGGGGAGGGGAGGGGAGGGGAGGGGAGAGGAGAAGGAGAAGGAGAAGGAGAAGGAGAAGGAGAAGGAGAAGGAGAAGGAGAAGGAGAAGGAGAAGGAGAAGGGAGGAGACAGGAGGGAAGGAAAGAGGAGAGGAGAGGGGAGGGACAAACGGACAACATAACAGCTAAGATGAGTAGTGATCAGGAGGGCTATTTCTTCCTCTTTTGGTTTACACCTTGTCCAAGAGCCATCTGGTTGGATTCGAGGCCGGTTTTGCACAATTTGGTAACTAAATGGGGGAGTCCTCCAATATAATGGATTCTGGATCTGCACATCACCGCATCACAAATTAACCCAAGCTAAATCTAATCAAGCTCTAGCAATGTTTCGTGACAGTTTAGTGCAGCGTTTTTGCTCTGGCAAACTCTGGAAGCCCAGGACTCAAACTTCTATCATCTCTAACACCGTCCAACGGAGAAGATGGGGACTTACAGCTGAAAATTCCCAGTTTACAGAAGGCTATTTTAGGACCACAACTTGATAGACCCAACAGTCAGTTTCTTTTTGAGATGCTGAAGACAGCAACAGGATTTGATCGTCTCCGTTCCACTCTTTAGATGGTAATCTTGTCCATTTCTGTCTGATCTCACTCAAGCATCCATGGTTGCATCTCAGCAAAAGATGGGTTGCAAGCGGTGGATTGCAAGAGCTGGAGACTACCTATCATCTTTGGGAGGGAGGCTTGGCAAATCGATGGTGGTGGTGGCTTTGAAGTCCACATTCCGTGGCCAAGGAGGTGAGCCTTATCCTTTGAAGATATACTTGATGGGGTATTCGCTATCGTCGGAAGCGAAGCTCTCGCTCTCATTGAAGGTATCTCTTTCGCTGATGGTGTTGGCACTTTTTATTCTCGAGAGTTGGGCATGCAGTCGCTTGTGCCGTTTCCTCAGCTCCGCGTAGGAATGGGAGAAGGTATGGAAGATGGAGGTAGCTGGAAAGGCCATAATTAGAATCCCACTCAAGATGCTACTGAGAGCCACCATTTGGCCTGGAACGCTCCTCGGGACCATGTCGCCGTACCCCACCGTAGTCATGGAGATGATCGCCCACCAATAGGAGGCCGGGATGCTGGTAAACTCCAGGACCTTGCCAGATTCGTTCTCTGCAAGGTAGACTAGGGGAGAAAACAGGGTGATGGCCACGCACAGGAAGAGCATCAGGAGGCCAAATTCGCGAGTGCACCTCTGCACGGTGAGGCCTATGGTTTGTAAGCCCAAAGAGTGCCTCGCCAGGCGCATGACGTACAGTATCCTCAGCGCCCGTAAGACCCGTAGCACCAAACCCACCTTCTCAAAATAAGAGCTCCCACTCGGGCGGTGGTCGTGCTCCGAAACTTCGTCATCCCCCATGATGAGGGAGACATAATAAGGAGAAATGGCCAGGAAGTCAATAATGTTCAAGGGCCCTTTGAAAAACTGGCATTTGCTCTTGGCTTGGATGAACCGCAGGCAAAATTCCAGGGAGAACCAAGCGACGCAGATGGTCTCTATGATGAAGATGTAGTAGCACTTTTGGGAACATTCACCCTGGATGCAGAAAAGGGGGAAAAGCCAAAATAGTGTTAGTATTCTGCAGTTCAGTTGTATAGCAGTTTAATGAAAAGAAGGACTAGGAGCGATATGATAGCAGCGTTCCAATATCTAAAGGCTGTGTTGTGGCCCCGCCCTCTGAGCCTGTCCCATCGGAGGAAGAAAGCTCCGAGCATGAGGAAGAGGAGTCAGCCAGGCCTCCCTCTCCAGGCCCCTCCCCTCTGGCACTGTCTCAGGTGCCGGCCGAGGGAGAGGAGATTAGCAGAGAGACAGGTGGCTCGGATGAGAGCGAGGGAGAAACATCATTCCTGGACGCACGCCCCCGAAGGCGTGATAAACGATTGCAGCAGCTCAGGAGGCGTACTAGGGATTAGAACTGAGTCACTGGACCACACCCCAGAGACTATATAATAGAGGGTGGTGGCCAGTGATCCTTGTGACGAACAAAACTAACCTTGGATAGTCACTAAAGCCTCGTCCGGAACTGCTGAGAGAAATATTATTCTGCTTGGACTTTTTGTACGCTAAGTATCTTATCTTTCTGTTTTGTGGAAATAAACGCACTTGGCAGACGGTGTGTAAATCACTGCCAAGTTGGAGATAAGACCTGGGTGTGTGCCAAAGTGTTTCCTTAACCCTCGGCTGGCTGTGTTTGTGTGTGTGTGTGTGTGTGGACGGGGAAAGATCAGGCTGCCACAAAGAAGAGGGAGTCAACCTATTCTCCAAAGCACCAGAAGTAGAGGTGGTATTCAGCCGGTTCGGACAAGTTCACTCGAACCAGTAGCAGAAATCACGGGTGGGCCCGCCCTGGCTCTATGCCATCCTATTTAAGCACGTTTTTGAGGCTGGGCACATGCGCCGAAGGTGTGTGCGTCAACAAAGTGCACGCATGGAAGGGCGGGCGCATGCATCGACAGGCCACGTGTGAGCAAAGCGTCTGTACATGTGCGCATGTTCACATTTGCGAACCGGTAGGGAAAGTAAGTGAATAGCACCCCTGACCAGAAGGCAGGATAAGAAGTAACAGATGGAAATCTATCAAAGAAAGCTCCAACTTAGAAACAAGGAGAAATTTCCCAAGAGTTAGAACAGTTAATCAGTGGAACGACTTGCCTCCTGAAGTTGTGAATGCTCCATCTCTGGAGGTTTTCAAGAAGAGAGTGGACATCCATTTGTCTCAATTGGTATAGGGTTTCTTGCTTGAGCAGGAGGTTGGACTAGAAGACCTCCAAAGTCTTTTCCAACTCTGTTATAGACACCCAAAACTCTTATCTTCCCATGGAAATTTCTATCTTATCTATATCTAACTATCTCTGTCATTGAAGAGTCAGATAAACTGATCTATTGTTAAAAGCTTCTGTACAGGAATCTTCTCAACTAATGGTTGGCACCTGGTTAGAATTAGATCAGGGTCAATGGCACTCAAGAGGGGTTGGACTTAGTTTGCTTGTGGCTATGTAGGGATTCTAGGCTAATCCCTCTTTTCACTCCACCGCCAGGATAGTTCTTCCATTCCTTCTCCTCCAACATCTATCTATAGCTATCTATGTATCTGGGCTAAAATGCACAACTCATTGAATCTTCTTAAAGAACTCAAAAGCATTCTAACGGCTATGAAAATACGACCCTATCTTAAAATGAGAATCATTAAGGGACATTAGCTCATTCCTTTTGATTAAGCCCCTCTTTTAGCTGAAGGATTTCCGTCGCTTACAATAAGATGCAATATAACCATTTCCTTCCTAATGGAGTCATGGAGGGCATGAAGAGCAGTGAATTTAATATTGTTGTCTTTGGGAAGACTCATCACTACTTGGAAGTAAAATATGTTTCTTGCTCACAGAGAGTCCCTTATAGAAAGATGAGGCCAGGGTTTCTAGGAATAGGCCATGCCCCATGAGCTATCTGGTTTGATAGAAACAGAATTGGCAGTTTTGACCCATATATTTATTTGTATGCTCCCTGAAGCATCTTGACCATTGTAGAACATGAGGCCAGTTCTGCAAAAACAAATCAAAAGCCTTTCCAGCTTAAGATGTTCTTTCCAACAGCATCCAAGGAAGACCAACAACCGAACAGAAAGCCATCTGGTGTTGTTGTTGGGGATTCCTATGAAATATCTCCCTTGCTCCTCACGAAATGTCACATCCCAGGATTCCCTGGGGAACAACTCCATGTGGGTGATCTTATCTCATGGTCTAGCCTCCTACCAGCCAGATGCTATATTTGGAACTTCAGAAAACTCTTTTCCTATGAAAATAACATCTATATCTATCTGTCTGTCTGTCTGTCTGTCTGTCTGTCTGTCTGTCTGTCTGCCTGCCTGCCTGCCTGCCTGTCTGTCTGTCTATCTATCTATCTATCTACAGTATTTAGATATTTAGATCCATCAATCTATCTCCATCATCCATCCATCCACTCACCCATCCATCCACTCACCCATCCATCATCTATCTATCTATCTATCTATCTATCTATCTATCTATCTATCATCTATCTATCTATAGTGTCTGTCTGTCTGTCTGCCTCCATTATCCACCCACCCAACCCACAGCCACCCATCATCTTTCTATCTATCTATCTATCTATCTATCTATCTATCTATCTATCTATCTTATCTATTGATTGATTGATCGATCCATCATTCAATCTCCATCATCCACCCATCCACTCACCCACCCATCCACTCATGCATCCATCATCCATCCATCTATCTATCTATCTATCTATCTATCTATCTATCTATCTATCTATCTATCTATCCATCCATCCATCCATCCATCCATCCTACAGTATCAGTCTGTCTGTCTCTCTATCTCCATTCACCACATTCACAGAACACACAAAAAAATATGAAATGGATAAAGCTGTACCAATTAGCTAGCTCTGCTCAATTGACAAGAGGCAAAATTCGTAAGAAGTAAACACTGCAATGCAGGAGTGATGGTTGCATTGGAATTAATTGCAAGGATGTAGATCGGGCTTTGCTGGCATGTTTTAATTGTGTAATTTTAGGAAATGTATTTCTTGGAAGAAGATCTGCTGGAAAAAATTAGCTGAAAGTTTTAGAAAGACCGATTGGTCATAAATATTTACTCTCCCCAGACTAACACCTTCCAGAATTCATGAAAATGGTGTATTCGGAATAAATTGTGGATGACAAGGTTTCTAACGGATCTGGAAAAGATTTTTTTCAAAGAAATATGACAAATAAGGAGATCAATGAGTCAACGCTGTTTGTGGGTGTGAGTGCCTCTGATTCTCAGCAGAGAAATCTCCAACCCTATAAGGCATACTAGTAAGAAATTCTTGACTTCAAAGCATATTTTACTCAACGGTCATGCAAAGTTGATAACCCCGCCCCCACACACCCCCCACACACACTCAGATTTCAAAAATGGACTTTGCACTTGTTCCACTACCTAATCTTTGTTGTTATTCCCGTCTGTTTTAATAAACACACAACCAGACCAAAAAATACAGCACATTAAGTCCAGTATCAAATGCCATCCAATGCTCTTTGAAGGTAATCTTGACTGCTTTCTACCTGGATCTTTGTAGTCTTAAGAAGTAATGCAGACTAGAATTCTTTCTCTGAAACTGGCCTATCCAGGAAAATTCCTTTTTGATGTCAGGTCTGGCCAATGGGAAGTTGTAAGAGAGGAGCAATCTCATACTAACTACCGTGCCTGGAGAATATAAACTCCCATTTCTGCATCTGCAGAAAGTTCTGAAAAGCATACCATCGTGAAAAATTTCTGGGTTTTGGTACAGAATGGAGGGCTGATTTTACCTACTGGTCAACCCTGAAGCTGACCTGATCGAAGCTTAAGTGTAGCTTAAGTGTTGCCACACTGGATAAGGAGAAAGGAATAGAGATAGCTGGGGGTTTTGTAGCCGAAATAAAATACTTTCTCTTGGGAACCAAGGATAGTCTCACACCTGGTCAGAGGAAGGAGGAGTGATGTCACCAGGTGTTCTGACCAAGGCTTCCTGGGAAAGCATAAATCACAATTTTAGTCCCAAAAAACCTCTTTTATTGAGACGGCTGTGAATTATGTTCATTCACAGCCCATAATGAGTCCCAAGCAGTTTGTGAATAGTCTGACAGAAGTCTGCCACAGTCTTTTGGGATAAGGCTGATAAGCACCCACCTTTATCTCCCTTGAAATGCTGCCAAAGACCTAATTGCCAATTAGCTTTGCAAGGCCAAACGGAGCACAAAGTCAAGACAGAGCTTCAGAGTTTAAACCGACCAGAACAAACAAAGTTGCTTCCTGCAAAGGCTCATGTCCCTTTGCTCCACTTTTATGTCTTATGGGAGGGGCCAATCATCTCCAAGCCTTACTCCCAAGTTGCCCCTTTTGTCTTAACTGTTCTTGCCTTCTGGCAGCACTGCGCATGCATGCACTGGGAACAGGCTCTCCCTGTTCCTCTGCCTTGCTGGTGTCAGACTCCAGAGACTCCGGAGGCAGCACATAACTCCCAGATGGCCCTGGCCCCCTCTCTGCCTCTGACACAGAGCCCTTGTCCGAGCCTTCCCCAGACTCCAGGACTGGCCCATGTTCCTCCCCAGCCTCCTCACTGTCCGACTCTGCTGCCGGCTCCGCAGGCTGCCAGCAGACCACAACACCAGGCAACCAGACAGCGCCTTGATTGGACCATGGGACTGATTGTTTGGGGTTGAGGGAAAACATTTACTTTTAATTAGGTGAAAACCATGGGAACCTTCAGAGTCAGTTTTCACTACATCTGTGCCAGTATGATATATCTAATAAAGCTATTCTTTGAGGAAGCTACCTGCCTCGGAGTTTTGCTCGCTATGGGTCTATTACAGTGATGGGTTGCTACTGGTTCTCCCCGGTTCGGGAGAGCCGGTAGTGGAAATCTTCATAGGAGAGTGAACCGGTTCGCTCTGAATGTCATTTGGGCTCTTCTCCCCACCCCCGTGCTACACCTACCTTTATTTTGTTTATTTTTTGCTCAGCTGTAAGGCGTGGTAGAGGGGATTGCCATGCCTCAACTGTTTTTTTCCTCAATGCGCTTGTGCGAAGCACAATTTTGGCGCATATATGAGCGATGCGAGCATGCGTGCAGCAATCGCGCACAAAACGCATACGTGATGCAAACAGGTGGTAAAACTGATTAGAACCCACCACTGGTCTATTACTTGGAACCCTGACACCTACATTCAACTGGTAAAAGAGACATTGAAACACTGATAAAAAATAGTTGCCTGTTTGGATCCAGAAATGAAGAAACGTAAGGTTTCCTTTGAGTTAAATTCAACTCTTGTTGACTTACGGACCCCAAAATGCAGTTTTCTTGCCAACTATCCAGAAATCATTTGTCACTTGCTTTCTTCCAGACTTTCTGGTCTATCTGGAACTCAATCAATTTTTGTCAGTCTTTCAACCAAGAGTTAACCAGGATTGTCCCTCTTTAGCGCCTTCGAGATCAATCAAGGTATCTGGATATAGGTGATATAGGGATAGAGAAATATAGATGTCAGCAATAAAGACAGAATACAGAATAACAGAGTTGAAAGTATCTTGGAATTTTTTTTAAAAAACAACAATATGGATGGATTAACGATGTGTTGAAGGTTGACATTCTCCTTCCTTAATATTGCTAGAGATTTTTCCTCAATAAATAAATGATTGGGTATTTGACATCAAAATTCTCCTACCACTTATAACCATCTGAAAACGGCTGAAGCTTCTCACAGCTGCATTCCTATTACAAGGGCCTCTGAGTCACATTTTTTCTGCATTGCTGGTTATATTTGAATAATTAATCCAAGCTAAATCAAGCCATTCAAGGTGAGAACTGGGCAATTAAAAAAAAAAAACTATTAGTAAGAAGCTACAGTATGCAGCAGCACCAAATGTAAGCCTACGTTGTCCCTCTTCCTTGAGTGATAAATCCATAAGCTCCAGTAAGAATCGTTCTCTATGGATCATTGGGAAGGTTTTATTTGGTAATGCTATTTAACACTAAAGGTTATACAACTACCCCTTCCCTCCCTCCCCAAAGCAGAGATCTGATTTTAGAAAGCATTAGGAAGTTTTAAAAAGGGAGTTCCACCTAAGAAGAAAATATCTTTTAAGCTCATTTCTGTGGCAGGGGGAAAAAAAAGAGAGATTAGGGTGCAACTGTTTTGATAGGGTATGACTGGCAGTGTGATATGATCATTAGCACGCCGGATGTTGAAAAGACCGACCAGGATTGAATGCACAGTCAGCCATTAAGTTTAATTTCCTTTAGCTTAGACTGTGTGACACGACTCTTTTAAGTGGAATAGGTGGATAAACCTTTGGCAGAAATGGTGGTACAGAACCAGGAAAAGCGTAAATGTTTTTGGCTTTGTTTTTTTTAAAGAAAAATATCTGTCTTTAAAAGGTATACTAAGGGCAACTCCCTCTTCCTCTTCACAGTTTTGGGAGATGTTTCCAGAATTCCCCAACCCCTTTTTTATTTTTATTTTTTGTGCCAGCACATTGAGATCCAAAGATTTGGCACATTAAGATTTTGGCTTGGCCTTAGACATGCTATTATATCTGGAGTTGGTCACAAGGTGAAATTTCAAGAACAACTTTGGCACAAGCTTGGCAAAGAGGACCTTTCAGGACAATCTTTGAATGTATGGAGCAATGTCAAAATTGGATGGATGGATGAAGAGAGAGAGAGATGATAGCTAGATAAGAAGATAGCTAAATAGATAGGTAGGTAAGTAGGTAGGTAGGTAGATAGGTAGATACATGGGTGGATGGATGGATGGATGGATGGATGAAGAGAGAGAGAGAGATAATATGTAGGATAGAGAGAGGGGGGGAGGGAGGGAGAGGGAGAAATAGGGAGAGAGAGAGAGAGAGATGATAGTAAGAGGGTAGATAGGTAGGTGGGAAGATATATAGATGGATGGATGGATGGACGGATGGATGGATGGATGGGATGGATGGAAGGAATTGAAAGATGTCACCATATCAAATCCAAACCATAATGAGTTCTTCAGGACCATGATAGAGGGCTAAAGCACCTTTCCATCCATTTTTCAGTCTCTTTCTGTTGTTACCAGGAGCTTGTTCTGTAAAAATTGGGCAATGAACCTGTTCATTGCCTTGTTAAAAATTCCTGCAGCTGATTTCTGCAGATCATCTCCTTGTTAAACACATACACACACAGTTATTTGTGGTTGGATTTTTGTGGTTATTACTGTTGTTATTTCAGGTCAGCTGGCAATCTTAAAGAAAGGATAACCTATTTCTCGACCCTCATTTCCCCATGAAAATCTCCCACTCCTCGCCACCCTTTGCCTTCAGAGAAAACATAGAAAATGGAAAGATACTGTATATATATATATATATATAAAAAGAAGAAGCAACATCTTCCAGATACGTTATTGTGCTTCCATTGTCAGCTTCACTCACTCTCCCTTTCATCCTTTCTGATTCTCTTGAA